>NC_132997.1:22682591-22989113 GCF_048564905.1 Vicugna pacos | reverse complement strand
AAGTTAAAGAAACCTATCAGAAAAGGCTACACATTGTACTATTCTAGTTATATAGCATTCTGAATAAAGCAAAACTATATATATTATAAACAGATCAGTGGTTGCAAGGAGTTCAGGGGACAAGAGGAAAGGATCAGTTTCCTAGGTGAAGCTTAGAGGATTTTTTAGCTTGGTGAAACCATCTATATATTTTAAAAACAGGTACATGTTATATGTGTGTCAAAACTCACAGAACTTCACAGCATAAAAAATAAATATTGATGTATAAAAGTTAAAAATAGCTAGGAGATCAGCATGCCCCAGAATAGAATATAGAATGTGACTAAATAATCTAATTATATTCAAAGTTATGCAAAACCTCCCTGAAGGGAAAAAGACCTAAGAAACTTTGATATGAGTGAATCTGTGAGATTAACCCAACACAATTAACAAAATGGTAATAAGAATATATGTATTGATAATTACATTAAATATAAAGGGATTAACTGCTCTGACCAAAGATACAGACTGACTGGATACAAAAAGAAGACCCATATGTATGCTGTCTGCAAGAGACCCACTTCAGACCTAGAGGCACATGCAACCTGAAAGTTGGGGATGGGGATGGGGAAAAAAACTCCATACAAACAGAAACCAAAAAAAAGCTGGAGTAGCAATACTTCTATCTAACAGTATTAACCTTAAAATAAAGACTGTTATGAGAGTCACAATAGGATTCTACATAATACTCAAGATACCAATCCAAGAAGATATAACAACCATAAATATATATGCACCCAACAAATGAGCACCTCAATATATAAGGGAATTTTTAACAAACATAATAGTAGAAATCAACAATAACACAATAATTGTGAGGAACCTTAACACCTACTTACATCAATGGACATCCAGACAGAAAGCCAATAAGGAAATACAGACCCCAAATGACACATTAGACCAGATGGACTTAATTAGTATCTAAGAGCATTCTAACTGAAAGCAACAGAATACACATTCTTCTTAAATGCACATGAAGTAAACTCCAGAATCAATCACATATTGGATCACAAAGCAGCCTCAGTAAATTTAAGAAACTTGAAATCATACCAAGCATCTTTTCTTACCACAGGCTATAAGGTCAGAAATCAACTACAAGAAAAGAAAAAAAAAGACTGCAAAAACTGCAAATACGTGGAGGCTAAACAAAATGCCACTACACAATCAATGACTCACTGAAGAAATCAAAGAGAAAATTGGAAAACACTTTGAGATCAATGAAAATGAAAACTCAACAGTCCACAAGTTTTGAGATGCAGCAAAGGCAGCTCTAAGAGGCAAGATTATAGCAATTCAAGTCTATCTCAGGAAACAAGAAAAATCTCAAATAAACAACCTAAACTTAAATGTAAAGCAGCTAGAGAAAAGGAGCAAAGAAAACCCAAAGTTAGTAGAAGAAAAGAAATCATAAAATTCAGAGCAGAAATGAATGAAATAAAGACAAAAAACAAACAGAAAAAAAATCAGTGAAACTAAAAGTGGATTCTTTGAAAAGATGAATAAAATTGATAAACCTTTAGTTAGACTCATCAAGAAAAAAGGGAGAGGGCCCAATTTAATAAAATAAAAAAGGAGAAATCACAATCAATATCACAGAAATACAAGGGCTCATAAGAGGCTGCTATGATCAACTATATGCCAACAAAAAGGACAACCTAGGAGAAATGGACAATTTCTTAGAAAGGTACCATTTGCCAAGGCTGAATCAGAAAGAAATAGAAAATATAAGTAGACCAATTACCAGTACTGAATTAAGTCAGTAATTTTAAAGTATCCACAAGCAAAGGTCCAGGACTAGTTGGCTTCACAAGGTGAATTCTACCATACATTTACTGAAGAGTTAACATCTATTTTTCTGAAACCATTTCAAACAACTGAAGACGAAGGAACAATTCCAAAGTCATTCTATGAGGCCACACTCACCCTGATACCAAAACAAGACAGATATCAAAAAACAAGAAAATCACAGGCCAATATAACTGACGAGTATTGATGCAAAAATCCTCAACAAAAAACTAGCAAATGGACTCCAACAATGCACTAAAAGGATCATACGCCATGATCAAGTGAGATTTATCCCTGGGATGCAAAGATTTTTCAATGTGATACACCACATTAACAAACTGAAGAGTAACAGCTATATGATCATCTTAATAGATGCAGGAAAAGCTTTTGATAAAAGTCAAATCCATTTATGATAAAAAAAACTATCCAGAAATGGGATGCAGATGAAACATACCTCAACATAATAAAGGCCATGTATGACAAACACACAGCTAACATCATACTTAATGATGAAAAGCTGAAAGCATTTCCTGTAACATCAGAACCAGGACAAGGATGCCACTCTCACCATTATATTCAATATAGTTTTGGAAGCCCTATCCATAGCAATCAGAGCAGAAAAAGGGGACCCAAATCAGTAAAGAAGAAGTAAAAGTGTCATTGTTTTTGGATGACATGGTACTATACATGGACAACCCTAAAGAAGCAACCAGAAAACTACTAGAGCTTATCAATGAATCTGGTAATGTTGCAGGATACAAAATTAATATACAGAAATCAGTGGCATTTCTATCCACTAATAACCAAATAGCAGAAAAAGAAATTATTTAAGAGAACTCTGGAACAATATGAAGCTTACTAATATTCTCATTATTGGGGTACCAGAAAGAGAAGAGAGAGAGAAAGAACCTGAGATATTTTTTGAAGAGATACTAAACCCAAAGAGGAACACACCAAGGCACATAGTCAGCAAGCTGACAAAAATTAAGGATAAGGAGAAATTATTAAAATTAACCAGAGAAAAGCAACAAATAACATACAAGGAAACTCCCATAAGGCCATCAGCTGATTTTTTGGCCGAAACTCTACAGGCCAGGAGAGAGTGGCAAGATATAGGTAAAGTGATGAAAGAGAAAAACCTACAACCAAGAATACTCTGCCCAGCAAGGCTCTCATTCAGATTTGATGGCAAATTCAAAAGCTTCACAGATAAGCAAAAGCTAAAAGAATTCAGCACCACCAAACCACCAAACCACCAAACCACCAAACCAGCTTTACCACAAATGTTAAAGAAACTTCTCTAGTAAATCAAACTATAAGAAAAGAACAAAAAGAAGAAAGAGTGGGAAAAAAGACCTTCAAAAGATTACTTTGGCAGTTTAGAGTCTCTTATAGTTTCATATACATTTTGGAATTGTTGCTCAAGTTCTGTGAAAAATATTGTGAGTACTTTGACAGGGGTTGCATTGAATCTGTAGATTGTTTGGGGTGGTACAGCCATCTTGATAATGTTGATTCTTCCAATCCAGGAGCATAAGATATCTTTCCATTTCTTTGTATCATCTTCAATTTCCTTTGTCAATGTTTTATAATTTTCAAAGTATAGGCAACCTCCTTGGTTAAGTTTATTTCTAGGTACTTTTGATGCAATGGAAATGTTTATGCCAGTTATAAAATTCTGGTTTTTGAAGTGGAAAAAAAGTGAATGAAGGGCTGCAAATGGCGAAATACCCTTCTTTCTTATGGGTGAGTTGTATTCCATTACATATACATGCTGCATCTTCCTTATCCATTCATCTATTGATGTGCATTAATAACGCTTCCATACCTTGGTACTTATAACTGGCAATTATAAAAATAATGTTGCTGTCGATAGCAGGTGTATTTATCTTTTTCAATTAATTTTTATTTTGTTGTTGGCTTTCTTCCTTTGATAACAATGTAAGTTTAAATAGCTAAAGCTCTAAAACTTCTTAGAAACAATGAAAAATACATATATGTAAATTTTAAAACAATGTACAGTACGTTGGGTATATGTATTTACATGCAATACATTGTATATGTGCAGTCAAATTGTAGCAATTCTACCTAATAATACTGAAAAATGGGAAAAAAGAAATTAAGGAAATAATACCATTTACCATTCCATCAAAACATATAAAATACCTAGGACTAAACCAAACCAAGTAGACAAAGCACTTGTATTCTTAAAACTATAAGACACTGAGGAAAGAATTTGAAGACACATAAGTGATGGAAAGATATAGCATGTTCTTGGATTGGAAAAATCAATATTGTTAAAATGGCCATAATACCCAAAGCAATATACAGATTCAATGCAATCTCTATCAAATTACGAATGACATTTTTCACAAAGTTGAAGAAGAAAAATTGTTATAAATTGTATGGAAACACAAAAATCCTCAAATAGCCAAAACAGTCTTAAAAGAGAAGAATGGAGCTGGAAGAATCACCCTCCTTGGCTTCAGGCTATAATACAAAGCTACAGAAATCAAAACAGTATGTTACTGGCACAAAAACAGACACCTAGGTCAATGGAACAGAATATAAAGTCCAGAAACAAACCCTTGCACCGACGGTCAATTAATCTATGACAAAGGAGGCAACAATATACAATGGAGAAAAGACAGTCTCTTCAAAAGTGGTACTGGGAAAACTGGGCAGCTACCTGTAAAAGACTGAAATTAGAACATTCTCTTCACCATGTACAAAAGTAAACTGAAAATGGATTACAGACCTGAATGTAACACCATATACTATAACATTTCTAGAGGAAAACATAGGCAGAATACTCTTTGACATAAATCACAGCAATATTTTTTATGACCAGCTCCTAGAGTAATGGAAATAAAAGCAAAAAATAAATAAATGAGATCTAATTAGACTTAAAATCTTTTGTACAGCTAAGGATACCATAAATAAAATGAAAAGACAACCTACAGAATGGAAGAAAATAAATTGCAAATTATGTGACTGACAAGGGACTAATTTCCAAAACATACAACCAACACATACAGCTTCATATAAAAAAAAAGCAATCCCATCAAAAAATGGACAGAGGACCTAAGTAATCATTTCTCCAAAGAAGACATCCAGATGGCCAACAGTCCCATGAAAAGATGTTCAATATCACTAATTGTTAGAGAAATGCAAATCAAAACTACGATGAGATATCACCTCACATCAGTCAGAATGACCACCTTTAAAAATTCCACCAGTGATAAATGCTGGAGAGGATGTGGAGAAAAAAGGAGCCCTCTTATACTGTTGGTGGGAATGTAAATTGGTGCAGCCATTATGGAGGACAGTATTGGGGGTAATCCAAAAACTAAAAATAGACTTGCCATATGATGAAGCAATCCCACTCACAGACATATATCTGGAGAAAAACATATGTTGAAAAGATGCAAGCACCCCCAGTGTTCACAGCAGCACTATTTACAGTAGCCAACCCAAATACCCATTGACAGATGACTGGATAAAGAAGATGTGGCATGTATTTATACATATATACATACATACATACATACATACATACATACATACATACATACATACACACAATGGAATACTACTCAGCCATAATAAAGAATA
This sequence comes from Vicugna pacos, assembly GCF_048564905.1. NCBI lineage: Eukaryota > Metazoa > Chordata > Mammalia > Artiodactyla > Camelidae > Vicugna > Vicugna pacos. Next base: position 22,983,674 of record NC_132997.1, on the reverse strand, counting down.
AAATAACGCCATGTGTAGCAGCATGGCTGGACCTGGAGAACATCACTCTAAGTGAAGTATGCCAGAAACAGAAAGAAAAATGCCATATGATATCACTTATATGTGGAATATTAAAAGACCCAAATGAACTCATCTACAAAACAGAAACAGACTCACTGACATAGAGAACAAATTTATGGTTATCAGAGGATAAAGCTCTCGGGAAGGGATATATTGGGAATTCAAAATTTGCCCCTCTTGGGGAGTGATGGAAATGTTAGCTATCTTGACTGTGGTAGTGGTTTCATTGATGTTTGCCTCTACCAAAATTCATCAAATTGTACATCTGAAATATGTGTAGTTTCCTCTACAGGAATCATGCCACAATAAAGGTGTTAAAACAACTACAGATGTGTATCTTTCATGAATATAAATACAAAAACTTCAATAAAATATTAGCAAGTTAAATCCAAGACTATATTAAGACTATTAAACCAGGGTTTATCTAAGAAATTCACAGACAGTTCAATTTTGAAAACCAGTAAACATAATGCACAATATTAGCAGACAAAAGAAAAGCCACATCGTAACACCAATTGCTGCAGAACAAGGGTATGATAGAACTCGACATCCATTCATGATGAACATTTCTTAGTAATCTTCCTCAACCTGAAAAAAGAGTATTTTAAAATACTTTCACTTGACATATTTAATGGTGAAAGGCTGAGTATATTTTCATTGTGTTCAACAAATCAAGGATGTCTTCTCTCACCAATCCTATTCAATATCATACTATAAGCAGCCACCAGTATTAATAACATTACAAAGATAAATGAAAGGCACACAGATTGTAAAGGGAGAAATGAAACTATGCCTATAAGCAGATGACATGATGTATTCATACAAAACCCAAGGAACCTACACTACTGAAAGCTTCCTAGAACTGATAAGTTCAACAAGCCACAGGGTACAAGTTCAACACACAAAAATCACTCATATTTCTACATACTAGCAACATGTATTTGGAAGCAGATTTTTTTAAATGCTATTTACATTATTTTAAATTATCAAATACCCAGGAATAAATACAACATAAAATGTGCAGGGTTTGTTTGTTGAAAATCACAAATTGATGATGAAAGAAAAGAAGACCTAAATAAATACTGTGTCCATGGATTGGAAGAATCAATACTGTAAAGGTGTCAATTCTTAAAATTTAATTCAATTTGAATAAAAACCTCAGCAAGATTTATACTAGATATAGACTGATTCTACAATGCAAAACATTATAATGCAAAAGGTTAGAACAGTTTAAACAATTTTGAAAAAGGAAAATAAAATTGGACATACTACATGATTACAAGAATTACTAAAAAACCAGAGCAATAAAGACATCATGGTATTGGTAAAGATATAGACATACATCAATGGAACAGAATAGTGAGTCCAGAGATGGACTCATTCAAATATGGTCTATTGATTTTGTGAAAAGCTGCAAAGACAGTTCAATGCAGAAAGGATAAACTTTCAACAAATGGAACTGAGGCAACTGGGTACCTATATGAAAAAGAAAAAAAAAACCTTAAACCTAATTCAAGTCAGTCAAAATGGATTATCGATCGAAATGTAAATGCAAAGCTATAAATCTTTTAGAGGAAAACCAAGGAGAAATTCTTAAATTCTTTGGGTTAGGCAGAGATCTTGGATATAAAATATTTATCGATTGACTCCAATTCCTCCTTGATTGAGGGTTGCTCCCTGGACATGGGGCATGGTGGGGTGGTGGTGTGTTAAATCATTCACAGACTTTTCCACTGGGATGAGCAAGTTCCTAGAATACCAGAGAAAGACTTTGGGTAGAGAAGGAAAGAGATACACATGCTTGAGGTGGGAAACATGTATGGGAAAGATCTGCCACAGCTGAGTGCAAATCTAGAATTGGGATGTGAATCTCCTACAGGAAAGAGGTAAAGGCAAAGTGGTAAGGGATGCAGCCAAACAGGTGGGCCTGTCATTGTCCAGCAGTATTTCCTTCTGTGACTCTAGTGGCTCTCAAGGCCAGAGCCATGGAGTCTATGATCTACTGAGGATGACTCTATATAAAAATACTGTCAGAACCTTTAGAATGCTCTTGCATCTGGGAGGTGAGGAGGGGTGTTGCTGAGATCACTCACTGAAGGGAAGACATCACACGCATGTTGTCCTCTCTCTGTTTTATTGTTGTCTGCACTAAGTAAGAGTAGAGTAGACCTTGGCACAGTACCCAGTGACATTTAAAGCAGGCATAGCCTTTGATTGAGCAATCACACCTCGGAGATGCTTCCTACAGAACGTAAGGCCCAGTACATAGGAATCTATGTGCAGAGATTTGTGTCCCAGGCACAGCGTCCACAGTAGTAAATTGTTGATCATGATGTGTATTTCCTGAGGCCATTGTGGGGATGAAAGCTAATATATAAGAAATTCATTTTGCCAATTAGTTATCAATATTAAAACACATGGCAATGTGGAAACACTAAGATTTCCAAAAGAGGACTTCAGATTGACTACTCTGATTCCTCACACGTCATCCTCTGCACTTGGTGTTTGTCACAGCCCAGCACTCAGCAGGAGGAGCAAGGGAAACAGCAGAGACAGATGTGATAGTCAAGGGGAGGGGCCTGTGCTTCCTCAGCCCAGAATGGAGTCACCCTGGAGGGCTACCTCCTGGAACTCTGGCTCAGTAATTTTCTGATATTTCTCCTGTGTATTAATTACTCCCAGAAAGTCTGTGGTAAAAGCAAAAAGAAGGTTCTGGAACTTGGAGATGGAGACCGAGCCCTGGAAACATCCTCAGGGATCCTGGGCTTTGGCCATTACCCACCTGTCTCTACGGGCTTTTTATCTCATGGAAGCAGGTCTCTCAGTGAGTGCTTCTAGGGAGCTTGAAGGATCAGGAACAAGTTTTCAGGAAACACTTCTGGCCATAGATTATTCTAGGAGCCTTTGTTAACTTCTCATAGTAGGTCAGAGATAGATGGGTTCCAAGGGAATTATGATAACTAAGAGGAAAATCTACAGGCTGAGTGAGGGTGTGCCAGGGGAAGTGGAGGCCCCAGAGGACAGTCTGCTCGGGGAACTATATGCCTTTGTGCTAATGATGCTCCAGGTTAGTGAGCAGGCTTTGGCAAGAGGCTGGTCTGCGGACTTAGAGTACACGCTGTTGATTAACTGGGGATCTTTTGAGTTTATAGGGCCTTCTTCCTCAACTCTCATATAACATTTATTCGTATTACTTCATCTCCCATCTCTCTCCACCACTTCTCTGGCTATTAGGATGACATGGCCCTTTGCAAAACTGAAAGACAGACAAAATGCTATGAAGTTAGTGAGATGAGATGAGATAAACTGAACTGAGCTGGAGTTAATTTTATGAGACCCTGTGTCCATTCAGAGAGGCAGAGAGACGCAGTGGGTATGGAGTAGGACAACTGAGGACAACTTTCTATCACTTTTTGCGTTTGTGTCACTGTGTTTGCTGGCTTTGCCTCTGAAGTCTGTCTCATGTGAAGTGGCTTGAAACCACAGAGGAGCCTAGCACATGTTTGTTCCCTTTACCTTTGAAATAAAGGCTATGATTTTAAAAGCTGATATACTGGGATTTATCATCTGGCTAACATTTTCAAATAAAAGTATTATAATTTAACAGAACAGAAAAAACAGGTTTGAAATAAACTCTAAATATTTAATAAATTAACATGTAGTAAATATAGCTTTACAAACAAGTGTTGTTATTTAAAGTGTTTACAAAAATACCTACTCAGCTCACAATAAATTATAAAATAAATTCTACTTGAATTAAAAAGTTAAATATGTGCAATAAAATCCCAGAAAAGTATGATGCCAGCTCATCTTTTAATGGTAAATAACTTCAATACAAAAAAGAAGAAGAAGAAGGAAGTGAAGGAGAGGAAGAAATAGTGAGATAATAGATTTAACTATGTAAAATGTTAAACTTCCGTATATCAAAAACTATTGGGAGTATATGAGAGAAAAAATAATATTACTAATATGTCAAATAGATCATCCACGTCAACAAGTAAAATATAAGCACTGAAAGAAATATGGTCAAAGGATAGGACTAGATAAGGACAAAAGTAGAATTTCAATCAAAAATACACATGAAAAATCCAATTCATTCTAAATCATTTAAAAGAGCAAGATCCAGATGTTGCCTATACAATGGCAAAGTCCCTGATGTGCACTAGTATCCAGTACTGATGAGGGTGCAGAAAAATGGGCCCTATAATGCACTGCTTTGAATTTGGGGGCAAAAATGACCCCATGGGAGGGGGACCTTCCACTGGAGAAATAGAGAAGAACTGTGGGGCAGATTGCTTCTAAGAGGAATCGGAAAGAGAGGAACTGGGACATACCTGCTCAGCTTTTCCTTCAAAACTCACCAATAACATAGGTCATCCCCAGCCCACACCTCTGTGGGAGAGCAGTGAATGAGGTTGAAAGAAAGAAATGTGTTACAACTACAGGAGACTGCATAGAAAGAAGCTTCAGGAATTGGGAAGAAATCCCTCATTTCAACAACAAGCATATTTGTTTCAGTTGTATAACTACTTGTATTAAATTTCTATTGCTGAGTGACTTCTGTTTTGCAATAGACAAGGTCAAGAAAATGAGGATACAAGCCACAGATTGGGAGAAAATATTTGAAAAGACACATCTGATAAAGGACTGTTATCCAAAATATACAAAGAACTCTTAAAATCCTAAAATACAAAAACAAACAACCCAATTTTTAAAATGGGCCAAAGACCTGAACAGATAACTCACTAAAGAAAATGAACAGATGACAAATAAACACATGAAAAGATGCTCCACATCATAAGTCATCATGAAAATGCAAATTAAAACATCAGTTAGAGACACTACACAGCTATTAAAATGGCCAAAATCTGTAACACTGACAATATTAAATACTAACAAAGATGATGTAGAATAACAGGAAATCTCATCCATTTCTGGTGGGAATGTAAAATGCTGTAGCCACTTTGGAAGATAGTCTGACAATTTCTTATAAAACTAAACACTCTTATCCAATCCAGAAATTGTATTTACCCAAAGAATTTGAAAACTTATATCTACACAAAAACTTACATGCAGACATTTAAAGCAGCTTTATTCATAACTGCCAAAACTTGGAAGCAACCAAGATGTATTCTCATAGGTGAAAAAAAATAAACTATGGTATATCCAGACAGTGGAATATTATTCAACACTAAACAAATGGGGATGCCAAGCCATGCAAGGACCTTAAATGCATATTACTAAGTGAAAAAAGCCAACCTAAAAAGGCTACTTACCCCACAATTCCAACTATGTGACATTTTGGAAAAGGCAAAACTATGGAGACAGTAAAAATACCAGTGGGCTCCAGGGCTCGGCAGAGGGGAGGGATGACTAGGTGGAGAACAGAGGATTTTTAGGGCATTGAAAATACTCTGTATGACATATTTCACTATTCATTTGTGCAAAGCCATAGAATATACAGCACCAAGTGTAAATGGTAATGTGAACTATGAACTTTGAGTGATTTTAATGTTTCAGTGCAGGTTCATCAACAGTAACAACTGTACCACCCTGGTGGGGAACACTGATAACAGAATATATTATGCATCTGTGGGGGTATATGGGCAGTATCTGTACATTCTCCTCATTTTCCCTGTGTGGACCTAAAACTGTCCTAAAGACATGAATTCATAATTTTAAAAATAAAATTAGAAAATATAACAAAGCCAAGGTTAAATATTTTATAGATTAATAAAACTGTATGTTTCTAGAAACATTGATAGATTGCTAGAAACAAAGATAGATGCAAAATAGATTGCAAAGAAAGACTGATATCAGAGACCGCAGCCCACAGTCAAGCACAGAAGCGGCGTCACGATCTGGAAGCGGTAGTGGGGAGGTTTACTCCCCTGGGCAGCATACCTGTCAGAGCCAATGGGTGAACATCTCTCCTGACGACTCTCACACAGACAACTGGAAGAGACACTCTATAAGTTCCTCTGAAGGTTCCCGTGGGATCAAGTTTTTGTTGCCCTCAGTCTTTACTCCTTCCATCATTTTGTCTTAAGTCTGATTCGGCCGGGATAACAAACAGCCATAGGCTGGGCGGCTTAAATGACAAACATTTATTTCTCACAGCTCTGGAGGCTGGGAAGACCAAAATCAAGGCACTCAAAGACTTTGTGTTTGGTGAGGACCCACTTCCTGCTTCATAGATAATCATCTTCCCTTGTGCCCTCACATGGTGGAAAGGACCAGAGAGATAACATGGGTCTCTTTAAAGAGGGCCCTGGTCCCACTCATGAGAGTTCTGCCCTATGACATAATCATCTCCCAGGGGACCTAACTGCAAATAGTATCACATTGGATATTTGGCTTTAGAGTATGAATTTTGGGGGGACACAAAGATTCATTCCATAGCAGATCTCCCAGAGGCCTCCTTTCCACTATCTGGGATTTTTTCCAGCAAATTACCTGTATACGTGTTCTTACTCAATCTCTGCTTTTGACAATACCCCAAGTGAAATTAAGTTTAATCTTCCTTTTTAATTCCAGGAGAGGATTTCCTTTCCAATACTCTGCAGTATTTGCTAACAACATAAATGACTTAAAAGCAGATTCTTTCCCAGACCCTCCAAATAATAGCTCGGACTGGATGACAGCTTGAATTTGGTCTTGTGAGACCCTAAGCAGTAAACCCTGTTGAGCCCATGCTGACTTCTGATCAATAGAATTGTATTATTTTAAGCCACTAAATGTGTGGTACCTGCTTTTCTCAATGATTTTGAGTCAAGGAACAGGTTGAGAGATACAACTTGTTCTTAATATCCTGCCAAATTTCATGTCCTCAGAATCTCAGAATGTGACCTTATTTGGAAGTAGGATCATTGCAGGTTTAGTTAAGATGAAGTCACACTGAAGCAAAACAGAATTTTAATCCACTATGGCTGGTGTTCTTATGAAAAGAAAAGAGACACAGACACACAGGGAGAAGTCCATGTCAAGATGGGTGCAAAGTTTGGAGTGATATATCTACAAGCCTAAAAGACCAAGGACTGTCAGCTACAACAGAACCTAAGAGAAAGGATGCAACAAACTCTCCCCCAGAGCCCCCAGAGCAAGAACACAGCCATGTGCACGTCCTAATTTCAGATTTCTAGCCTCCAGAAATGTGAAAAAATAAATTTCTGTTGTTGAAAGTCACCTAGTTGATGGTACTTTACTACAGCAACCCTAGGAAACTACTAGAGAACCTGTGTTTTCCTGCCTTTTAAGGTGAACTTTGTTTTATTTTTTAATTGAAATATAGTTGATTTGCAATATTATATTAAAGCATACAGCATAGTGACACAATGTTTTACATATTATATCCATTAAAAATTATTACAAAATAATGGATATATTTCCATGTGGTGATCAATATAACCTTGTTATTTACGTTTTTTACACATAGTAATCGGTATCTCTTTATCTCATATTCCAACCTTGCCTCACCCGCCTTCCTTCACCCCACTGGTGACCACTAGTGTATTCTCCATGTATCTGAGTCCATTTCTGTTTTGTTATATGTATTCATTTGGTATTTAGATTCCACACATAAGTGATAACATAGGGCATCTGTGTTTCTCTGTCTGACTTATCTCACTAAGCGCAACACTCCCTAGGTCCATCCATGTTGCTGCAAATGGCAGAACCGCATTGCTGTTATGGCTTCTCCGCACAGTCACGAGTAGAGGGGTGTTTGGAGAGCTTCTGTGTCTTGGCTCCCTTAAGTAATGCTGCTGTAAACATGGAGGTGCATATATCTTCTGGAATTAGCTGTTTTGTTTTCTTTGGACACATACCCAGGAGTGGAATTGCTGGACCGTGTATTACTTCTACTTTCAGTTTTTTGAGGAATCTCCATGCTGTTTTCCACAGTTGCTGCACCAGTTTACATTCCTTCTAAGAGTGTACATGTTCCCTTTTCTTCACATCTTCACCAGCATTCATTTTTTGTTTTTGATAATAGCCATTCTGACAGATGCTCTGTGATGCTGAGAATCTTTTCATGTGCCTGTTGGCTATCTGCATTTCTTCTTTGGAAAAAGTATATTCAGATCTTCTGCTCGTTTTTTTAAGTGGGGTTTTTTTTTATTGGGTTTTATGAGCTGTTTATATATGTTAGATATTAACCCCTTATCAGTCAAATTGTTTGCAAATATTTTCTCTCATTCAATAGGTTGTCTTTTGTTTTGTTAACATTTTTCTTTACTCTGCAAAAACTTTTAAGTTTGATTAGATCCCATTTGCTTATTTTGCTTTTATTTATTTTGCCTTAGGAGACAGATCCAAAAAATGATTGCTCTAAGTTTATTTCAGAGTATGTGCTGCATATGTTCTCTTTTAGGAATTTTATTATTTCAGTTCTTATATTTAGGTCTTTAATCCATTTTGAGTTTATTTATTGTACATGGTGTGGGGGCAGTGGTCTAATCTCATTCCTTTATATGCCCCTTTCCCGTTTGCCCAGCACTACTTATTGAAGAAACTATCTTTTCTCCATTGTACATTCTTGCTTCCTTCGTTGTAAATTAATTGATCATCACTGCCTGGATTTATTTCTGTTTCATTGATTTGTGTCTGTTTTTGTGCCAGTACCATGTTCTTTTGATTACTGTAGCTTTGTATTGTAGTCTGAAGACAGGGAGAATGATAGCCCCAGCTTTGCACTTTCTGTTTTTCAAAAGTGCTTTGGCAATTTGTGACCTTTTATGGTTCTGTATACATTTTAGAATTATTGGTTCTAGTTATATGAAAAATATCATGGGTGTTTTAATAGAGATTATATTCAAACTGTAGACTGCTTTGGGTAGAATGGATATTTTAACAATACTAATTCTTCCATTCCAAGAACATAGGATATCTTTCCATTTCTCTGTTATCATTTTCAAATTCCTTCATCAATATTTTATAGTTTTGAGAGCATAGGTCTTTCACGTTTCTAGTTTATTCTTATGTATTTTATTATTTTTGATGCAACTGTAATCAGGCATTTTCCTTAATTTCTCTTCCTGAGAGCTCATTATTACTGTATAGGAAAGGAACAGATTTCTGTATGTTAATCTTGTATCCTGAAAACTTCACTGAATTTCTTTATTAGTTCTAATATTTTGATAGATACTTTAGGATTTTTTCTATATATTGTGATGTCATTTGAAAATAAGGACACTTTTACTTCTTCCCTTTCAATTTCTATGTGTTTTCCTTTTCTTGTCTGATTGCTGTGGCTAGGACTTCCAGTACTATGTATGACGTAGGAGGTGAAGTTCACAGGAAAGAGCAGCTGCAACATGGCTATGTCATTCCCAGAGGGATGACACTTATCAGAGTCTGGGTATATGATAATACGGCTCACAGATATCTTCTGGGTGCACCTGGTGTGCTGGTACAGCTGGGGGTTTCCTAACAAAATCTGGTAGTTCTCCAGGATGTGAGATTTTCTGGAGGAGGAAAGGCACATTGTCACTGTCATGTCTCAGTGTGAGCAAGTTCTCTTTCCCTGAATCCTCATCTAACTGCCCACATCCCTCTGGACCCCTCTAACCCACATGACGCCAGGCAGCTTTTGCCTCCCCATTTTTAATGGTCAGGGGCCCTACTTTCTTGAGGCTAATTGATACTGTACTTACAACCTCAGCTTATGGCTTCTCCATCACATCCTAGAATTGGAGGAGCATTTAATCTTAGGGCTGGATGGGGGGTAGGGGGGGTCATCAAATGAAGGCCTTGTGCTTGTATGCAGGAGGAGTTCTGGTTCACTCTCAGCTCTGACTTCACCCTTCCCAGGGCTCCCTACATTCCACCTTCTGGCCCCACACTTTTCCCGACCCCTCCTTTCTTTAAACATCTTGCCCAAGGGCTGCTTGTTCACTAGTTATAAGCACTCACAAAAGATTTGTTAAATGAGCAAATGAGGACAGGAAATGGAACCTTGCCTTGTTCCCTGAACACAGGTGGTGAAACTTCCCACCTCCCTGAGCTTGCATGTGTGGCTCCTCCACCCGGACACCCTCCCCCGTGCCCCCCTCCAGCAAGCCCCACCCTCTCCACTGGCACGCAGGCCTTCTCCTGACCTCCCCACCCACCATGCGGTCTGCCCTTCTCACCCATGTGGGGCTTTCCCTTCTGACAGGGTGGGGACAGGGTGAGGTGGGGTCTTGCTGCCCCCGATGCCACAGAGAGGTGTGTATGGAGCGTGGCACAGACTAGGCATGACAGGACTCTGGGTTGTCAAAGCTCCAGCACCTGGCCCTAGGCTATGATGCCCCTGCTCCCTGGAGACCGCTCCTCATCCATTCAGAAGCTGAGCACGGAGCCAGGCCCAGGAGGGGCAGTGAGTTAGACTCCTGTCACTCTCCAGGGAGCCCCATCTCCCGCCTATGCAGCCTGGTAGCGGGGGTCCCCCCACTCACACCAGTGACCACAGCTCCTCCTGGGAAGTCACTTTGCACAAGTAAGAAGAGTGGCCCAGCTGCTGGCCATACACGCAGTTCCAGTCCACCGCCTAGAGGCTGACAGCCAGGAATGTGGGGACACTGAGAAGAAGCTGTGGTCTGAGGTTGGTCCACACCACATGGCAGCCAGGACCGACACTGCCACTCTCCTCGGGCACATCTGTGTGGGGAGACAGGAACGAGGGCTGAGGGCACAGCATGAGGAGGATCAGACAAGTGAGCGGCGAGGATAGTCCAGGTGGAGGGCACACAGGGCAAAGGCAGGGATGACGTGCATGTGAAGGCCACAGACTGCCCCAGAGGACTGCTATGGGGTGCCCATCACCCTCTTCCTCCCCTTCCCCCACACACCCCTCCCCTGCCAGTACCTCTGCTGGCATCGCAGGAGGATGCACTTGAGGAGGCAGTGGGCGGCAGCAACCAGCCAGCAGGAGCCGATGGGGGTGGCCCCCCAGACACGCGAGCCCGGGCCCAGCGGGCGGGCTTGCCACGGCCTCGGGCCCGCCACCGTGACCCGGCCGCCGTGCATCCTCCCTGTCACCTTGGGCTTCCCGCACACTGTGGGGATGCCCCTGTCTCCTATGACAGAGACACTGGTAGTGCCCCAGGTGCCACTACCGGGGAGGCCCTGTCTGCTTCATAGATGGGAAACCAAGGCCAAGCATCCAGAGGCCAGACCACAATGCCACGGTGCCACTGAGAACTGGACAGCAGAGCACAACTGAGCAAGCCCTGTGGGGATGAGGGCTCAGTGGCCCGGTGGGCGGGGCAGGGGGACCAAGGGCAGCCACAGCAGGTGACAGCAGCATCTCCAGGGTGACAGACATCCCTGAGGGAGCCTGCCAAGGGCTGGACCATCACAACCATCGCATCCCTCACTCAGCACACCTCAGGGCCTGCTCTGCAGGTCAATGAACTACAGGCCTCATAGGTTGCCAGTATTACTTGCTCAAAGTCATGGCTGCTAAGGGCTCATGCCTCCTCCATGTCATCCCAGTATCTCAAGGAAATACGCTCACAGGCAGAAATCTGTGTTTCTGTGTGGCCAGAGGAAAGTCACTCCCCATCTCTGACTCAGGACCCTCCATTTCTAAAAGTGGGAGAGGGCTAATGAAGACAGCCCTGGCTCTAGGACCTCCACTTGGGAGGGCAGGGCTGTGCCCCGGCCCCCTGGGGGTGGGCCCCCACAGCTCCAGGGTGGCCGTGGGTGGCAGCAGCAGCAGCCAGAGGAGGGCCCCAGGCTGGCCTCAGCCTTTGGGGATCCACGCTTCCGTGCCCATTTCCAAGGCTGCTGACCCCCACCTGACACTGGCCTTACCCTGGCCTGACCCAGCCCTGAGTCTGGCCCCTGAGCCTGGGCCCTGACCCTTCCCTGACCCTGGCTTTGACCCTGCCTGAGCCCAGCCCTGATCCCATTCTGACTTTATTAACTTTTTAAACAGCTTATTGAGGTATGATTTATATACCATGAAGTTCACTTACTACAAGGGACAATACAATGATTTTCAGTACATTTTATTTCTTTATTTTTATTTAAATAAAATTTTTATTTTAGAATCATTTTACATTTATGAAAAAGTTGCAAAGACAATGCAAAGAGGTCCCCTATCCCCTTCAACCAGTTTCCCCTAATATTAAGATCTTATATTACTATGGCCCATTTGTCACAACTGGTGACCAATAGTGACACATTATTATCTGAAATCCATTCTTTCTCTCTCCTTTTTTTAATTTTTTAAAGTTTAAATGTACATTGATGGAGAAATCACAAGCTTCACAGATAAGTAAAAGCTAAAACATTTCAGCATCACCAAACCAACTTTACAAAAAAATGTTAAAGGACCTTCTCTAGTCATTAAACCATAAGAAAAGAGAACAAAAAGAAAGAGAAAAAAAAAACCGACCTACAAAAGATTGCTTTGTCTATTCAGGGACTTTGCGGTTCCATAAAAATTTTGGAATTATTTGTTCTAGTTCTGTGAGGAATGTCACGAGTATTTTGATGGGGGTTGTGTTGAATCTGTGGGTTGCTTTGGGCAGTGTGGCCATTTAGATAGTGTTGATTCTTCCAATCCAAGAGCACAAGAAATCTTTACATTTCCTTGTGTCATTTCAGTTTTTGGAGTATAGGTAACCCCCTTGGTTAAGTTTATTTCTAGGTATTTTATTGTTTGTGATGTAATGGAAATGTTTATGCCAGTCATAAAATTCTGGTTTTTGAACCAAAAAAAAAAAAAAGGGGGAATGAAGGGCCACAAATGGCAAAATATCCTTCTTCCTTATGGGTGAGCTGTATTCCATTACATATATATATGCTGCATCTTCATTATCTGTTCAAATATTGGTGTGCACTTAAGATGCTTCCTCATCTTGGCAACTATAAATAATGCTGCTGTTAATGGTAGGGTGTATGTATCTTTCTGAATTAATTCTTATTTTCTCATTGGCTTTATTCCTCTGATAACTATGGAAGATAAAAAAGCTAATGCTTTACACATTCTTAGAAACAATGAACAGTACATACATGTAAATTAAAGAAATATATGTGCAGGGGAAAAAAAAAAAAGAAATGAGCTATCAAGCCATGGAAGACATGGAAGAAACTTAAAAGACATATTACTAAATGAAAGAAGCCAGTCTGAAAAGACTACCAACTGTACGATTCCAACCAAATGACATTCTGGAAAAGGCACAGATACAGAAACAGTAAAAAGATGGTGGTTTCCAGGGGTTTGGGGAGAGGGAGGGAGGGATGAACAGATGGAGCACAAGGGATTTCTAGGGCAATGGAATTATTCTGTGTGATACTACAGTGGTGGCTACATGTCATTATGCATCTGTCAAAATCCATAAAACGTACCCCATCAAGACTGAGCCCTAATGTAAACTGTGGACTTTGGTTGATAATAATGTGCACATGTTGGTTCATTGATTGCACTGAATATGCCACACTGATAAGGGATCTTGAGGGTAGGGGAGTATACACATGTGGGTGGGGAGGGCTATGGGGGAACTCTCTGTATTTTCTGCTCAATTCTGGTGTGAAATTGAAACTGCTCTAAAAAAGTAAATCCTATTAGTAATATACATATAAACAAAACAAAACAAAATGAGAAAGCTTGCTGAGATTTCCATAAGAATTGCTTTGAATCTATGATTAGGTTAAGGAAAACAGGCATCTTTACTATGTTGAGTCTTCCAAATCATAAAAACAGTGACTTTCATTTCTTTAGAACCACTTGGTCTCTTTTATCAGCACTTTATAGTTTTTAGCATACAAATTCTATAAGTATTTTATTAGATTTACACCTAAGTACTTCATTTGGTTCAGTAATTACAACTGGTGTTTCATTTTTAAACTATGTGTTATGAATATTTGTTTTTATTATTTACAAGTGCAGTTGATTTTCAAATGTTATTATTGCAATGTTACTGAACTCACTTATCAGTTCTAGAAGTTTTTTGTAGATTTTTTTTGGATTATCTCCATCTACATAGATACTCATGTCACCTGTAATAGCAATAATTTTATTTTACTTCTTCCATTAGAACTGGTGTGACTTTTCCTTGCCTTTTGCAGCATCGATAATTTCCAGTACTATAAAGAATAAGCATTATGAGAGTAAACATCCTTGCCTTGCTCCCAGTCTTAGGGAGAAAGCTTTCAGTCTTTGATCATAAGAAATGGTTTTAATTGTAGGTTTTTTGTAAATGTGCTTTATCCATTTAAGTTGGGTTCAACCTAGGAGCACAAGGATGGCTCAACATACACAAATCAATCAATGTAATACACCACATCAACAAGAGAAAGGACAAAAACCATGTGATCATCTCAATAGATGCAGAAAAAGCATTTGATAAAATTCAACACCGATTCATGGTAAAAACTCTCACCAACGTGGGTATAGAGGGAACGTATCTAAACATAATAAAAGCTATTTATGACAAAGTACAGCCAGCACAGTACTCAATGGTGAAAAACTGAAAACCTTCCCACTAAAATCTGGGATAAGACAAGGTTGTCCACTCTCACCACTTCTATTCAACATACTCTTGGAGGTCCTAGCCACAGCATTCAGGGAAGAAAAAGAAATAAAGGGGATCCAAATTGGAAAAGAAGAATTAAAATAGTGTCTATATGCAGATGGCATGATACTATATATAGAAAACCCTAAAAATTCCACACAAAAACTACTAGAATTAACAAAAGAATTCAGCAAGGCAGCAGGATACAAGACTAATGTACAAAAATCAGTTGCATTTCTTTATGTTAATGATGAATCAATGGGAAAAGAAAGTAAAGAAACAATCCCTTTTAAAATAGCACCCAAAGTAATAAAATACCTAAGAATAAATCTAACCAAGAAGGCGAAAGACTTATACACAGAGAACTACAAAACATTGATTAAGGAAGTTAAGGAAGACTTCAAAAATGGAAAGATATCCCCTGCTCCTGGATTGGAAGAATCAATATTGATAAAATGGTCATACTGCCCAAGGCAATCTACAGATTTAATGCAATCTCTGTCAAATTACCCAGGGCATATTTCACAGAACTAGAACAAATCATAATGAAATTTATATGGAATCACAAAAGACCTAGAATTGCCAAAGCATTACTGAAGAAAAAGAATGAGGCTGGAGGAATAACCCTTCCAGACTTCAGACTATACTACAGAACTACAGTCATCAAAACAGCATGGGACTGGTACAAAAACAGACATATGGATCAATGGAACAGGACAGAGAGCCCAGAAATGAACCCACAAACTTTTGGTCAATTAGTATTTGACAAAGGAGGCAAAAACATACACAATGGAATAAAGACAGTCTCTTCAAAAAATGGTGTTGGGAAAACTGGACAGCAGAATATAAATCAGTGAAGCTAGATCACTTCTTCATACCATACACTAAAATAAACTCAAAATGGATTAAAGACATAAACATAAGAAACAATAAACCTCCTAGAAGAAAACATAGGCAAAACATTATCTCACATACATGTCAGCAATGATCTCCTAGGGCAGTCTATTCAAGAAATAGAAATAAAACCAAAAATAAAAAATGAGACCTAATTGAACTTAAAAGATTTTACACAGCAAAGGAAACCACAAGCAAAACAAAAACAATCTACAGAAAGGGAGAAACGTTTTGCAAAAGATGAAACTTGACAAAGGCTTGATCTCCAGAATATATAAAAAGCTCACATAAGTTAATATGAAAAAAAAAATCCAAAAATGGGCAGAAGACCTAAACAAGCAATTCTCCAATGAAGACATACAAATGACTAGTAGGCATATGAAAAAATGCTCAATGCTATTTATCAGAGAAATGCAAATCAAAACTACAATGAGGTATCCTCACACCAGTCAGAATGGCCATCATTCAAAAGTTCACAAATGACATGCTGGGGAGGCTGTTGAGAAAGGGGAGCCCTCCTACCCTGCTGGTGGGAATGCAGTTTGGTGCAGCCACTGTGGAAAACAGTATGGCGATTCCTCAAAAGACTATGAGTAGACTTACCATGTAACCCAGGAATCCCGCTCCTGGGCATATATCCAGAGGGAACCCTAATTCAAAATGACACCTGCACCCCCATGTTCACAGCAGCAGCATTTACAATAGCCAAGACATGGAAACAGCCTAAATGTCCATTGACAGATGACTGTATAAAGAAGCAGTGGTATGCTTATACAATGAAATACTACTCAGCCATAAAAATGAAAACACAATGCCATTTACAGCAACATGGGTGTCCCTGGAGAATGTCATTCTAAGTGACGTAAGCCAGAAAGGGAAAGAAAAATGCCATATGATAATCACTCGTTTGTGGCATCTAAAAAAACACAAAAAACAAAAGAAGATAAATGAACTTAAATGTAAAACAGAAACAGACTCACAGGCATAGAATACAAACTTGCATTTGCCAGGAGGGAGAAGGGTGGGACGGGACAGACTATGAGTTCAAGATTTGTAGATACTGACAGGTATATATAGAATAGATAAACAAGGTAATACTGTATAGCACAGGGAAATTAATTCAAGATCTTGTAGTAGTTCACAGGGAAATAGAATATGAAAATAATATATACATATATAATCATGTATGACTGAAAAATTGTGCTGTATGCCAGAAATTGACACAGCATTGTAAACTCTCTATAACTCAATAAAAATAAATTTAAAAAAAACATAAGAAGGTCTTTGATATTTATTTATTCAAGGCATATTCATGGAGCACCATCTATTGAGTTATGTCAGAAACCGTTCTTGATTGGGAAGCAACTGGAACTACCGCTGCCATGTCGGAGGACACAGCACCAGCATGTTTCACACCACGGCGAAGAAAGACATTGTCAGTTTAATATGTTTCACATGTTTGCAAGAAGCAGTTCTTCTAAAATATAACCAGTTCAGAAATGCCTTATTGTAGGACATAGCAATGCTGTGAGGGGAGGCAGTGACAGAAGTTTCTGGTGCACTCTAAAAGTGACTTAAAAGGGAGAGAGGAAGGGTAATGTTTTATCAGGGCTTACCCAAGGATGATACTAGTTTGGGGTATTATAGTCATTAGAAAGTTATACTCTGTAGTGAGTTGGCAGAGTTGTACGTACTGTGTAATGGGTTGGCAGTAATATCCCAAATGTAGGAAATATTCTGCAAAACCACTCAATTCCCTTTGGAATTACCCACTCACGTGTCTCAGTCATCTAGGTTCTTTTTTTGGTATCAAATTAGAACACATTATCTTGACCCACTATAAAACTGCCTTCGTTGAATTATGCCTAAGGCTTACGCCCTCGGCATTTACTGAGGGGCAGCCTTATGAATTTCATTGCTGCATCTGTCACAGAAATAAGGACACTGTCTAACATCATTCATCCCTCCCTCATGTGACACTCCCTCCAAAAACGTCTCCCATTCCTTCCTCCCTTCCCTCCTCCTTTCTTTCTTTCTTTTTTCTTTTATTTAAACTTCTGAATGCGGTTGATGTAATTAAGTTCTGACATTAACTACATGGAACCCTGTCCATCCTCTCCCCTTGACTTCCCACTTCTTTTTATAAGTCCTTCCTTCTAATTTATTTTCACTTGCGTTATTTTATTTCCTCCTTGTATTTTTTGGTAACGGGTCATTTGCTCTGACTTCAAATAATATTCTGACAAATTGTTGCTTCCTAGGTATTTTGTTATTAGGAAGAACAGCAGTGGCAGGAGGGTTTGATCTTGCATGCCAGCACCGGGCGATGGCGATGGCTGCCTGGAGCCTGGTGTGGAGAAGGAAAGGGGTGCCATGCTCGATTGGCAACATCTGCGATGAGCATGTTAGGAGAACTTGTTGGCGCTCCTACCAGGTGTTTGACATCTATGTCTTAAGTGGAATACATGGCTATTCTAACAAGAAAGCATAAACAAGTGAATTAATGACTTTCTGACTTATAAACCTGTGATTTGTAAGTTTCATTATCCCACATCCATTCTCCAAAGCATGATTATATTTACGTGAAATGGAGGGGAAAAGGGGGGGGTGTTCCTAAACTGCGATAAAAAAAGAATAAAATAGTACAAGCCCCCTGGCCGGGCTCTGCTAAGATCTGGATGCCCTGATTGTAAACATGCAGAAACTGAACCTGAAGAGGATGGAGGGCTGCCTTCGTCTCCCAGCCGGCCAGCGGGAGGAGGGCTGGGTGCCAGACCAGGCCCGTCTGGGCAAGAAAGTGGGCCAGGAAGCCCAGACCTGCGCGGCTCCTTTGGCAAGGGGTCCGCCGCCGCCGCCAGGGAACTTTTCGGGACTGCAGGCTGGGGCAGGGGCCGGGGGGCGGGGAGAATCCACACTAGGGATTAGAGGGACGTGGATCCAGAGGAAGGGGGATAGCGGCGATGGCCGGTTTAACGCCAAGAGTGCCCAACGTGCAAGGCGCGATCCCCCGGCCCTTCCGAAGGGAGGTGGTGAGGGGGGCGCCGGGAGGTCTGGGGCCTCGGGCGGGCTGTTGCGGGGTGAGGGCGGGGAGCGCAGACCCGGGCCGGGGCGCGGGAGTCGGCGCCGGGGCGGGCGACTCACCCCGGCCGCCGAGCGGCTCCACGGCGAAGACGCCCCGCCGGCCCCGCGTGGCCCCGGGACGGCCCCTCTACGCCGCCTCGGCCACCCCGCTCCCGGGCAGGCGGGCGGGCGGCTGGGCGCGGCCCCGGGACACCCCGAGCCGGAGTCGGGGAGGGGCGGGGGGGCCCCCAGTGCCGACCAGGAACAGGCCCCGCTCTGCTGTCCTGCGCGCCCCCAGCCTAGGAGCGGGGACCCCCGCCTGGGGAGGCCCCGCCCTCGGTCCAGCAGCCGGTTTGCCCTCCTGCCGCCAAAACGAAACCGGGCGGGGGGTGGGGGGGGCGACAGCGACCAGATGGGAGCACGGAAGAAAGCGCAGCCGCACGTGCTGGCGGTGGGAACAGCGGTGACCTGGGCGTTGGCGTCCCCGCGCTCCCAGCTGTGTCCCTTGAGGCAAGTCACTCAGCCTCTCAGAAACCTGGTGAGACAGGAGCGGGAAGTGAATCTCAGCACAGGGAAACCCTTTCCAACAACTGCGGATAGCCTTGTGTCCTGGGCCGGATCTCAATCCCACCTCGGCCCAAATCTCTTCCTCACTCGGGTACCCTAAAGCTGGGGGGGGGGGCTTCAGGATCTGAGGAAGTGAGCCGGGGGTAGGGGGGTCAGGGGAGCAGCCCAGAGGCTTCCCTGTCCCCACCCCCACCATCTTTTGGTCCCTGGGATACCACCACCCCTGACCCTGAAAGGGAGCCCTGACAGCTGCTAAAAGGGAGGCAGCCTGGTGACCAGATTGGCTGGTGGCCTCTAAGGTGACCTGGCTGGAAAAATCCCAGCAGGACCAAAATTCCCTAGAGGAGATAAGGGAGCTGGTGGACTTGCAAACCTGCACCTGAGCCTCTGGGGGAGGGGCTGGAGCTGGAGGCCTGAGGAGCAAGTGGCTATTAACTGGGAGGGAGGAGGCAGTCTGCCCATCTCCTGCTCCCTCCTACCCTTCCTCCAACAGCCAACTCAGGAGCCCTCATCAGTCAGAGAGTCATGAACTGCAAGATTCTAACTTTCTAAGTTGGGGAAACTGAGGCCTGCAGCCAAGCCATGGGAAGAATGAGCCAAGTGCCTGAATTACCAGCCATTTTTAAGACCTTAATTTTCAGGCCAAACCCTTCCCTGCCAGCCACCAGTCCTCTGGGTTGCCCCTTCCCAACCCTATCCTCCTGGGCAGCAGCTGCCCCCCATCCCCCTCTCCCAGGTACAGAGGGGAAACTGCTTTAATTCAAATCTGACAGTCATGCAGATCCCAGCCTGGGTCTCCCTAGAGAGAAGGGGAGGAGGGCTGGCTGCTCAGGTGGCTTCCTCCCTGCAAAGTGAGAGGGTGGGAGGTAAAGGGAGGGAACCTTTGCCAGATCTTGTCCTGAATTTGGAAAGTGTGGGACCAAATTCCAAGCAGTCTCCACGGTGAATCTGGGGCAGGAAGTCATCTGGAGCAGGAAACTCTGCCAGCAGAAATGCAGTGTTGCAGCGTGAGGCTCCATGTAGGCTCAAACCACACACACACACACACACACCCACCCCACACTCCCCTCTGGGCCACTACCCGCTCCCTGTGCAGATATGCCAGAGACCAACGGTGAGGGGATTGGGATCCCCCTTGGCAGGGGCCACATGCTGCCCTCCGTTTTGCCTTCTGCCGCCCTGACTGTGGCAGCCCCATGCCCAGAGCTAGGCCAGGACTTCAGCGCCCAGAGGGTACTGAGGCGTGCATGACCCCCTCTGCAGTCCCTTCTTTATCCTGCCTTCCACTGGAGAGGAATCATCTTCCTCTGAGTGATGCTTGAAGGAGTGGAAGGGGCCACACAGCTGCCCCCTCACTGCCCACCTGAGGAGGGAGCAGCTGCCATGAGTTCCTGAGACACGTGGCCGCCCCCTCACAGTCACCCCTCAGGCTGAGGCCAGGGATGCCCGTTACTGTCAAGCTCCACGGGGAAGCCCCAGCTTCAGGAAGCACATTTTCCACAAACTCAGCACCCAGCTAAGCCCTGTGGGAGGAAGGGTAAAGCCAAGAGCCTGGGGCAGCTCCTGCCAGACTAGAGATGGCTGGAAGCTGTGGGTACCTCTCTTGTGGCCTGGAAGGCTGCCTCTGGGGATGGAGGGTCAAAAGCACCCCAGGGCAAGCCAGAAATCCAGGAGTCAGCCTCCTGGTTCCATTCTCAGCCTAATAACTCCAGCATCTGAAGAAGTTCACCCCCAAGCTGGGCTGGCTGTGTGGCTGCAGAACTCTGATGTTGAAACCTTCAGGCCCCAGGGAGGAGAGCTGGCTGCCACAATCAGAGAGGTGGGTTTTAGGTTGAAGTCATCCAGCCTTGGAAAGGCGCTCAACAGCTCCCTGGTCTGCCTGTTTCACATGTGTCTCCGCTCCTGGTTTGTCCTGCATTCCTTAGAGCACTGCTGGCCCTGCATGGTTGTCACAGGTGGGATCTGACCATATCAATATTCCAACCCGCCCTTTTCAACCTGTCACTTCCCTGCTGAAAGTTTTCAAGTATCCCCAGAACTTTAAGGTGAGCTTCAAACTATATCTTCCAGCATTGGAGGCTCTTATCTTCCTTTCCAGTCTTATCTTGGTTTCCCCTTCAGCCACTGCTGTAAACTGATCGCCCCACTTGCACTCACCCCCTCACTCTGCATTTCCTCCTCCATCTGTCCATGTCTTGGTCATCCCTTCACACCCATGGCCTCTGCTCTGAACTCTCAGGGTGATCCAGTGTGTTCCGCACGAGCTCTTTGTGCTCACTACCATGTAGCATTATTTCACTCATGCCAGCTCAGTCACTGCCACTTGACTATTATCTTTAGGAAGAAAGAAAAGTGCTCTCTCTACTCCCATTGTGCCAGGACCCAAGAATTTAAGTAGGAGGTGGGCGAATCCCCTTTTGTGAGCATTCTCCTCACCGACAGCTGTGCCTGACACTAGGTGGTGCCAAGGAGCCCATCCCACTTGGGCCTGATGTTCTGACCTGACAACTCCTGAGCCACAGACACCCTTGATCTTTCCCATGAAAATAAAGGCAAACGGTGAGACAGTTATATCAAGGGGTGAATTATATCCTGGTGCCTGAGGAGGCAACACACAATCTCTGCCAAGATTCCTTCCAAAAGGAGACAGCACAGAAGCACCCACTGAAGCCCAGCTTTGATCTTTCCCTCAGGCTGACTGGGGCACAGTGTGGGTCTAGGGCGCCCAGCAGTGCCCATGCCCCTTTCTGACATGGCCTCTGGGATTAGGACTGGGGGTGATGGGTGAATCAAGCCAAAAATCTGGCAGGTGGCCACTGCCTCCTGCCTGATTCAAACATACCCCCAGGGCAGGCAAGCCTGGCATCCATTTCCGAATCAACCACCAATGACGCCAGCTGGAGCTCCCAGGGAAGTGGCAGGCAGACCATCCCTGGCATGGAGGTGAGGCCCATGGTGGGCGGTGGTCCTCAGGGGCAGTGCACTGCTGGGTTGTCCCTCCCAGGCAAGTCTAACTTGCAGCCCTGTCCAAGGTTATTCCTGGGGGTGACCTTGCTCACATGGGTACAGACAGCCTCAGGCGAGTGCAGGAAGCCTTCTAGCTGTGGCCCCCTCTCCTGCCCACCCAGCTCCTCTGGGTAAGTCAGCAGGGGGTCCTGGCAGCATCCACACCTAGTAGAGCAAAGGGCACACAGTGCCGGCCCAGCAGGTGCCGGCAGAGCACGACTGTCTCACGGACACAGGCCTGGGCAGCAGGGGGCTCGGAGCCTGCCTCCTGTTTACTGCCGACCCTCTAGCATCGCTTCCCCCGTCCAGGTTGCTGTACCGGGGAATCATCCCAGTAAAACAGGTATCTTTACAGAAGGGCCCAGGAAGAGCAGGACCCGCCACTAAAAAAAGCAAGCCTCAGGGGAGGGTAAAGCTCAGTGATAGTGTGTGCTTAACATGCACGAGGTCCTGTGTTCAATCCCCAGTGCCTCCATTAGAAAGTAAGTAAGTAAAATAAAACAAAATAATGCCATTTGCAGCAACATGCATGGACCTGGAGATCATCATTTTAAGTGAAGTAAGCCAGAAAGAGAAAGAAAAATGCCATATGATATCACTCATATGTGGAATCTGAAAAAAAAAGAAAGAAAGAAAAGAAGACACTAATGAACTCATCTACAAAACAGAGTCGCAGACATAGTGAACAATCTTATGGCTTACTGGGGTAAAGAAGGTGGGAGGAGATATATTTGGGAGTTTGAGAATTGCAGATATTAACCACTATATGTAAAAATAAAGAACAAACTTCTGCATAGCACAGGGAACCATATTCAATATCATGTAATAAAATTTAATGAAAAATAATACGAAAACAAATATATGTATGTATATGCATGACTGGGACACTGTGCTGTACAACAAAAATTGACACATTGTAACTGATTATACTTCAATTAAAAAAAAAAGGAAATTTTACAATGGAGAACCAAAGAAAAAAAAAAGAAAAAGAAATGGGTGCTTCTTCATGCACAGGTAAAATGGGGTTCTTCCTAGAAGGGGAGATTTAAGGAACCTGATCCCTAAATCTCTCTCCCACTGGCTTTTCAATATATGAAAGTGTACAATTAGAAATAATTCTTCTTAGATTCTAAAAGCTAGCTCTTAATGACTTTTTTCTAAAAGACAAATAGTCCTATACAGGGGTAATACGTTAGCTCTTTACAGCTAATTAATTGGTTGACTACTAGTTAGGAAGAAGATGGAGAGTGGGGACAGGGGATACTTTAGGAGGGTGTGCACAGCCAGAGGAAGGAGGGGCGGCAGAGCTAGATTTTGCTTATTTCACAGTCTAGCCTGGCTTAGTCCAACAGCCCACTTGAGATAAGCAGTGGGTAAGCTTATAGATGCATCATCACTGGATCTAAGAATGAGGCAAGCTGTAATTGTCTAACTAGGAGATGAAAGAAATATACAGGCAACCATTAATTATGCAAATTACAACTTATATATAGATGGAGAATTCTTACATTTTTTAGTAAATAATTTGTTACTCAAGTTCTCTCAAATCCAACAGACATGTTCCTAGGGGGAGCTGTTTTTTTTATTCTTTATTTATTCAATTAGCATAATAGGAGAAATGTGCACTGCTGTTAATTTATACATTCATTCTTTCTGTGGATAAACTGACCAATATTTCTTCTGTGCTTACAGGAGTCCGGTACAGGGCAATGGTATTCAGGATAAAAATGTAATGGAAGACACAGTTCCTGCCTTGAAGAGGTTACATCTGGGTTGGGAGATGAATGATACATACACGAAACAACTGGGGAAAACACCAGGCTGGATAAAATCAAGTGTTCGGGTGCTTGGTTCAGGTTGCAAGCACTGTAGAGTCTCAGAAGCAAGAAAGATCACACAAGAAGAGAAATCAAAGAGCAGTTACTTTGAAAGGTATTTCATGAAGCTGCTCTTCCTGTCTCAGATGTCAGCAGTAAACTCTATGCCTCTTATCACCCTGGGAAAAGTTGAGATCAAGACCGTGTGATATTCCACACCTGCCCTGGACAGATCCAGCACTGCCCACTCTGAGAACAGCCTGCCAACCACCCAGAGAAGGAGCTCAACCATGGACTCTTGAAAGTTCTAAAATAATTTTTAAAAATGAAAAAGAAACAATTTCTATTCTTGATATGTAAGTTCTTTGTGATGAATTATTAACTTCACTATACTGGTCTGTGGATTGTGGTTTGGACCTGCTACATCCATAGAGAAATTCAGATTCATTTTTGTTCAAATTTAGGAAACTGTTGTCACAATTCCATAATCTAGTGTGCAGTACACATTTGAATGTAGAAGCCAGCTGTTTGGTAGAATGTCCCTCAGTTTGAGTTTTATCAACTGTTTCTTCATAATTAGTCATTTTATGCCTCAGAACCCAACTTAAGTTCTGTTTTATGCCTCCACCAGGTCAGTCCCTTGTGTCAGGCAACTGCGGCGGTCATTTCAGGCCCAAGCTTGAGGGCTTGTCACAGGCGCTGCCCCTTACCCATGTTGATGAAGCATCATTGAAATTAAATTTCAAATTTTCTGTCTTTAACAGTCTCTCAAAGAGCCTATGAAAGACACTAACAGCATGGACCCTTTCAAATGCCATGTCTCTGTTGTAGACTCCTGGATCCCTCACCCTTTCAGGGATGACCCTGGCAATCTTCCTATATGGTGGTGAGAACAATCTAAGTCCATTTGGACATGTCAGCACTTTCCCTCAGTTCTGGTTCAGTTCTGGAGGCTTCTGAGGTGCTAACTTGTCAGGGTCCGAGGAGGGGAATCTGCCTGATGAACTCATCTCTCCCCAGAGGTGTCTACTGATGTGTGACCACCATGGTTGGTGCCTGGGCCTTGGTTCATGCAGGCCCCTTGGAAGAATGTCTCCCTGGTGCTTTCTGGACTGCTGGCTCTTTCTACTACTTTCCTGCCACTCTCAAGCATGGGCAGCAAGAAACTTGATGAGCAAAATACAATCCCTGACTCACTAGGTAGGCTTTGCTGCCTCCCCAGAGCACAAAGCAGACAGAGCCATTCTCAGTGTAAATCATTGACACGTGAATGTAGTTGTACCTCTTCTCCCATTCCCAACCCACCCTCAAATATTCACTCCAGAAAATCCTTTTCTAACCTGAAGTCTTGCCTTTACTCAAATCTTTTATGTAGACCAGTGGTTCTCAAAGTGTGGTTCCTGGTCCACCAGCATCAGCATCACCTAGGAACATGTTAGCAGGCAAAGTATCTTCCACCCCAAATAGCCCTACTGAATCAGGAACTCTAGTTAGAGTAGGACCTGGTAATCTGTTTTAATAAGCTCTCCAGATGATTTGGATGCTAGATAAAGAAGTTTGAAAACTACATATCTGCAACTTGAGTTTGTTTTCTTCCCCTGGTGCATTGGTTCTCAAATTTTACAGAATACAGATACAACAGAATCACCTGGATAGCTTGTTAAAACAGATTATTGGGTCCTTCCTGCAAAATTTCTGATTCACCAGGTCTGAAGTGAGGACTGACAATTTGCATTTCTAACAAGTTTCCAGGTGATACTGATGCTGCTGGCCAGGGGACCACATTTCAGAGAACCATAATTCCTGGAAGAGGCTTTAGCTCTGTAATTCTCTTCCTTCCATCTCTCCCCATAAGATCCATCTAACTATTATTGCTAATGTAATCAAATATAGTCTCTAGAAATCTGCTTACATGTAGCTTTTTCCAGTCCAGAACCATCTATCACAACTTTGCCAAGTTTACTTATATTTTTGAAGGCCAATATCTGATGTTAGACCAGCAGCGCTTAAGGCTTTTCACCCCAGGTTCCTCTCCAATTCAAGGGCTCCCATAGCTAATCCATCTGTAGGACATCCCACAAGATTCAGAAAGAACAAAAATGCCTACTGTTCACCTTGTAAGATCTGTTTTACAAATAGCAGGTCAGAGTTTCATTGGCTTCTCCCCAGAACCCAGAGATTGAGCAAAATATGCTTCCTGGGGAAATACAGAGGAGTCAGAGGAAAGGGATGGACAGGCAGTTGGAGGGGGCAATGAATGAGCAAATGCTGTGGGAATCATTTACTCACTCTTTGAGGTGAAGGGTTTTTATTATGGTTTGGGGAAGACGAGAGAAACAATTTAACCTCATGACATCTTGCAGTTTAACTTTTGGTTTCAATATCACCAGATTTAAGGAGAATAAAAGTGGCCACCTCCCCCCTTTCCTGCTTAGTTGTATTCAAATCCACTTCTCCCCTGCAGCGTCATCAGGGTCCCCAAAGCCCCTGGTCCCACTTACTTTTCACCTGGTATCCTGAAGAGACACCAAGCCTTTTTTGGCTTAATTACCACAGAAAGATTACTTTAAGTCTGCAGGGCACAGTCACATTATTAGCTAGGCAAGGAGCCACTTCAGAGAACTGTTTCTTCTAATGTGATCATTTTTTGTCATAAAATTCTATTTTGTTAAGTGACCCACATAGTTCTGAATGAAAGCACCGACCAAAGAACACACAGAATATTAGTTACAATTATTTGGATGGTTCAGCATCATTTATTAATAATCCCAAGCACTGTAATATTAGGGCAGTCTTGAGGGTGCCCTGCACATGAATAGGACTGTTGCACTTAAAGAAAAGTTGCAGAGACTTTTCTGCTGAAACAACGCTCCTATTCCCACTACAAGGACAGATGCGGATTTGTTTCCTTATGCTTGTGTCCAAAAGAATGGGATTGCTTGTGTTTTCAGACATTTGCCATGGTTTTCTACCTCCATCTTCTTACCCTGCCTGGCATTAAACACAGCACCTTATTCCTTGTGGTGTTCAGTAAATATTTATTGAGTTGAAATTTGGAGACCACCAATTAAAGACTGGGATCAAGGCTTTTCTGTTACACTCTGCTCTTCACAGTGGTGCAGCCATTGTGGAAAACAGTATGGAGATTCCTCAAAAGACTAGGAATAGACTTACCATGTAACCCAGTCATTCTGCTGCTGGGCATATATCCAGAAGGAACCCTACTTCAAAAAGACACCTGCACCCCAATGCTCATAGCAGCGCTATTTACAATAGCCAAGACATGGAAACAGACTAAATGTCCATCAACAGATGACTGGATAAAAAAAAAAATGGTATATTTATACAATGGAATACTATTCAGCCATAAAAATGACAACATAATGCCATTTGCAGCAACATGGATGTCCCTGGAGAATGTCATTCTAAGTGAAGTAAGCCAGAAAGAGAAAGAAAAATAACATATGAGATCACTCATATGTGGAATGTAAAAAAAAAATGAACATGAATACAAAACAGAAACAGACTTAATAGACATAGAATACAAACTTGTGTTTGCCAAGGGCGAGATGGTGGGAAGGGACAGATTGGGAATTCAAAATTTGTAGATACTGACCAGCATATGCAGAATAGATAAACAAGATTATACGGTACAGCACAGGGAAATATATACAAGATCTTGTGGTAGCTCACAGCGAAAAAAAAATGTGACAATGAATATATGTATGTTCATGTATAACTGAAAAATTGTGCTCTACACTGGAATTTGACACAATGTAAAATGACTAAAATGCAATTTTAAATATGTTTAAAAAAAAAAGAAAGGGAAAGAACCAGCAATTCCAAAACAACAACAGCAACCCACAGAGAAGTACATGAGATAAAGGAGGAGCAATGCCAGGGAGCAACAGTCTATGAGGGACACCTGTCAACTGTGGTAATATGTGGACCAAACACAGGGACTTGGCAAGGATGGGCACACGCCTTGGCAGGTCTTGAGGAGCACATGGACTTCTAAGAAGCTGGCCACGTTGAAGGCCAGACCATATTTACTCTCTTGTACCAGTAGGTCTGGCAGGATGGAGGTGGGCTTTTGGGAGTATCCCAAACCTGGCCTAGCACCATAGAGAGGCAGGAGATGCAAGGCTAAATGAAAGTCTGTGTGGACCTATCATTTCTACAAGAGGCTATCAGTTTAATGGGATAAATGAGTGAATGAGCCTAAGTGACAATGAGCTCAGCTGCTGCTGATACTAGATAAAGAAAATAATCAGGAACAATAAACACTAAATTACCATACCGAAAAACCATTTCATACAGGAGACAAGCAAACTTTCTGCTTACCCCAAAAGTGGTTCTAGAACATTAGACTTTGAGAACGTGCAATGTGTAAATGTATATGGTATGAAAGAGTGAGAAAGTCCTAAGTCCAAGCTGCCTTCTGTCTCTACTCAGTTCACGAACCTTCCCTGCATAACCTTCCCTAATTAATTGATCCAGAAGGAATTGGTACCATTCAAAATTGAGTAATAATCAGAAAAAAAGCCACAAAGAAAAGCAAAGTACATGACATGCAAAAATCAGGTGATGGATATTCACCAGATGAAGACATGCCATGGAATATGTTTCCCCTTAATTATCAACTAAGTTAAAGAAAATGTGGTCTCTAGAAATAAGAAGTTAAAGGAGAGGAAAGTATTCAAATATATGAAGGAAGGAGATGATGAGTGAGAAGTAAAAGCTTTGGAAAGGATGAGAAGGGTAAAATAAAACCATTATAGAACCAGAAGCCACAAGGACTCAATAACAAGGGAAAGAAGGCAAGAGGGAGATAAATGTGAAAGAACATAATTAAGCAGACTCTGAGACAAAAAGGAGCATACAGGAGACAAAGGAAAACTACCCTTACTGCATTAGGGAAAAGAACAGGTTAAATAGAAAAAAGTGCTAAAGGTATAATAGAAAAAGATTTGGAGGATGCTGAAGACTTGACTCTCTTGACCTCACCTCCTTCAGGACATTGCTTGAATCTCACCATAATAATAAGATTTTCCCTGATGACCATAGTTAAAATATTCACCTGGATTCTATCTCCCTTCCCTACTTTATTTTTCTCAGTGCAATACCTGAAGTATAAATTACACTGAATGGGATTAACAGTAGCTGAGACACCACAGGGCAAAGACATAACATCCAATAAAATGCAGAAGGGGAAAAACCTGAGGACAAACTGAATGGAACATTAGTGTTGTGAGATCATATCAAGCAGTTAAAATATGTGTAACTGGAACCCTGGAATGGGAGAGGAGAGAGAAAAAATATTTGAAGAAATAATGGCTAAAAAAAGTCTAAATTTGATGAATACTCCCAACTTGCAAATGTAAGAAGCCCAATGAACCACAAGCAAAGAACAAAGAAAATCACACCAAGACGCATCATGATCAAATTGTTGAAAAGCGCTAGCTACAAGAAGAAAATCATAAATGCAGGTGGGAATGAGGGGGGACACAATAATAGAGAGGAAAATGAAAATATGCAGACAGCAGACTTCTGGTCAGAGCCAGAGGACAATGAGGTGGTATCTTTAAAGCACTGAAAGAAAACAGTGCCAATCTCGAATTCAATAAACTACAAACATCTTCAAAAATGAAAGTTAAGTACAGACTTTTTAAAGGTGAATAAAAACTGAGAAAATTTATTGCCAACAGGCCTGTGCTACAAATAATGTTCAAATGTACAAAGAAATTCTTCAGACAGAATGTGAAACTAGAAGAAATTTGGATCTACACCAAAGAATAAAGATCACTGAAAATGGTAATCTGTGATTAAACGTAAGATACATTTTCATCACTTTTAAAATCTCTTTAAAAGATATTTGTTTAGAGAAAGTAAGCACATGTTGTGAGGTTTACAACATATGTAGAACTAAAATATATGACAATAATGCATGTTTTTGAGGGGAGAAGTACCCTGTTATAAGGTTCTCAAAATATATAGGAAGTGTTATAAAATTATTTGAAGGTAGACACTGCTAAAATATGTATCTTATAAATTGTAGAACAACTGCTACAAAAGAAAAAGGGGCTGTATCTACTAAGCTAACAGTGGATAAAGTGGAATACTAACAAATTTTTAAGTAGAAAAGGGAGAAAAATGGAGCAAAGGATAGATGGGACAGATAGAAAACAAATAGCAAAAGAGTGTATTTAAATCTAATATTACTCATAACATTACATGTAAATGACACAAGAGGTTTCTACAAGCAATCCGCTTTGCATATAAAGTTGCAAATAGGATAGAAGATAAAAAACACCGATGTAAAGAATTCTGCATTAATATCAGACAAAAGAGGTTTCACAACATGGAATGTTGTGACCAGGAGTAAATCATACTCTTTAATTTGTTGTGTGTTTTGGTTAATTTGTAGAGTTTGAAATAATAGTTTTTCTTGACAATTTTGTGAAGTTTTATCACCGTTTTCTGGGGATAGTATTTTCTGAACTGCTCACTCAGGCATTCTGGAAGTTACACCCCCTACCTGGATCATTATAGGAATGATTACTGAATTCATTGTGTCTTTTTAAGCATCTTTGGTATGATCAGATTTTCCCCTTGTTGCTCTAACAGATTACTTTGATAGATTTCCTAATGCACAGCAGCCTTTGCACTCTTTGAATAAACCCTAATTATCCATGTTGTTTTATTCTTTAGTTACACTGCTAGATTCTACTTGCTTTTTGGAAAAGAAATTACAGTTATCTATTTCTTCTTTACAAAGTTCTGGTGTAAAACTTTGTGCAGTAAAGCTGAGTGAGCTTTGTCAAATGAATCAGGAGCTTCTGGATTTTTCTCTCTGGCTTAGAATCATTTAAATGACATAGGAACTATCTGCTCTTTAAAGATTAGATAGATCTCAGCTATAAAACCAGTAGGTAACATTTTTAGTCAAAGGTCTTTTTGAATTTTCCAATGTCTTCTGTGGTAATTGGTTTATTCAAAATTTTTCATATCTCCTTCCTGGGTTAATTTTGGTCATTTATATTTTACTGAGAAATGATCCATTTCCTCTAGATTTGCAAATTTGTTGCCACGGAGCTTCATATAATTCTGTCTTACAATTAAAAAAAGTCTCTTATATTGTAATTTGTCTCTTTTCTCATTCCTAAGTATTCATATTTTTAGTTTTTCTTCTATTTTCTTAATCAAGTTTGCACTAGGTTATGTATTTTATTGTTTTTAAATACAAGCATTTGGATTCACTAATTATTGTACTGAATTTTTTTTCTCATTTCATCAGGTTCAATTTTTATCTCCATAAATTCTGTCTTCCTAAATTGCAAAAAAAAAAAAAAAAGTTTACTAATCTTTCTAAAATTTCCTAGATAGATAGCAGATTTCTTCATCTTTCATCTCTTTTTTTAGGGGTGGGAGTGGAGGTAATTAGGTTTATTTACTTAATTACTTTTTGATGGAGTTACTGGGGATTGAACCAGGTATGCACTCTACCACTTGAGCTGTACCCTCCCTCTGTCTTTTACCTTTCTTACTAAAATTAAAGCATTATGACCATTACGATTATTTTTTAGCTCAGAGTACATCTTTGGCCCATAAGTTCATGTGTGCAATGTCCTCCTTTTTCATTGTTTTCTATAGAGTTTATCATTTTAGTTTGAAATCTTCTTGACCTAATGTCTATTTAGAAATATATTTCTTACTTTCCAAGTACTTAACGTTTTCTACTTTTGGTCAACATTTTATTATTTATTCTTAATTTTATTGGGTTATTAATAACCTTAATTTATACTGTTTACTTTTTGGATATGTCTGTTACTGATTTCTGTAATTACTTTTTGGTATATGAAGACTGTGTCTTTTCCACTGGCGGTTTCCAAAATTATTCTAAAGATTTATTAGTTTGAATTTGTTGGTATATTATTCAATCTCTCCTTGTCTTTATTTTTGAGTACCTAGTTCTCTGAGTCTAAAAGAAGCGTACTGATGTCTCCCACTCTAATTACATTTTAAATAGGTTCTAAAAAGTTTGCTGTATGTAACTCCTATTTTATTAGATGTAAGAAAGCTTATGGTATAACTTCATAAATATTGTGCTTTTTATTCATCACATTATATTCATCTGTATCCCGTTCAGCACTTTTAGACATAGAAAAGTGCATAAATCATAAGTGCACATAGTTCGCGGAATTTTACAAAGTGAACACGTCTGTGAATACTACCCAGATCAAGGTGTAGATCAGTAGTTCTCAGGCAGAGGCTGCGGTCCCTCGTCACCGGCAGAGGGTGAAGGAGGCGGCAGGTCTTGTGCGGCCCGGCTTGGGTGGGCCGGAAGGAGGCCACCGCCCGAGGCCAGGCCAGATCAGGGGCCTGGATTCCGGGGTCGGGGTCGGGGCTGCCGCCTCAGCTGGGAGGCAGAGGGGCGGCTGCCGGGGCCGGAACGTGGGGCCCGAGTGTGCCCCGCGGTGCCGGAGGCGGTGGGCGAGGCGGGCCCCCCTCGGCCCTGCCCGGCGGCCGTTGTTGGGGGATGTACGCGTGGGGGGTTCCGGCGGGGGAGGAGGCGGAGGACCCGCCACCGCCGCTGCCTTCGCTGGAGCGCGGGCGGATGCACGGGGCGGCGGGGCCCCCGGCGCGAAGCGCCTCGGCGCCTGTGGTCCCCTCGTTGCGGCGGCCGCCACCGCCGCTGACGGGATCAGTGGAGAAGGGGCTGCGAGCGAGGAGCAGCCCCTAGGGCTCCTGGCCGAGGCTAAGGGGGTCCTGGATGGGGGCAGGTTATCAGTCACTCGGGCGGGAGGCCGGGCAGGGGGCGGGGCTGATAGGGAGACACGTGCCTGGGGAGGAGGCTTGGACTGCAGGGCACAGGGCCAAGGCGGCCAGGCCCGCTCTCCGCTCATCCTGCAGGCTGGAGTGGCTGCGAGCGGCTGCTGCGGTCACGGGCACGACTTGCGTGTAGGGTGCTGCTGCGCATAACCAGGTCCCGCAGCGGAGGGCATTTGCCTTTTGACAGTGTCTTTAAATTGACATGCATGTTTTGGATACTCCTGACTACGGTAGTCATCTCTGTTAGTCCTCCCAGGTGCTTAGAAGTAATGGAAGATGTAGGTGGGAAAAAAAGAAAAAAAAAGATACAGAACACTATCAGCACCCCAGAGTCCTCCCTGAAGCCCCTCCAAGTCTCTGACCCCACTCCAAGTCCCTGACCCCACAAAGTTAACCATTATGATTCCCATAACCATAATTTAGTTTTGTCTATTTTAATGCTACATAACTGAAGTCGTATAATATGTACCCGTTTGTTTTTGGTTTGTTTGGTCGAACCTTATGTTTTTGTATTTTTCCATGTTTGTGTGAGTAGGAGGAGTGTACATTTTTATTGCTGCATAGTATTCCATTGTGTAAACATACCAAAGTGTCTTTATCTATCCTATCATTGATTAACATTTAGGTTACTTTCACTCTTGGTGGTTACAAATTATGTCGCTATTAATAATTTTTGTACAAGTGTTTTTTGTACATATATATGCTTGATCCACCATTTCTATTCCTAGGTATGTACCCCACAAAAATTCATAGAGCTACACACTTTTGATATATAATTTTCTGCGCATATGTTTTACTTCAGTAAAATGTTTACTTAATACAAGGTAAAAGAGAGAGAATATAAATAAGAATCAAAACTAAAAAGCAAAAATGTCAGCCTCAACAAAGATTTTAAAAAATAAAGAGTATTACATAATAACATTAGAAAACCTATATATAATAGACAGATGCCAAGAAATTACAGGATGTCAAAGTTGGCAGAGAAGAAATGGAGAACTTAAATATTCCAGTTAAATTCCAATAATACTTAATACTTAAATATCAGTAATTACTAGCTGAAATGATGTCTAAAAGACAAATCATCCCCTCAAATTTCAAGTACAGACTGTTTTACACATTAGTGTTACTAACATTTCAAGGAGTAGTCAATTTCTGTCTTATAAAAGTACTTATAGAACACAGGAAATGCGTTGCCCAGATTATTCTGTGAGGCCAGTGCAATGACCTCACAGGCAGATAAGGATGACACAAAAAATACTCAAAAGACAAATCAAAACTATGATGAGGTATCACCTCACACCAGCCAGAATGGCCATCATTCAAATGTCCACAAATGACAAATGCTGGGGAGGCTTTGGAGAAAAGGGAACCCTCCTACACTGCTGGTGGGACTGCAGTTTGGTGCAGCCACTGTGGAAAACAGTATGGAGATTCCTCAAAAGACTAGGAATAGACTTATCATGACTCAGGAATCTCGCTTCTGGGTGTATATCCAGAAGGAACCCTACTTCAAAAAGATACCTGCACCTCAATGTTCATAGCAGCACTATTTACAGTATCCAAGACATGGAAACAGCCTAAATGTCCATCAACAGATGACTGGATAAAGAAGAAGTGGTATATTTATACAACGGAATACTCTTCAGCCATAAAAACTGACCCCATAACGCCATTTGCAGCAACATGGATGTTCCTGGAGAATGTCATTCTAAGTGAAGTAAGCCAGAAAGAGAAAGAAAAATACCATATGAGATCGCTCATATGTGGAATCTAAAAAAAAAAAACAAAAAAGAACATAAATACAAAACAGAAACAGACTCATAGACATAGAATACAAACTTGTGGTTGCCAGTGGGGTGGGGGGTAGGAAGGACAGAATGGAATTTCAAAACTTGTAGATACTGACAGGCATATGCAGAATAGATAAACAAGATTATACTGTATAGCACAGGGAAATATATACAAGATCTTGCAGCTCACAGCGAAAAAAAATGTGACAATGAATATATGTATGTTCATATATAACTAAAAAATTGTGCTTTACACTGGAATTTGACACAACATTGCAAAATGACTGTAACTCAATAAAAAATGTTAAATACTCAAAAGAAAATGATAGGTCTATTTCACTTGTGATGATAGATGCAAACTGTATTTGAAAGATTAATTATCCATTTTATCTTGGAATGAAGGGATGGTTTAACATGAGAAAAGTTAATCAACCTAATTCATCACATCAGAATACTATAAAAATGTTAAAATATTTATAATTACTTATGCAAATATTATGAATCTCAATTGAAGAAAAATCACTTGATAAAACATAAAGAAGTCAATACATATTTATGGTAAGCCCATCAGGAAACAAGGACTGAAGGGACTCACTTTAACTGAAAACCCACAACAAACACTATACTTCTGGAAAAACTGAAGACATAGTGTCTTTAAAATTGGGAACACGAAAAGGATACTCACTATCATTGCTATTGTGTAACATAAGCTGGAGGTCTTTTCCAAGGAATAAGAGAGAGGAAAAAAGAGCTGCAAGTGTTGGAAGGGAAAAACAAAAAGCCCTGATTACTTGCATCTTGGCTGTAAGAAAGGAGTTCCTAAAAACTTCAGAAGCACAAAGCATAAAGAAAAACAGAAAAGATAACTCCAATTTTATCAAAGTAAAGAATTGATCAACAGGAAATAACACTGATAAAGTTAACAGACAGATGATAGTTTGGGAGAAAATATTTTCATTGTCTAACATTGATCAAGAGACTATACGCAGAATTTACAGGGAGCTCTTGCAAAATTAGCAAGAAAAACATATAATCCTAGTGGAAAAAAAATTGGTGAAGGCTATGTACAGGCAAATTACAGAAGAGGAAACCTAAAGTTCTATGACACATAAAAGATGCTCAAAGTCATTAGCTATCATAAACTTTCCTCTATTTGAGGGATGAAATTCAGAAAACAAGATTATACCTAGGCTGGCAGGGACGTAGGGCAGGGGATTTATGGCCCTGTTACGCATTGCTGGGGGCAACATAGAGTGAGAGCCTTCTGGATAGCAATTAGGCAGTGCAGTTTACCAGCAACTCCACTCTGATATCTATTGCAAAGCAATTCTCAGATAAGTTCCCAGTAATGGGATGTTTATTGTTTGTGGTGGTGGGGAGCAGAAGCCAGGCTAGCCTGGGGGTCCACTCCTCAGGGGATGATGTTTCAAAAGGTGACAGATGCACCAGAGACTACTACACAGCAGTTAAAAGACACAGACTAGAGGCAACATGCAACATAAATGGATCTTCCAAACGTGACACTGAGTGAAAAACGTATGAAGCAGAATGTGACTTATTACACAGTATCATTTACATAAATTAAAAATATATGTATACAAAACAGCAATATACAATTTATAATAACACAGAAAAAAACATATTAGAATAGTTGCTTCCCTTAAGGAGAGGAATTGCAAAGGGGGATTTGGGCAAAAGGAAATAAGCCAACCAACTAACAAACAACTGTGGATTGTGTGTGACAAAGATGATTTGGCACCATGTGTTAAGGAGTGTGAGTGACACAGCCCTCTGTTGTTGGGTTCCCCTTCCCTAGCAACAGCAGCAACAATAACAACAAGGACAACAACAATGAGGGTAGAACACTGGCAGGGATGCCAGACCAAGTATAATTTTGAAGGCTGTGGTGGAGTTTGGCTCTAAGTGTAACGGGAAGAAGTCCTGGGGCGGGTTTAAGGAGGGAGTGGTGACTTTTCCTAGAGATGGTGACAGATACCATGGGATGGACAGGTGTGAAGATACAGGGAGTCTGATCGGGAAGCTCTTATCTCAGGTGGGAGCTGAAGATGGCTCAGATTAGGCTAGTAGCAATGGAGATGAGAGAAGTGGGCGGATTGAGGTTATGTTTTGGACAAAAGCCAGGCAGGAGGTGCTGAGAAACTGAATGTTGGTATTGAGGAAAGGAGAGAAATGAAAGATGACACCCAAGCTTTTGTTTTTGGCATCTGGGTGGTGCCATTGACTGATGTTGGGAAGATGGGGATAAAAAGGGGAAACAAAAAATTCTTTTTTCTTTTTATTTTTTGGTCCATGTCTTTTTGTAAAATATTGAAGTATGATTGATTTACAATATTGCATTAGTTTCAGATGCACAGATAAGTGATTTAGTTGATTTTTGAAGATTATAGTCCATTATAGGTTACTACAAAATATGGGGTAACATTCTTTGTGCTACACAGCAAAACTTTGTAGTTGGTCTATTTTATGTATAGTTGTTTGTATCCATTAATTCCATACTCTTAATTTGTCCCTCTTCTGCCCCTTTGGTAACCATATGTTTTTTTTTCCCCCTATGTCGGTGAGTCTGTTTTGGTTTTATATATACATTCATTTGCATTAATTTTTATATTCTATATATAAATGGTATCATATCATATTTGTCTTTCTCTGACTTATTTCATTATTGAAGAATAATATTCTCTAGGTCCATCCACATTGCTACAAATGGTAAAATTTCATTCCTTTTTATGGCTGAGTAATATTCTGTTATGTATATGTACCACTTCTTCTTTATCCGTTTGTCTGTTGATAGGCATCTGAGTAGCTTCCATGTCTTGGCTATTGTCAATAGTGCTACTATGAAATTGAGGTGCATGTATCTTTTCAAATTAGTGCTTTTGTTTCTTCTGGAATTGCTGGATCCTGATAGTTCTATTTTTAATTTTTTTCAGGAACCTCTATACTGTTTTCTACAGTGGCTGCACCAATTTACATTCCTACCAAGAGTATATAAGGATTTCCTTTTCTCCACATCCTTACCAACACAAAATTTCTGATTTGGATTATTAAGTGTGTTAAATTTAAGATACCTATTTGACATTCAAGTGGAGAGATCAATAAGGCAGTTGGACATATGGTCTGAATTCAGGGAAGATGTGTATTTTGGGGTTGAATCAGTACATAGAGAGTTAAACAGGTGGCGCCAACACTCAGTGTTTATATCACCTCAATCAAGGTTCATAATTTCTGAATCTGAATTTATTTATCTATAAAACGACAATAATATCTGTTTCCTAGCACTATTATGAATATTAAATAAGATAATGCATCTAAAGTGCTTGGCATAGAGCACATAGTAAGTGCTTAACCAAGGCCTCTGTGACTGGAGGACAGTGAAGGGAATGTCAACATCAGGAGAAAGAGGCTGGCGGTGGGAGGATCATGTCAGAATTTTCCCTCCGTGGTAAACAGTTTTCAGTGAGTGGCTATCAGGGCCTTTTTTGCCAGGAGGGACATGGCCTGGCTTTACAAATCATACTGGCAGATCACTGAGGCATTAGAATTCAATATTGTTTTTTCAGACTGTAGATAAACAGCCTGGATTGCTGTGAACACACACAGGCACACAGAACTAAACAAATTAAAAGCTTTGATTCTATAAGTACATACTCAGAAATTATAATGAATTGAAGCATTTTTGGCTGAAAGGCATTAGAATAGTCCTGACAATTCTTGAATCTGCAGTATTGTCCAGGGCTTCTCTGCCAGTCTGGGCATAGTTCTATTTTGTACATGGACTGTTGTTGAGTAGTAAGCAATTGGAGCTTAGGGACAGCTGGCATTTTGTAGCTTAGCAGAGTTAGGCCCACCCAAATGGCCCACAATAATCCCCCTTGCTGATTATCTGGTTAGCAAATAATTCTATCTGCAGTCTTAATTCTTTTTTACCAGGCGTCATAACACATTCACAAGTTCCAGGGATTAGAATACGGGCATCTTTGAGGGCCATTATCCTGCCTTCCACATGTTAGAGCTAGATAGGTGTTAGCCTTCCTTGAATTCTTCTTATTTTTACTAACGTTCCTTAAAGGCTTGCCTTCAAATCCTGTGGTCCCCACTTACCAGCTGTGTGATCGTAGGTAAGTTAATTTCCTTCATGAAATCCCATTTGCTTAGCTGTGAAATTCCAATCATAGGAGCCATCTTTAAAAAATTTTTAAATTTTTTAAAGGCATATATGAGACAGGGTAAGTGAGAATGCTTTATACCCCACCCAAAGCAAACAAATCCAATTTCCAGTTTAAAATGGTAGATTCAATGTACAAAGTTATCTTATCTCACTATAGGAATCCCACTAAAGTGAAAAAAAATAAAAATGTGAGCAAAAGAAGCCAGCAAACTGTTGGTTGATGGAGGATAAAGGAGACAATGGTGTGGTGCCCTAAGTCCTAGTGGAGGAAATGCCGCTGAGTAATGTACTCATTTTCCTGGCAGACCTCTAAGAAGAGGGGAGTTAAGAGGC
Source organism: Vicugna pacos (assembly GCF_048564905.1). Taxonomy (NCBI): domain Eukaryota; kingdom Metazoa; phylum Chordata; class Mammalia; order Artiodactyla; family Camelidae; genus Vicugna; species Vicugna pacos. The sequence goes on along the minus strand of NC_132997.1, from coordinate 22,944,622 downwards.
ACTGGGGCTGTGGAAGGTGGGGAGGAAGCCCCATTCTGGGAATAGGGGACTGACTGGTGGAAAATCTATTCAACTCCTAGGCCCTCCTCTGGGAGGCCACTCTCAATGGGATTTTTCTTTGGGAGTTTTGCTCAAAGAATAAATATATAAAAATAGCAAAAGAAAATTTGGATAGGAAAGCTAATGAGGACAGGTGAGGGTGAACTCATTTTACCATTTTACTACTCATTAGAAGATAGATTACAAAGCAACTGTAAAGAGTGGCATTTGCACAGGTATGGATCAATAAAAGAGACTAGCCCTCAAAAAAGAAAGCACCCTCAAATGTACAATGGCTTGAGATACTGTAAAGGCAATGTTACAAAACAAAGGAAGGAATGGATCACACAATAAATGGAATACGAAAACATGAGGCTAGGTCCTTAGCTTATCCCCTATGTCACCCACACTAAGCAATTCCAGTGATGTCTGTATAAAACAATGTATATAGCAAATAGAACAACGCAAATATTAGAAACAAACAAAAATGACTCTCAGGAGAAGGGTCTTTTAATTCTTTATTTTTTAATTGAAGTATAGTTGATGTACAATGTTTCAAGTGTAAAGAAAAGTGATTCAGTTATAAATACACACATATATATATCATCTTTTTCAGTTTAGAAGGAAACTTTGAGCAAAGGACAAGATTGATAGAATCGATGACAAAGTTTTAAACACTATATCAAAACTCATTTCTAAAATTAAAAAGAATATCATGGGAAACATTAAAATGAAAAAGTTTGGAAAATGTTTTCCACTGATGATAGGCAAAGAGGTAACATTTTTCCTAGAGTTTTAATAAATTTGTAAGAAAAATACTAACACTTCTATAGAAAAAAAAATGGATAAAAAGGCATAAGTCACTTACTGAGGAATTACCAATGGTCAATAAAGATGGAGGAAAGTTCACGTTTCTGATAATCTCACAAATCTCAGCATCACTTTAACCCTATTTAATTGCCAACTCAGGGTGAGAGAGGGTCAGGTGGTGGCTACTGCCAGATAACTGGGGGGGGGGGGTGAGTGTCTGGTCACTAGCTTCCTGGGGAGGTATTTGGTGGTAAGTTTCAGGAGACTAAAATCCTCTGGTCAATTGGCCGGGGATTCTTCTGGAAAGCCGTCATTAGAAATGAAAAAGAGATGTGAACAATGCTTTTTGCACAGAGATGTTCTTTACTTTCTATTTATAATATCAAAAACTGGAAAAAAATTAAAAGAAAAATTGGAGTGGTAGATTATGGTACATTGATGATTCTGAAAAAAAGTCTGATTTTAAAGAAATGTAATGATTTGTAAATGTTCACTATATAGTTTTTCAGTAAAAGTATAGAATTCATCCTAGAGAACGTGTCTCTAGAATTTAGGGCAGGGGATTTCAGTTGGGATCATTACTTGCATTTTTAATCCTTTTTTGTTTTTTATAAGAGGTACCATATATGTATGAGTCTATGTGTATTTGAGGTGCAGTATGTGTAAGTCAGTCAGTCTGCTCTACAAGAAACTGATCCAACTCTGGCGCCCCCGGCCGGGCCTCGCGCCGCCTTCCGCGCTCCCCCCCGCTTCCGGCTCTTTAGGCCCTGGCCTGAGAGGAGGCGCGGGGAGCCCCGGAGGGAGGGGGGAGGTGTCAGGCGCGTGCCCGCGCCCTCCGACCGCCAGCCGCGGGGGCGCGCTCCGCCGGCCCCAGAGGCGGCGCGGGGCCGAGGGAGGCGGCCGCTCCGGCTGCGGGGGCGGCGGCGCGCCGGGGGCCGCGCCCAGGGTGCCCCCGGGTGTCCGGGCTGCCCCCGGGGCCGCGGCCCCCGGAGCCGTGTGCCGCCGCGGCGCCCGCCCCTCCGGCTCCGCGCACCGGCCTGAGGAGAGCGGCGGGGCGGCCCGCGCACCGGCCGCAGCCCCGGCTCGCCCTCAGCCCGGTCGCCGCAGCTCTCCGCCGTCCTCCGGCTCCTCCTCGTCGCGGACACGGGCCCGCCGGCCCCGCTCGCCCTCAGGGCACCGCGGCTTCCGGTCCTCGCCGTCCCCGCGGCGGGGTCGCCGCGGCTCCCCGTCCCCACGCGGGGCCGACGACCCTTCGCGCCGGGCTCCGCCGGTTTCCGAGGCAGCGGCTGGGGGAATCCTGCACCGACTCCGCCCGGGACGCCGCAGGGACCATCCAGGCGACAGTGGCAGCCGGGTAATCCCACCCCTCGACCAGGACAGCGTCCATCCTCCAGCCCCCTCGCCCGGGGTCCCCGCTTCCAGAAGCGCCCAGCGCCCCGAGGCCTGCAGGCCAGGGTCCCCACATCGAAGGCCCTGCACTCCCGCGGGTCCCCTCGGCGACGCCGTCGCCTGGAGGGTCCCGGTCTGCCCGGGAGCTTCATTTGCACAACGACGGACTCAGGATGCAGCTGGGCGCCGGCTCGGGAGGCAGGGCTGCGCTTCCCGGGAACAGACTGGTTCTGTCAGTCTGGGTGAGGTGTGGGGAAGTTGGCCAGGGCGAGGGGACTGCCCTCCAAGCCGTGGGCCTGGTACTTCTTCAGTAGTTGGTGTCCTCAGGGTTCCGTGGTTTTGTATCCCCGTAGGCCAGAGCCTTGCCCTGGATCTGAGAAAGGCGGGAATGGCTTTGCGGTGAGTTCGGGTTCCTCCAGCCTTCCCAGGGTGGACACCTGGAGCGTGAGCGCGTGGCTCTCCCAGTGGGAGCTGCCTCTGACGTCCGAGTGCGCTTACCCACAGGCGTCGTGGGTTGTGCCACCACTTACTGGGTTGTGTGGCAGGGAGGATGCTTAGCCCTTCACTTTACACGTTCTCTTTGACATTCACAACTCTGAGTTAAAATAATTGCCTCAGTTAAGATAGACTGCTTCCTTTTGAACAGCTGAGGAACCCACAGAGGTTTAGGTAACTTAACCAAAGACCACACAGCTAAGAGGTGGTGGCGTGTGATTCAGTTCATACCTGCCTGGTTCCCAACACCCTGATTTTAACTCACGTTTCCCTGCTGAAGACACAAAGTGTATACTTAACGCTGACGTCTCACTGTAACCACCATGCTAGTAGAGCCTCTGGCCGAATTTGGTGTTTTGGAATTTGTTTTCATTATCAGTTCACTAATCTTTTTTATTTTTTAAACCCTGTGATGAAGTTTCTGTTTCCTTGAGTGACTCTCCAACAGTATCCAAGTGTTCTGGGTGCTCTGGTCATAGGTGAATTGACTTGTCACTATGTTAAGATTTCCATAGCTGAACAGGTATTATCTGAATGTTAAGCACTACAGAGAAAGCAAGGAAAACAGAGAACTACCAGTTTCCATAACCTCCCCTTTCTTCTTCAGTGCACCACCTGTTTGCTCCAGTCTTCTCTGTCTCAGTAAATGGCAACACCCATTCCTCAGCCAGAAACAGTGATGATCTTCCTTCTCCCAATCTGTAAGAATAACTTCATTTGTCTAACCTGTCAGCTCTCCCTCCAAAACACATCCCCCAAACTGTCCTCCTCCTGCCATCACTCTAGTCTAAACCCTGTTACCTCTTGCCCAGATTGTTGCATTAGGCTCCTTTACACTCCACTCTGGTTACCTTCCAGTTTATTCCATACCCAGCAATCAAAATAATTTTTAAAAACTATCATTTTATACATTTGAGAAGTATTTATTGAACATCTACTATGCGGTTCTGGGCACTGGGGTTACAGTAGTTAAAAAAACAGTCAAAAACCTCTGCCCTCATAGTACTTATATACTAATGGGGGAGTTGGAAAATAAATAAGGTAGAGAAGTAAAAGGTTTAAAAAAAAAGAAACTGATCAAACTTTGGAAATTAAAAGTGGATTTTATTGGTATTTCAGGATGTTTTTTCTTTCATTTTGAAACATGCATGCTTCTCTCTGTTTCCAAATTTGTTCTCCTTTCTCCAAGAAACACAGTCATACATGCAGTCATTTATACTTATCCCCACTCCCCATTTTTTTTTCTTTAAGAGAAAGGAACATATTTAAGTTTGGCTTTTATTTTTACAAGTTTAATAAAAGAGTTTAAGATTTCACTTTGCTAAAAAAGAAAAAAATGTTAGTGATAGAAATCAGGCTTTGTTGCCTAAGTAGCAGAAATGCTAAAAACTCTATCAAATATAAGAGTTTTAAATAAACCTATGTCTAAATTAAAATGGTATTTCCAATGGTTAAAGAGGTACAGGGACATGAAGAGAGCTGAAGAGAAGAATCAGCTTGGAATGAGGAAGGTACAGGGATGGGCTTGGAATGAATCTTGGAATGAAGAGGAATTACTGAATAGATACACACACAAGCAGTTCACATGACACAGCAATCACGGGGTAAACCTTACTAGGGCATCTTGTCGACGTATTTTTTTTAATTTCTGTAAGTTCTATAACATATAGAAAAATCTGAAAGGTATTGAAAAATACAAAGAAAAAATTATCACCAATAATCCTACCATATATTTAAGTGGTGTTACTTCTGATTTCTATTCTCTCTCGCTGTGCAGCCTCCTCCCACATATTTTTAAAGATATTTATTCATAACTCTAAATAAAAATTGGTATCTCAATTGGTTTTCAGAACGAACCCTCTGGAAAGAACTTGGGTATTTGCTCCCCAGTGTAACATCTTCTCTAACCTCCCCCCTGAGAGTTCCCAGTGTGATGGGTGGCTCTCCTCATGGGCAGCAGCCCATACACCCAATCTAAACTGAAGAAGCCAGTTGACAAGCCCTTCACACGCAGATGCAGCTTTTATTGCTTCTTTCTTAAATATGAAACAATTTATTTAACAAGTGCTTATTAAATACCCAATCAATGCTGGGCAGAGTTCTTGGCATGTAGTATTGAATAAAAAAAGGCAAAATCTGTGCACTCTTGGAGTTTACATTCTAGTGATGGAAGAGGGGGAAAAAAGGTAAAGTAATTATTCAGTGTTTTTGAGACTGGTATATGCTCTGGACAAAATCAAGACAGGGAAGGAAGACAGACCGAATACTGGGGCAGGTCTGCAACTTCAGTTGGGTGGTCAGGCAAAGTGTCACTCAGATAGTGACACTTGAGACACCACAGACTCACAAATTTCCCATAGAAAAGAGCCTATTGTATGCCAAAAAGGATTAGTGAGTCATTATACACACTTAGGTTGTACACAGAATGATATTCTTCTGTGCAATTCTGGATGTGAGATCATGAAGTTTCCAGCAGTGGGAGCAGGACTGGAGCAGTAGGAGGGAGGTCACATGGAAATAGATAAGACCCAGATCGACATCAAAATTTTCAACAATAACGGTGATGCTAAAAGGAAGTGGATCAATGTTTTTGACATATGAGGGGAATTATTTTCAATTTAGAATGAAATGCTCATTCAAATGGTCAACCCAATAATAAACATACTCAAATATACCACTATATTGAAAATCTGCCTCCCATGCACCCTTCTTAAAAGTTACTTGAAGATGTTCTCCTCAACAAATGAAGGGTATAAACTAAGAAAAAAGTACTGATGGGAAGATATGTTTAGATGAATCCAATAGAGGAAATAAAAATAGGTATTCTACTTCTAATGGAGGTTCTCCAGAGAAACAGATTATATATACAATCCCATTGGTTCTGTTTCTGAGATTATATATATATATCTTCTAGAAAGAGATTTATTGGGAGAAACTGGCTCAATTATGGAGGCTGAGAGGTCCCATATGTCTGCAAGTGGGAGACCCAGGAAAGCTGGTGGCATAGTCTGAAGTCCCGAGAACTTGGAGCACTGAGAGCAGGAGAAAATCAATGTCTCAACTCAAGGAGTCAGGCAGAGGGAGGGCACATCCAGCCTTCCTCTGCCTTTTGTTCTGTTCAGGCCCTTGACAGGTTGCATGATGGCCACCCACACTGGGAGGGCCATCTGCTTTACTCAATCCACCAACTCAAATGCTAATGTCTCCCAGAAGCACCCTCATAGACACAATCAGAAATAACATTTCATCAGATACCTGGATATCCCATGGCCCAGTCAAGTTAACATGTAAGATTAACCATCACAAGTAGGTAGGAAAAAGGAGGGACAAGAGGAGCATTTTTAGAACCAATAACTAAACAAATGCTGATGTTGATCAATCAAGTATATAATGGTATAAACCCAGAGAACATGGTAACCATTTCCATCTCTTGTCAGTGGAAACTACAGCAACACTTAACCATCCAACTAGCTGTCAATAGTGAGGAGACAGGTGGAGAAGGAGAACACAGGATCAGGATGAAGCAGAAACCCTGGAAATCGCATCAGGGCTAGATGGTTGAGAGTAAGTAGACCAGAGAGAATTTCCTGAACTAAAAGGGAGAGTACTTACAGGAACATTTCATAGAGTGTGGTGCCCAGGAAAAGAAAGAGTGCTTTAGGTCATTTTCCCCAGCAGCCCTCCACTCTGATGCAAATGTAGAAAAGACAGAACACACACATTTTTTGCTTGTGGTTTAAATTTACACAATACTGTGAAAGCTAATTTATCAACGCTTCATTCATCCAGTCTAGATTATTTATGTGCTTATTATGTATCAAGTGCTATTGAACTGATGGAACAATAAAGATTTAAAAATTCTCTCAATAAATATTAAAGTAATTGGCTTAGCGATTCACAGGTAAGATCTGGTAAGGAGAGATAGGCATGTAGGTGCAACAGGAGACTAAGCCAGCCTTTCCTGGATGTTTTAATTGTAATGGAGAGTTTGGCATTAGTTTTGATTTTTAAGAAAAAAGAGGACCAATCCAAATCAAAGGCAGCATAGCTCGGAACTGAATTAAACCTTAGGGGTAAGGGCGTCATCTTAACACTATCAGCTTTCTTTCTGATTGTCTTCACGCAATGAGTAAAATGTTCTGCTGTAGAAAGAGCACCAGCACGGGGATCATAGAAGGAGGCTCGATCCGTCATTAGCTGATTTCCACTGTGTCACTTTGAACTCCTCTCAACCTCCATGAACCTCAGTTTCCTAACGTATATATAGGGATAATAATGCCTAACTTACATGGTTACTGAACAGGTGAATCACATTATTCCTAATGCAGCTGGATATACATTAGAGTGCCTGGAACCCAGTTTGATTTAATATGAAATGGTTGCTAATTCACCATGAAAAAAAGATTTTTTTTTAAGTAACTGATCTCCTGTGTGAGAACAAGGGTAGGTAAGTTCAAACCTATCTAGATCTCAAATAAACTTACTGGTAAGGAAGGGAAATGTTTAATAATAATAAAAAAATTTAAACCTTTCCATGCTTTGATAGAAAAGGTAACTGGAATCATATTAAGACCAAATGGAACCATATGATCCAGCAATCCAACTCCTGGATGTATAATGAGAGGGAACTCTAATTCAAAAAGATACATGAACCCCAGTGTTCATAGCAGCACTACATACAATAGCCAAGACCTGGAAACAATCTAAATGTCTATTGACAGATGACTGGATAAGGAAGTTTTGGTATATTTATACAATGGAATACTACTCAGCCATAAAAAAATAAAATAATTCCATTTACAGCAACATAACATGGATGCACCAAGAGATCATCATTCTAAGTGAGGTAAACCTGAAAGAGATAGAAAAATACATTTGATATCATTCATATGTGGAATCTTAAAAAAAGAAAAAGAATAAAAGACATCTATGAAACAGAAACAGACTTGCAGACATAGTAAACAATCTTATGGTTACCAGGGAAAGGGGTGGGAAAGGATAAATTTGGGAGTTTGAGATTCACAAATGTTAGCCACTTTATATAAAAATAGATTTAAAAAAACCTTTTTCTTCTGTATAGCACAGGGAAATTTGTTCAATATCTTGTAATAACCTTTAGTGAAAAAAATATGAAAACAAATATATGTATGTATATGCATGACTAGGACATTGTGCTGTACACCAGAGATTGACACATTGTAACTGACTGTAGTTCAATTTTTAAAAAAAGAAGACCAAGTGGAGATCCAGTGAACAAAATAACATGGTGCCCTGCTGTCATATCACACTTTAGGCTGGGTGTTAAAAAACACAACAAAATAAACAAACAAAAAAACTTCCCATCTTAAATCTTTAGGAAAATTTATGAGTCTTAACTAATCATATTCATAAAAGAAATACTTTATAGAGCCAATTTTTCTTTTACTAACATCTTGCATGTATAGCAAAAGAAATATTTCATTTAACTGAAGCCAACAGGTAGCTGGGCAGATTTGGAACACATCTGCTGAAAGTGAGATTAATCATTAAAATGTAAAGCCACCATTTTCAAGCTACAATTATTGGCTTCAGTGGAGTGAACATTCTCTGAGTAACTGGTCTTTACAGTCTCTCATTCATTGCTTTTTAGTAAATGAGAGTGCTTTAAAAAACTAGCTTTGAACCCCTGGTCAGAGATGGTCCATTGGTGTCACTTGGCTGGAGTGAACTGGAGAATGAAAAAGTTGATGCATTTTTTTTCCTGTTAAAATGTTCTGTATCCATATTCCTAATTTGTCCATAGCCATTAAGATCAGTGGAATTGCAGATTTCATCCAATACTGACAGGCCATCTCTCAGATCACTAGTTATCCATCCTACTGCTTGGAGTGCGAATTATGGCTGGGTAGGAGAATCATACCAAGCCTGCAGAGACATGAGAGAATGGATTTCTAGTTTCATAAATGCATAGCTGTTTGCATACTTACAATCATGGAAATCATTAGCTGTTTACTGGCAATATGTTTTGCCTTTGCTGCTTCAGGGTATCATAATTGCAAGGCAAAGCCAGCTTGCCAGCATTTTTAAGAAAGGAAAAGTTTCTTATGAAAGTTTAGGACACAGTGGACCTCCTGTGTTAGTGCATTAACATTCTTAAAAGACAAAAGCATGGAATAATTTATTTTTTTCTTCATCAAAGAACATGTAGCATTTATGTTTTATTTTGTTGGGTTTTTTTAGATTCCACATATGAGCGATCTCATATGCCAGTTATAGAGGATGAATACAGAGGTGCAAATGTGCTTCACCATGTATGATGGTGAAATTGTGGCTCATTTGTTTATTGATACCATCATTTAAGATCAACTGGAAATTTGGTGACAGGACCACCTATTTTTTATGAAAATATCTTAGTACCTTTCAGTTTTGGCTTCTTATTTCTTAGGAGTCATGGGGAGGGAAGAAAGCAAGCAAGAGGTCAAAACACTCAAATGTTTTTTATGACGTCAAATTTTAATATGTCAAAATGTTCCTGATAAAATCAGCTCCTCTCTTTCCCCCTCGCTCCCTGACTGCTTCATGCACAGAGATTGATGGTAACAGTTCAGGACCTGAGTTGAATGTGACATCTTAATTTGATCATCAACTCATTTGGTATTACCTAACTGCTAAAATTCCAGTGATAATTTGGCATATGTTAAAAAGCCACTAGAAAAGGAAATTTCACCTACTTCTTACCCTCCCGTTTTGCTTAACTGGCTACTCAACTAGTGGTTTTCTCATCTGTGACATTCTAAGACCCAAGGCCACCCCTTAACCCCACCTCTCTGGGAACTCTCATTCCTTTTTCTAGTTTATTTCTGATTTAAGCAGATTTCAGTGAATCCCATTTTAGATTGTGAAAGAATTTGTGCTTTTCACTTGATGCCAAATGATAAAACTTATTGTTACCAGCTTTTTTAAATGTTAACTGCTCATTCCTTATTGTAGTTTGATATTGTTATACAACTACTGTAAAAAATACTAATTAACAAATTGTCAATTGACTTTCCAAGCAGCTGCAGATGGCTTTTACTTTTCAAAACACAGTTTCATCTTTATCAGCAACAGATGAAGAACCACCATATCTGACAACACAGTGATCCATTATCGTCCCAACATATGCATTTTAAATTAGGCTCAATGCAGTGTCTACTAAATGATATATTTTAATTGATTTAATAATGTCTAATGGGTTTGTAATAAATGGGCCTCAATGGATGGAGTCTAAATACAGTTAAAAGATTTTTTTTAAAAGAACCACAAAAGAGAAGAATAGCAATGTTCATAGGAAGAGATCTACATAGGAATGTCTCCTATTTTCCTTATTTTGAAGCATTTTGTAACAAAAGTGTAGGCTCAGAAAGCAAAAGACCAGGAAATTATTGGGGCTGAATAAATGTTTGCAAGAGAAATAAGGAAACTCCATCTCTAAACAACAGAAGAATTTCACTGAATTAGAGACATTCAGAAATTAGTAGAGATTAACCAGAAGCCTAAAAACTCAAATTAGGGAAATATGTCTTCCCAGACATTGGACCAGAAGACCACACTTCAGGCAGCATGTGACAGACACATTCTTTTACTTGAAGGTTTGGACATATTCATACATACAAACTAGGTTGACTTAGCCCTGAAGTAATTAAACTATAAGACATCTAACTGGTATTGGAAGAAGACTCTAATGTATCCAAGAGGATATCTAGAGTCTAATTTCCTTGTGCCTGACAAGTGATGAAAGCAGAGAGACAAGTGCGTGTTTCTGCTGTAGAAAGCTTATCCTACTTCTGGCAATAACGGAGTCTCTCACAGCAGATCAAGCCTCCTGCTGAAACCCCTAGAGAATCCACATAAAACACAAAACACACATTTTGCTAAGCTATTAAAGAGCAGCCAAGATACGCAGGACTTGAATGGTTAAGATCACAGGAGAAGAGAAACTCATGTAAATTGAATATTCTCTGTGCCACATTCAGGGTACCTGCCAAATTTTGGCATAGGAGGAAAGGCTGGGCATTGGGCAGAAAGTGGATTCTAAGAGGCACGAATCCATCACAGCTTTCAGTATCTCACACATTTAGGGACTCAAAAATTGGAGTTCAGGACTGCCTGGGAAGACAGGACCTGAGGCTAAGACCTCTGAGATGAGAAGTGTAGAGGATACTCTTGGTTTCACCTGAAGGCACTTTATAAATTCTTAAGGTGTACAGGCAACAAGCTAAAAAGTCAAGCAGAAGGCAGGTTGAAAGAAAAAAAAAAAAGGAGTTTAGGGCAGTCTCAGATGGGTGACATGGTAAAAAATGGAGCTCAGGGTCTGCTCAGAAGGACTTCAGAACCAAGCTCATTTCCCTCATGGGCAGCAAGCAAAATGCTGAGATGCTGATGTTTGCTGCAGAGAAGCAACATGGATGTCCCTGGAGAATGTCATTCTAAGTGAAGTAAGCCAGAAAGAGAAGATAACATATGATATCACTTATATGTAGAATCTAAAAAAAAAAAGGCAAATGAATTTATTTACAAAACAGAAACAGACCCACAGACAGAAAACAAACTTACGGTTATGACTTGGGGAAGGGGGTGGGAAGGGAGGAAGGCATAAATTGGGAGTTTGAGATTTGCAGATACTAATTTTATATATATATATATATATATATATATATATATATATATATATACACATACACATATATATATAAATGATAAACAACATGTTTATACTGCATAGCACAGGGAGCTATATTCAGTATCTTGCAGTAACTTATGGTGAAAAACAATATGAACATGAATATATGTATATTCATGTATGACTGAAGCATTATGTTGTACACCAGAACCTGACACATTATAAACTGACTGAACTGCAACAAAATATATATTTTAAAAAAGGTTTATTCATGAGGCAGCCAAGTGAGAAGATGAGATGGGAGAACCAATCTCAAATCTGCCTCCCCAAAGGTGAGGGCTTGGGATATTTATGGGATAAAGAGGAAGGATGGTCTGAGGCATGGTGGGGAAAGGTGACTGGAGGTAAGAAAAAGGTGATGTCATCCTTGTTCTGTGCAGGGGCACCTAAGGTACATGCTTCTTCATGGGATGTGTGTTCAGGAAATGGTGGTGTTAGCATGTTCTGAGGGTGAAGTTTTTGACCCTCTTATGCCAACAGATCATGGATTGGACACTTGCTGCATAACCCAGTTGGTGGGTCACTGGTCCCAATTAATCTTAACTAGCTGGGGCTCAAACTTGAAAACGGCTGACTTCAAGTTTCTGAAAAACACCTTGGGCAAACATTGTTTAGGCTGCATGATGCTTGAAGGATATGTGAGCCTCTGTAAAGACAAAGTGAGCTTGATTATTGAAGGCAGGTTACAGTTTACTGTTTCTTAAGCAGGTTATAGTTTAATGGACCTAACCGATGACTGTCCTCAGGTTCACTAGTAAGTACCCTAGGCGCTCAGTTGATCTGCCAGAGGTATTAAAGCCTTTCAGAGATTACAAGTTGCTGGAATCAGCCCAGTCTCTTGTTTACTGTGCCTGTTTGTCAGACGATGGGATATATTTCCTTGGAAGAAAGATAACATAATCCTGAACATCTACAATTTTCATAAATAACATTACACATTCAGTAAAATAGTATAAGACATGCCAGGAAACAGCATTCTAAACAAACACTGACAATAGAAACAGATCCACAGTTAAGCTAGATGCTAGGATTAAGAGACGTGGATTTTTAACAATCCTGATTAATACATTCAAGAAAAATCGATGTCAAGAAGGGAATTTCACCAGAGAAGTAAAGTCTATAAAAGCATCAAGTGGAATTTCTACAACTGAAGAATGTAACAACTGAAATTAGGGTCTAAATAGAAGGTTTATTCACCTATTGGACATAACAAAAAGGAGGATTTGTTAACTGATTAAGTCAGTTAAAATATTCAAATTGAAGGACAGAGAGCAGAAAGTTGAAGAATGCAGGAAAGTCACATAAGAGATACATGCACATGGAGAAAAGATCCAACATATACACAGTTGGAATTAGAGAACAAATGGAGGGAGATAATAGTGCAGAAACAGTGTTTGAAAAAACAATAGCTGAGCTCCACCCACCACCAAACTGATGAAAGATATCAAAGAAGTACTACAAACTCCAAGCTGGATAAGTACAAAAGAAGCCACAATTAGGCTCATGGTTGTACATTTCTGCAAGCCAAAATCTTAAGAGCATCCGGAGAAAACTGACACCTTTAAAGGAGCATCAATCAGACTGATAGCTGTTTTCTCAAAAGAGAACTAAGAACCAGAAGACAATGTGATGATGTCTCCAAAATGCAAGAGAAAAAAACAAAAATATCAACCTGAAATTGATTATCTAGTGACAACATTTTTCAAATGTGAAGGTGAAATAAACAGTTTTCTAGACAAACTAAAACAGAGGACTTCCGGGCAAGATGGCGGAGTAGAAGGACGCTTGTAAGCCACCCTCTCCCACAAATACACCAAGACCCACATCTACAGACCCACTCAGCCAACCAGAGCACCTGCGGAACTCCAACAGATCATCGCCCTCTTCAAAAGATAAAGACGCCAAAAATCTGGTAGGAGAAAAGGAAAACAGAAAGAACAAAAGGCAAAGCAGCGCGGGACGGGTCCCGCGGGGAGGGAGCGGCAAAGGAGGACTGGCGCTTGCTCGCTGGGTCTCCCCTCTCCAACTGAGAGGCCAGCGGGACGAGGGGGAGCCTCCGAGGCTCGGATCTGTACAGAGCAGCCCTTGTCTGACAGAACTAAGTTAAACGGGCACAGAGCGTCCCCCCGACACCCAACCTGAGACACGGGCCGGCAGCAGCGGGCAGGGCCAGGCTGCATAATCTGGGCGGAGGACGGGGGCTGCTGCACGGAGGAAACTCCGGGGGACTGCAAGGGGCTGGGCGCTGGGGCTGTGGGTGTACAGGACAGAACAACCTGGGCCCTCCATAAAACAGCAAGGTTGATGTGCTCTCGGGGGAAGGGTGCATACCCCCATCTCTGAAAACACGCGGAAACTTTTCAGGGGAAGAGGGGCGGGGCCCAGGCAGAGCCGCCATATTCTCCGGCGCTTAACACTCAGGCGGGGGCAGAGACGAAACCTGCGTCCGCACCGAAGGGCTTAGCAGCCTCAAGGGCCAGACTGAGACGGGCCTACAGCCCTGGGCAGATAGGACCCTTCCATTCTGGTACCCCAGAGAACTTGCTCCACAAAGACAAACAAGCAGCTGGGTCTTGGCTCGGAGCAGGGACGAGGCTGCCCCTGGGTCTTCCCCGAGCCCACACGCGAAGCGCGACCAGGGTGGAGCGCCGGCCAGGGCGGAGCGCCGGCGCAGAGCGCGCAGCCGCACAGAACAGCGGAGCTACCGGCGGCGCAGGCAGGGGGAGAGCGGCCCCCCGCCTGTCGGGCAGGAACACAGCCCCTGACCGAGGTGCTGGGAAGGGGCACGACCCGCCCTCCTGCCTGGCCAGTCTGCAACATCTGTCTGCGGCATCCAGAGGGGCAGTGACCCGCCCGCCCGCAGCAGAGGAGAGCTGCATCTGACCCCGTCTTAGGAGGAGGCGCGATCTGCTTGCCGACAGGTGCTGGGAGCAGCACAGAAGAGGGCGCCAACGGAGGGCCTATGAAAACAAGCTGAGCTTCCAAAACAGGACGAAGACAGAAGGACTTCACATTAAAAGCACACAGACTTTAGGAGAACACCGACAACCCCCTTTTTTTTTTTTTTTTTGGTTTTTGTTTTGCTTTGTTTTGTTTTTTTGTTTTCTGTTTTTGTTTCTGTTTTGTTTTGTTTTAATCGGTTTTTACCTGTTCTATTTTCAATTACTCTTTTAATTTTTACTTCTTAATTCATTTCTATTTCTCTTGGGTTTTGATGTCCTGTTATTGATTAGACACAGGCTTCAAACACATATATTCATCTCCCCACCCCCTTTTTTTTTTTAAGGTTTTAAAAGGACTTCTCCACGCGATTAATACTCTGCTACAACCCGTTCTTCTATTATTCATTATACATTGTTTTCAAACCCTCTTTCTCCCTTCTTTTAAAAATCTTTCTCTCTTATTTTTTTCTCTTTTTTTTCTTTTTTTTCCTAAGTTCTATTCCTAAATAGGCATTAGATAGATAAAATCCTTAAGATCCAAAATAGACAACTGATACTTCATAAACCACAGTGCCAGAGAGGTATGAGCAAGATGAAGAAGCAGAGAAACCTTTCCCAATTAAAAGAACAAGAGGAATCCCCTGAAAGAAAGCTCAATGAAATAGACATCGATAGCCTACTAGATCAAGATTTCAAAAAAGGAGTGATCAAATTGCTGAAGGAATTAAAAGAGATAATGCTTAGAGAAATAAAATATGTCAAAAATGAAATTGAAGCTATAAAGAAGAGCCAAGCAAAATGGGAAAACTCAATGACAGAGATGAGGAATGATCTAACAGCTGTGCAAAGCCGACTAGTTAATGCAGAGGAACGAATTAGTGATCTAGAAGACAGGGCAACAGAAAGCACCCATTCAGAAGAACTACAAGATAAGCAAATAAAAAATAATGATAATAGCATAAGGGACCTATGGGATAATATAAAGCGTCCCAATCTTCGCATAATAGGGGTCCCAGAAGGGGAAGAAGGATCAAAGGGGATTGAAAAGGTTTTTGAAGAAATCATGACTGAAAACTTCCCAAACTTAAAGAAGGAATCAGATATCCAAGTACAGGAAGCTCAGAGGGTCCCAAACAGGAAGAACCCAAATAGACCCACACCAAGACATATCATAATCAAGATGGCCAGAGTCAAGGATAAAGAAATGATTCTAAAGGCAGCAAGAGAAAAGCAAAGAGTGAACTACAAGGGAACCCCCATAAGGCTCTCAGCTGATTTCTCTACACAAACACTACAGGCCAGAAGGGAGTGGCAAGATATATTCAAAGCCCTGAATGAAAAACAGATGCAGCCTAGGATACTTTATCCAGCAAGGCTATCCTTTAGGATAGAAGGAGAAATAAAGAGTTTCACAGACAAAAAAAAGCTGCAGGAGTTTAGCAACACTAAACCCATGCTAAAAGAAATATTGAAAGGGCTATTCTAAATAGAAAAGCAGCAGGATGCTACAGAAATGAGAAACGTACAACTGGAAAGGTGATAACTCATGAATTACAAATAAAGAAAACACGAAATTATAAAAGAAGACATACAAATCACTGAGAGTGGGAGAGGGAGGCAGGGAAATATAGAATTTTTTTCTTTCTTTTTAAAAATTTTTTTAACAGTAGGATGGGTTTGAGATCATGTTATTATCAGTTTATTAAAAACGGGTATAGGTTAATAGATTTACAAAAAAGGGTAACCACAAGTCAAAAATTTACAAGGGAGTCACAAAAATTAAATAAAATCCATGATAATACAAAGGAAAATTACCAAACCACAAAAGGAAGAAGAAAGGAACAAAGAGGATATACCAATTCAACTGCAAAGATAAGTTCAAAATAGCAATAAACACACATCTATCATTAATTACTGTAAATGTTAATGGACTAAATGCTCCAGTCAAAAGACATAGAGTGGCAGAGTGGATAATAAAGCAAGAACCTTCAATATGCTGCATACAAGAGACCCACTTTAGGGAGAAGGACACATATAGATTGAGAGTGAAAGGATGGAAAAGGATATTCCATGCAAATGGAAAAGCCAAAAAAGCAGGTGTTGCAGTACTGATTTCAGACAAAATAGACTTTAAAACAAAGGCCATAAAGAAAGATAAAGAAGGACATTTTATAATGATTAAAGGAGTGATACAAGATGAAGATATTACACTCGTTAATATATATGCACCCAATATAGGAGCACCTAAGTACATACAAGAATTACTAACAGAGATAAAGGGGGATATTGATGGGAATACAATCATAGTTGGAAATTTTAACACTGCATTAACATCACTAGACAGATCTTCCAGACAGAAAATAAACAAGGCAACAGAGAAATCAAATACTACAATAGAAAAACTAGATTTGGTGGATATTTTCAGAGCTTTACACCCCCCAAAAATAGAATATACATTCTTTTCAAGTGCACATGGAACATTTTCCAGGATTGATCATGTACTTGGACACAAAAGAAACCTCAACAAATTTAAGAAGATAGAAATTATCTCAAGCATCTTTACTGACCACAATGCCATGAAACTGGAAATCAACAACAGAGAAACAAAGGAGAAAAAAAGAAAAGCATGGAGGTTAAACAATATGTTATTGAAAAAACAATGGATCAATGAGGAAATCAAAGCTGAAATTAAAAAATACCTTGAGACAAATGATAATGAAAGCACAACCACTCAAAACCTATGGGACACAGCAAAGGCAGTGCTAAGAGGGAAGTTTATAGCGATACAGGCCTTTCTCAAAAAAGAAGAACAATCTCAAATAAACAAGTTAACCCACCACCTAAATCAATTAGAAAAAGAAGAACAAAAAGCCCCAAAAAGCAGCAGAAGGAAGGAAATAATAAAGATCAGAGAGGAATTAAATACAATAGAGATTAACAAGACCATAGAAAAAATCAACCAAACCAAAAGTTGGTTTTTTGAAAAAGTAAATAAAATTGACAAACCTCTGGCCAAACTCACAAAAAAGAAAAAAGAGAGAGCACAAATTAGCAAAATAAGAAAGGAAAATGGAGAAATTACAACAAACAAAATAGAAATACAGAATATCATACAAGAATATTATGAAAAACTATATGGAACCAAACTGGATAACCTAGAGGAGATGGACAAGTTTCTGGAAACATACTGTCCACCAAAACTGAATCAAGAAGAAACTGAACACTTGAACAACCCGATCACTAGAAAGGAAATAGAAATAGCAATTAAAAACCTCCCTACAAATAAAAGTCCAGGACCGGACGGCTTCACCGGGGAATTCTACCAACATACAAAGAAGAACTCATACCAGTCCTTCTCAAACTCTTCCAGACGATTGAAAAGGAGGGAATACTCCCAAACTCTTTCTATGAAGCCACCATCACCCTGATACCAAAACCAGGCAAAGACACTACAAAAAAAGAGAATTATAGGCCAATATCACTGATGAACATAGACGCCAAAATCCTCACCAAAATTTTAGCAAATAGAATCCAACAACACATTAAAAAGATTATACATCATGACCAAGTGGGGTTCATCCCAGGGACACAAGGCTGGTTCAACATACGCAAATCAATCAATGTAATACATCACATCAACAAGAGAAAGGACAAAAACCACATGATCATCTCAATCGATGCAGAAAAAGCATTTGATAAAATTCAACACCCATTTATGATAAAAACTCTCGCCAAAGTGGGTATAGAGGGAACATATCTCAACATAATAAAAGCTATATATGACAAACCTATAGCCACCATAGTTCTCAACGGTGAAAAACTCGAAAGCTTCCCACTAAAATCTGGGACAAGACAAGGATGCCCACTATCACCACTCCTATTCAATATAGTCCTGGAAGTCCTAGCCACAGCAATCAGGCAAGAGAAAGAAATAAAAGGGATCCAAATTGGAAAAGAAGAGGTAAAAGTGTCATTATATGCTGATGACATGTTACTATATATAGAAAACCCTAAAAGGTCCACAAAAAAGCTACTAGAGCTGATCGAAGAATTCAGCAAGGTAGCAGGTTACAAAATTAATGTTCAAAAATCAGTTGCCTTTCTTTACACTAACGATAAATCAACAGAAAAAGAAAGTAAAGAAACAATCCCCTTTAAAATAGCACCCAAAGTAATAAAATATCTGGGAATAAATCTAACCAAGGAGGTGAAAGAATTATACACAGAAAACTATAAATCATTGATGAAGGAAATTAAAGAAGACTTTAAAAAATGGAAAGATATTCCATGCTCTTGAATTGGAAGAATCAATATTGTTAAAATGGTCACACTGCCCAAGGCAATCTACAGATTTAATGCAATCCCTATCCAATTACCCAGGACATATTTCACAGAACTAGAACAAATCATAATAAAATTTATATGGAACCATCAAAGACCTAGAATTGCTAAAGCATTACTGAAGAGAAAGAATGAGGCTGGAGGAATAACTCTCCCAGACTTCAGACAATACTATAGAGCTACAGTCATCAAGACAGCATGGTATTGGTACCAAAACAGACATATAGACCAATGGAACAGAATAGAGAGCCCAGAAATGAACCCACAAACTTTTGGTCAACTCATCTTCGACAAAGGAGGCAAGAATATACAATGGAATAAAGACAGTCTCTTCAGCAAATGGTGTTGGGAAAACTGGACAGCAGCATGTAAAACAATGAAGCTAGAACACACCCTTACACCATATACAAAAATCAACTCAAAATGGATTAAAGACTTAAACATAAGACAAGATACAATAAACCTCCTAGAGGAAAACATAGGCAAAACATTATCTGACATACATTTCAAAAATTTTCTCCTAGAAGAAATAAAAGCAAGAATAAACAAATGGGACCTAATGAAACTTACAAGCTTCTGCAGAGCAAAGGAAACCAGAGATAAAACAAGAAGAAAACCTACAGAATGGGAGAAAATTTTTGCAAGTGAAACTGACAAAGGCTTGATCTCCAAAATATATAAGCAGCACATACGACTCAATAAGAAAAAAATAAACAACCCAATCCAAAAATGGGCAGAAGACCTAAACAAGCAATTCACCAAGGAAGACATACAAATGATCAAAAAACACATGAAAAAATGTTCAATATCACTAATTATCAGAGAAATGCAAATCAAAACTACAATGAGGTATCACCTCACACCAGTCAGAATGGCCGTCATTCAAAAATCCAAAAATGACAAATGCTGGAGAGGCTGTGGAGAAAGGGGAACCCTCCTACACTGCTGGTGGGAATGCAGTTTGGTGCAGCCACTATGGAAAACAGTGTGGAGATTCCTCAAAAGACTAGGAATAGACTTACCATATGACCCAGGAATCCCACTCCTGGGCTTGTACCCAGAAGGAAATCTACTTCAGGATGACACCTGCACCCCAATGTTCATAGCAGCACTATTTACAATAGCCAAAACATGGAAACAACCTAAATGTCCATCAACAGGTGACTGGATAAAGAAGATGTGGTATATTTATACAATGGAATACTACTCAGCCATAAAAACCGACAACATAATGCCATTTGCAGCAACATGGATGCTCCTAGAGAATGTCATTCTAAGTGAAGTAAGCCAGAAAGAGAAAGAAAAATACCATATGAGATCGCTCATATGTGGAATCTAAAAAACAAAAACAAAAAAACAAACAAAAACAAAGCATAAATACAGCACAGAAATGGACTCATGGACAGAGAATACAGACTTGTGGTTACCGGGGGTGGCGGGGTAGAGGGTGGGAAGGGATAGACTGGGATTTCAAAATTGTAGAACAGATAAACAAGATTACACTGTATAGCACAGGGAAATATACACAAAATGTTATGATAAATCACAGAGAAAAAAATGTGACAATGAGGGTGTATATGTCCATGTATGAATGAAAAATTGTACTGAACACTGGAATTTGACACAACACTGTAAAATGATTATGAATCAATAAAAATGTAAAAAAAAACAAACAAACAAAAAAAAAAGAAAATGAAATAATAAAGCTAATAAAATCTAAAAAAAAAAAAAAAAAACAGAGAAATTCATCACCAGGAGACCCACACTAAGATACATGCTAAAGGGAATCCTTTGGACAGGAGGAAAGTTACCCCAGAAATCCAAAAAGGAATAAAGAACAAGAAAAAGAGTAGGTGGTAAGCACAATGCTATCGATAGTTTTGCAGGGCTTAAAATATACAGAGAATTACAGTTTAGGAAAACCGTAACACAAAATTAGGGCGGGGTGTCATTTAGACTATCATTTATTATTGGAAGACAAAAAACCTCAATCACATTGAATTGGTCAAGGCTTTGTGATCCCTCTGAAGGTATCTGGGCAGAGTTCAGTCCCAGTGAATTTAGGTACAAAAGAGGCCGGTGACCTCGGGAGCATCAGGCTAAGGGCAGTGTCCAGGGCTGAGGGAGAACAGGATTACATGGCCCTCTCTGAGCAGCGGGACTACCCGTGCCACCAACACTCTCATGTGTAGACTTTAAAATATCCTTACATGAAGAAATATTTTTATTAATACTCTTTCATTGTTTTTCCCCCTCAAATCCCAACTCGATTTATGTTTGGTTATTAAACACAAGGGTCTTTGATGAGTAGCAGGCTGTTATTTTTTCATTTCATTATCTAGAAAAAAACTGAAACTGAAGTTAAGAACTTGAATGCCATTGTGGCAGATCAAGTGAATTTGACCACAAGACCGAAACTCCTAGATAGGACAGAAGGATCAACGTCCTGGTGGCCTGATGGGGAGTTTGTCATCAGGAGGCAGAATGAAGCACCAAAACTGAATCAAAAATCATCAGTTTAAGGTGGGCAGGAAAAGACGGTAAGTTTTCCTCTCTCCCTTAGCCGTGTAAACACAATCACAAAGTTGGCCACATATTGAAAAGTTAGTGGGATGTTCAAATCCAAAGAAATAAACTTACCATTTTGGGGCCCTTGCTACTTGTGGGCTATTGGGCACCTCTTCTCCAAATATGGGGCTACCAATATCTAATTCTCTCTTATTGCATGTCTAATCTGCTATTAAAATTTTCTATTAAGTTTTTAATTTTTGGTTGTTTGATTTTCCTTTTTTAGATGTTCTATTATTTCTTTAAAGAAAAATTTACACTGCCATTTTTATGGTTTCCTGCTATCAATCCTGCTCGCTCTTTTCCTTTAAGAATAGTAGACACTTGCTCTCTAAGCTGTCTCTGATACTTCTAACAGCTAAAGTGTTGGCAGATCTGTTCTTGTTGACATCAGGTGCTCTGGTTAATTGTGTAGCTTATTTTCTTGCTGACGTGCTAGGTCCTCCTGCTTGGGAAATCATTTATAGGAGTAATCTGAGGCCCAGAATAAAGTATATGTGCCTTCATCCAGATGTGACATATCTTTGCTTCTGAAAGATGTCTGGAGGAACTATCACCTTCAGCCAAGTTCAAGGCTAGAGGGTCTTTGATCCACGTGGGGGTGTGAAATCTACCCGCTTATTTGCAGGAAGTCAGCTTCATTGCTGGCTCTCTTTTACCCCCAGGCTTATTCCCTTTGAGTTTCAAGTATATAGTACTGGTGAGTTCTTAAAGATTTTCTAGCTTGTACAGGCCCTAGGCTTTGATTTCAGCCCTGATCACCCCATGAATTACCAAAAGCAAAGTTCAGTTTTGCCAGGATCAGCAAATAGTGTCAGGGCAGAAGTTGCTTCTGAGCGTCTTAATATTTTCTCTCCTTTCAGGTCCGGAAGCTTCTTCCTACCTTGCTAGCTCTCAGGTGCTTTTAGGTAGATGCTTTTTGTATTATATTCAGCTTTTTCAGTTGTTTTCAGTAGGATGCTTGGTATGGATAACCACCCACTATCCCCAGAAACCAGAAGCCTGAGATAATAGATAATCTGCACTGTGATGATGTTAGCTCACAGAATTTGCAGTTCAAGTAGATAATATGTACTTTCTAAGCTGAAAATTGCTGTTAAATTATCAGTTATTATTATTGCTAGAAAGTAGAAGAAAGAAACCCAGTTATTGTGTGCTGGCTACAACCTCATATGGGGCTGTGTCATCCCCTCAGAATGGCTTTGGTTTTACAAGCTCCCATTCACTATTTAGCCAAAGAACAAAATTTATTAGGGCTTTGCTAGGAAGCAGAGGTCAGCCAACCATTACCTAAGAGCCAAACCTGGTCTGTGGCTTGCTTTTATAAATAAAATTTTATTGCAACAAAGACACACATTCATTTACATATTGGGTATGGCTGCTTCTGCGTTAATAAGGACAGAATTGAACAGTTTCAGCAGAACCAACATGGACCACACAATATATGATATTCACTCTCTGGCTCCTTACAGAAGAAGTTTGCAGTCCCCTGATGTGAAGTATTATTCCACCCAGCTCTTGCCTGACAAGTGGATGAGCTGGGAGCAAGTCAATTATTTTCTGCAAAATTTTCATGTAATTTTAAATACTGGAAGCTTAGACTTGATGTGATAGACTCTTCAGTCACATTGAAAAATTTAAATAGGAAACAGCAGTAATGCACACAATAAGAATGTCTTCAAGTAGCAACATGGTAATTAAATCTTCACTCTTATTTAGCTTAGAAAAATCTTTTCTTTATCCTGCACAGGTGTTAGTTCACTTAGTTTTTGCTTTTATAGAGAATGTATTTTCCACTCTCTTTATAAAGTTGTGATCTTCATTTTTTCTTTAACCTCTGCTCCTTGGGGCTACATGAGGAGAGAAGGCTTAGAGGAAATGAAAATTCACAAACAGCAAAGAAAAGGGAATCCAGGTACCCATATTTGTGGGAGAGTGGCTTTGAGCAGACACACAGCCCTCTTCCTCTACGCTGGACTAGCAGGGTTTGTGGGGCAGGATGAGTCAGCAGGGGTTTCTGCCAAAGAGCAGGATACTTTCTGAGATGGTTCCTGCTTCTCAGGAATACTGATAGAGACCTTAGCACAACAATCAAAGAAAAAGAAACTGGAAGAGGAAGTAATGTTCAAAGCCCAGTACATTTCTTTTTTGTTCAGCACCAGCTCTAGTGAACAGATCCCCTGTTTCTGTGCATGATGCCCATTAAGCTCCTGCTCTGGCTCCCAGATGTGCAAGGGCTTTCTATATGTAAATGGTGGTGATGTCATTCATTCTATAATTGTTAAGACTGCATCAGTGTCTCTGCAGAATTTTGGTTCAATTGTGAATACCACGGAGTCTAGAAGATGACCAGGTTGAAATGCACCTTTCTGAGGTGAATCAGGAGTTGTGAAAAAATGCACTGGTCCCGTGGTGAAAGTGTGCTGCTAAATTAAATACAAGGAACACAGTAATTTCCCCGACCCAGAGCCCTGTTGGACAGATGCCTTCGAAGATGTGGTGAGTATATAATAGGCACGGAATCCAGGAGTGAGGAATAAAGAAATAATTAAATCATTTCTTTATAATCAATTGCCTTACATGCATGCCAATTTGCTTATTAAGCCATCTGAAATTCCCTGGGGATCTGGAGCTGGCTCTTTGCCTACTGATGAGTCTGTAACTCTGTGATAATTAACTGTAATGACTTTGAGAAATGCCCCTCTAAATCACCACCCCATCCTGGTTGTCAAATGCCACCTGCACCTAGGTGGCTGACTAAGAGCACCCCCATTTTATTCCATTTTTCATGTGGGATCCATTGTCCTTTGTCTTTGCTGGAGAGCCAAGATGCCTCTAAATTCCCTTCTGTGATGTGGTAGCGAAGGAGAAGCTGCGGCCACAGAAGGTGGGTATGTGGGAAAAGCTAAGGGGTTCTCTTCTCTAAGACCAGGACACAAAGCTCCCTCTGTTCCTGACCACCTGGGTTCACCATGCTTATGAGAATGTGGGTGTTGACCAGACAGTCTGAGGACCCAGGAGTGTCAGAGAAGGGAGTTCTTATGTGGCCAGTTCCTGGTGGCCTGGTGCAAACCACATGAGGCTGCTGGTAATTTTCTGGGCACTCAGCATGCCCTGTGGTGCCCCTGATGCAGGCACATGGCCACGTGGCCAGGGAGCCAGGTAGACACTGTTCTAGGCAAAGGCAGGAAAGTGATGAGAGAGTCTGGGTTTGCTTAGCTCCTTAGCCTTGCTGCTGGCCCTCTGTCTTCCAGGGCCAGATTTACCTTTCAGTGGTCCCCAAAGGGAGGGCACAGCCCAGCTGGGTCCCCTGGGAGCTGTAGATTTGATGACTTGCACCTTTGTTGTGCATATTTCTATGTGGGCTGGGAAAACAGATGGCTCCTTCCAAGTTGCTGAAAACCCAGCTGGTTACTGCTACACTTGAATGACCTGGGTTTGGGGACCTGAGTTTTCCTTACCAGAGCCTTGGGCAAGTTGGGAAATATGTCAGTCTTTGAGTTGGAGCACAGGTGGATGAGGTCTGAATCACTGCATCCCTCTGTCCTGTGTGTGGTGGGGATTACAGGAAGAGTGACGCTCAGCATAGTACAACACACCCGGTGCCCCTACTCCCTTACACCCTTTTGTTTTAAATTAGGCAGGATAAAAATTAATTCCAATCAACCAACCAACCAACAACAGAACCATCCTATGGTCTCTCCCACATTTTAAACCAAACATGCACCCCACCCTCCATTCTAGGTAATGATGAAATAGACCTTCATAAAAGAAATTCAGAAATCATTTCAATTCAACATTTACAGAGCACCTATGTTTCAGCTGGGTGCTGAAAATACAACATTGAGTAATGCAGGCCTTTTTGATCAGAGAGCTCCTAACCCACCTGGAAGAGATATGCATAAAAAGAAGATGTCTGTTTAAAAAAAAAGAAGATGTAGGAGCTATAATAGAGGCTGGTATAGAGTGGCATGGAGGCATAAAGAGGAAAGAATTTCTTTTCATTAATAGCAGGACCCAGCCCTGGAGCGGTGATGTTTGTGGGAAAGTAAGCCTTTGTGTCCACTCCCCCGGCTCTCCCTTCCTAACCTCCGTCTATTCGGGTGTCTACCTCTGCTCACATAATTCTGGGGAAGCCTACCCCACACCCAGCTCTAGGGGACGATCCCGGTGAGTGTAAGATAATCACAGCAGCCTCATTTCTGCAAAAGTTAGATTTAGAAATGGGTACTTGACCAAAATATTCTGGCCAGTGAGACAGCTGCTTTGCTGTGGAATACCTAGAAATCTCTCTCCTTCCTTAGAAAACAACCCTTGAAGAAAGTTTCCCCTTTCCCCCACACATGTTGCCCCATCTTCCCTAAGCAAAGGGAGGGTTTTCAGGAGGGAAGAGATACGGTTTGCCTGGGGTTAAGTTTAACCAGAGCAGGAAGCATCACGGGGAGATGCGGAGATGGGGAGATGGCGGGAAATAACTGCTGGAGGGCTGTGGGTGCATCTGCGGCCCTGCTTCCCAAAGCAGGCGATGGGGTTGTTACAGTCCTGGCCGCGGCACGGCAACAACACAGCACTTTGACTCAAGGCGACCTTGCGCTGGGGTGTAGGAAACGGTGCAGGCAGGGGAGGTGGTGCAGCTCTAGAAACGGAGGCAGCTCTTTCTAGCAAAGACTATGGCAAAACAACAGCCTCTGTAGGAAGCCTTAAAGCTGCACACTTGCCTTTTCAGCCACTCATTATAATTACTCACCACTGGCATACTATGCGTAAGGTGCTAAGTATAGTATCAGGAGCAGGGCAAGTGCTCAGCACACATTAGCTACCGGCAGTATTGCAGACAGAAAAAGATCCCTCCCTGATAATCTATAAAAATATCCCCGGGGGATCTGTCTCCCCTTCTCCGCCAGGTGGGAAGTCGGATTACCCCGTTGTATCGTTATGCTGGTAACACTCACCTTCTTCCTCCGGTTTCTCACAGTGCTGCTGGGCCCCCGGACTGGTGGTGCTGGCAGGGCCCTGGCTGCAGGCTGCATGCGGCCTTGCTGGTCCAAATCCTCAAACTGAGGTTGCTGATCCCACAAGCACAACCACCTTGGCTCCGTGTCTGGGTCTCTCTGCTTTCAGTTAGACAGGAAACCAAGGCTGGGCAAACCTCCAGGGTTTCAGATAGGCCTTCTGTTTAGGTAAACTTCCAAGGAAGCTTCTGCTTGGGAACAGTAACAGCTCAGGTTCCTTCCTGGGTTTTGGCATGTGCCTCTGTGACATAACACCCGGTTTGAACTAATGTTGTACTTGGAGTGAAAATGCCCACACGTGACTTGAATTAAACAGATCTTCGTGGATGAGAGATGCAAGGCTAACTAATCTCAGGGTGTTAAACTGACGTTTTCTGAATGGCACCAAGCCATCTTCCCTGTGGGAGGTAGGTCTTTGGCCCATGTGCTTGTTTTTAACTGAGTTCAGCTTCATGTTGGATACAAAGCAGCTTCCTGGTGTCCTAGGGAAGCAGCACAGCAAGGTGGAAAAATCAGCTTTAGCCTCCTTCTGCCCTGAGTTTAAACCCTGCTCCAGACCCTGGTAGGAAGGTGTGATGAAAGTATTGAATTTCTCTGATCGTATGGCCTTCCTCATAGGATTATTGTGAGGATCAAATTAGTATGTGCTGAGTGACCAGAATGTAATAAATTCTCCACAGATGGTGGATATTATTTCTAAGGCCCCAGGGAGAGGAGATTGCTATTGTACAAATTTATTCTATAAATCAAAAATAATGTAAATAAAAATAATGGCACTATTGGAAATAGGCTAGTTTGCTCAAGAGAAATGCTTTC
This sequence comes from Vicugna pacos, assembly GCF_048564905.1. Lineage (NCBI taxonomy): Eukaryota > Metazoa > Chordata > Mammalia > Artiodactyla > Camelidae > Vicugna > Vicugna pacos. The sequence continues at coordinate 22,917,509 of NC_132997.1, read as the reverse complement.
AGACTTTCTCATTATACCTGATTCTTTCCAAATCTTTCCTACTGGTTACCCAGGCTAAAGAATGTCCTCTAGAAGCAATATATGGGGAAGAAGTTCTTTAAAATGCTACTAAAACTAACAACAGTGTTTTCCAGCTCAGTTTGGAAGAATGAATATAGCCCTGGGGGAAGAAGTTCTTATTTTACCTTTGCAATCAATTCAGTTTTATCAAAAACATGGGGAAACAAACTAGCATTCAAAAAATAGACAACTACTTTCACAAAGAGAGAAATTCAGCATTTGTCCCCTTTGAAAACAGAGCAGGGACCCTATCCTGACATGGAGATCTCTTTATTCAGGTTCAGCTTCAGAAAAATGTGTGATGTTGAAGTATCTATGAGGATTCGTTCAGCAAATGATATTTGAGCACCAACAATGAAGGGTTCAGTAATCATAGAAAAAGAGCCTATGTCTTAGGTCAGGTTTGAATCGGAGGGGCTCTAAAGTGAGGCATTTGCAGCCAAGAATCTGAAATTCAAAATTCAAAATCGCTCAGTTCCGTGCAGCACTGCACCTTTGGGCTGGCTGTCCCCAAACCATGACCTTGGGCCATCTCGCTCATCCTTCCACCTTTCTTTCCCTTATGAGAATTTGTCAATTTTATAATCATTTATCAATTATCTGAGAAATGGCTCTCATGATATAATTCATGGGACTCCAACTGGTAAGACCTGATCCTAAAAAAATATTTTTTCCCATTTTTATTTTATTTTTTTGCCTTCATTTTTGTTTATTGAGTTATAGTCAGTTTTAATGTTGTGCCAATTTTTGGTATAAAGCACAATTCTTGTCATACATGAATATACATATATTCATTTTCATATTCTTTTTAACTGTGAGCTACTACAAGATATTGGCTATCTTTCCCTGTGCTATACAGTATAAACTTTATAAATCTATTTTATATATACCTGTCAATATCTGCAAATCTCCACCTCCCAGTTTATCCCTTCCCACCCCACTCCCCCCGGCAACCACAAGTCTGTATTCTAGGTCTGTGTGTCTGTTTCTGTTTTATATATAAGTTCATTTGTCTTCTTTTTTTTAGATTCTGTATATCAGAGATATCATACAGTATTTTTCAGTGAAAAAGGAGGAGAAATTAGTATCAAAAATCTAAAATAACCAATTAGAAACCAACCACTCTGCTTGATGGATACAAATAAATTGTTGGTTTTTGCAAAAGGAAAGTATTGTTTTCTATTTGGAAATAGGTGAACCCTGTCAAGCCAATAAAAAATAAGTCAATTATGAATAAGACAAAGAAATACTTTACAAAAATGTATCATAAAAAGATAAGGAATAACTACATACCTATATACTGGCCATGTTAGGCTACATGAATAATTTTCTGGAAACAAAAGTTACAAAATTGAGTCTCGAGGGGAGGGGACAGCTCAAGTGATAGAACGCATGTTTAGGATGCACGAAGTCCTGGGTCCAATCCCCAGTACCTCCTCTAAAAATAAAATCAAGTGAATAAACCTAATTATCTCCCCCCCATAAATAAAATTCATGGATCCAAAATTGAATCACCAAAGGAAAGAAACTTCGGACAGACCACTTTCTTAAAAGAAATGGAGAAGCTGGTCACATCCACCTCGGATGGCCTGAGGAGCTGATGCCTTTGAGTTGTTGGAAAACTTAGCAACTATTTTACAAAGGTAGCTTCTCCCCACCCCAGCATCCACCAGCTTCCTCAGGATGATACTGGGGCTTGTTTAAGTTTAAAACACACAAGTAAACATTCCTATAGACACAGAGCTTATTTGTTTTATATGTAGTACTTTGTGTCTCTTAATCCTTTACCCCATCTTGTCCCTTCTTCCTTCCCTCTCACCACCTGTAATAACTAGTTTGTTCTCTATACCTGTGAGACACTTTGGGTTTTATTATACATGTTCACTTGTTTTATATTTCAGATTCCACATATAATTGATAACATCCAGTATTTGTCTTCTCTGTCTGACCTCTAAGCACAATATCCTCCAGATAATTCCATGTCATTTCAAATGGGAAAAATGTCATTCTTTTTTATGACTGAGTAGTAGTCCATCCTATATGTATAAATGCAAATAAAATTAATTATATATTACTTATGTATTCATTCATTCATTCACCTATTGTTGGACACTTACATTGCTTCCATTTTTTTGGCTATTGTAAATAATTCTGTTATATATATTGAGGTGCAAGTATCTTTTTGAATTGGAGTTTTTCTTTTCTTCAAATATATATCCAGGTGTGGAATTTCTGGATCATATGAGTTTTACATTTAGGCTTTGAGGAAGCTCCATGTTTTTTCCAAAATGGCTGCAAAAATTTACATTCCCACCAATGGTGTACAAGGATTCCCTTTCCCCCACTTCCGCATGAACATCTGTTACTTGTGAACTTTTTGATGACGGCCTTTCTGGCAAGTGTGAGATGAGATCTTATTGAGGTTTTGATGTTCATTTCTCAGATGATTAATGATGTTGAGCATCTTTCATGTGTCTGTGGACTATCTGTATGTCATCTTTGGAAAAATGGCTACTTAGTATTTGTACACATTTTTCAATGAGACTTTGTGTGCTATTGAGTTGTGTCAGTTTTTATATATTTTGGATATTACCCCTAATCAGGTCTGAACTGCAGATATTTTCTCCCATTTCATACCTCAGCTTTTCAGTGTGTGCATGGTTTCCTTGGCTGTGCAGAAGCTTTTCAATTAGATGTAGCCTCAGTTGTTAATTTTTACTTTTATTTCTTCTACTTTTTGTAGTCAGAGCCAACAATTAAAAACCAAATCTGATGTTAAGGAGCTCACTACCTAGTCTTTCTTGCTGTTTCATGGTTTCAGGCCTTCTATTCAAGGCTTTAATCCATTCTGACTCCCGTTCTGTGGATGATGTGAGAGAGCAGCCCAGTGGGCGTCTCCTGCCTTTGACCGCCCAGTGGTCCCCACACTGTTTATTGCAGAGACTGTCCTTTCCCCAACTCTGCATTTGAGGCTACATTGCTGTAAATTTCTTGACCACACATGTGTGGATTTACTTCTGGGCTCTGTAGTCTATTCCATTAGTCTAAGTGCCTGTTTTTATGCTGGTACCATACTGTTCATGTCACTAAACTTGTGGCTTGCTTTCTCCTTCTCTAAATTACATGTGGAAAACCAGCAGGGGCCAGGGCTCCTAAGCAGTGCAGGGCCTTTTATCCTGGGGTCGCCCAGGTCTGTAGAGCCCACTGGGCTACCTGCTAGGCAGATGCAGGATGAGTCATGGGACTGGGGACCTGAGGTTTTCTAGAGCCCCAGCTTCCTGCCACTTCCCAGGCAAGCCCTGGGACCCATAAAACCAGACTGACATCTCCCAGGACTATGGAAAGAGCCCTGGGGGAGGAACCGAGGGCCTGGGGCAGAGCAACCTCCAGCATTTCAGGTAAACCTGAAGGAGGAGTCACCCAGGTAAAGAGCTCAATGGGCTCCCAGCTTAGGGCTTTTGAAGGTAGGGGAGGGGGTGGTTCTTGGAAGAACAGACAGAGGCCAGAGTGGCTGGACTGAGGGCAGCAAGGCCAGGTGGGCTGCTGGCAGGAGGAGGGCTTTCAGGTCTGGCTGAGGACTGGGGCTTTTCCCCAAAATGCCTCTGAGAGGTTCCCTGTGTGTTAGCAGAGTGACAGGAACAGATTTGTCTTTTAACCTTCTTTCCCTTGGGTCAGAGGGAGTGAGAAAGGGAAGCAAAGAGCATGAATCCAGGACAGTGTCAGTGGTGGCCTGGACAGGGAGGGGAGGGAGATACAGAGGGGTGATGAATGCACTTGGAGTTGGGACCCAGGGACAGGGGAGGAGCTGGCTGCATGTGAGGGTGAGGAGGACAGAGGGAGCAGACAGGGCCCCAGGGTCTGGTTTGAGCAGGTGGGGAGATGGAGCTACTGCATGGATGGGGGAAGGGTGGGAAGAGAGTTCCAAAAGGCACATAATCTTGGACACTTATGAGATTAGATCAATTCTGATACACTTTATTTTTACATTGAGGCATATTTGATTTACAGTGTTGTATAAGTTCGTGGTGTACAACATATTGATTCAGTTATACGTGTATATATGTTCTTTCTCACATTCTTTTCCATTATAGGTTATTACAAGTTACTGGATATAGTTTCCTGTGCTCTGCAGCAGGTCCTTTTTTTTTTTTTAATCAATTTTGTCTATACTGCTGTGTATCTGTAATCCCACACTCCTGATTTCTCCCTGCCCACCACCACTTTCCCCCTGGTAACCACAGATTGTTATCTATGTCTGTGAGTCTGATGCTGTTTTGTCAATAAGGTTACTTGTATCTTTTTTTTTTTAGATAACACGTATAAGTTATAGATTTATGTTTCTCTGCCTGACTTACTTCACTTAGTATGCTAATCTCTGTGTCCATTCCATTTAGCTGGAAACAACATTCTTTCACCCACTTTAGTGACTACCTAGTATTCCGAGGTGTGCTTATACCACGTCTTCGTTACCCACTCACTGCAGATAGACACTGACTGCGCTTCCACCTCTTGGCTGTCGTAAACAGAGCTGACGTGAATATTGAGCTGTATGTCTGGGAAGTCTAGAGATTATTATACTACATGAAGTAAGTCAGACAAAGAGAAATATTATATGATATAATTAAGATGAGGAATCTAAACAAAGGTAAAAGTGATTCCATTTTATTGAAGTCACTGGGAGAAACTGCTTCCTGGGGATTTCAAGCAAGATGCAGTACTGCTGGTGACAAAGAAAGACTCTGTACCTGTTGACCTGGACTCTGTTAATACTGGGTTTGGATAAAACCTGACAGCCATCCTGACGCTTGGGGAGAGTGACTTAAGGACAGGAACATAAAGAAGCAGCAAATGAGACTGACAAGCCTGTCTGGTGATGGCAGCCATCATCTATCTGTCCCTGAGCCATGGTGCATCCAGCCAGAGAAGCCCAGCCTGCCATTCTGGGTGCCCCATGAAGGGGACAGTCTCCTGCCTCCAGCACTGTGGTTTTGAGTGTAGACACTTGAGCCAGACTGTCTTTGAGTCTTTGATTCCATCTCCAGCCCCTGCTACCTGTATAGCCTGAGTCACGGTGCTCTGACCTGCTATCCAAGACCTCAACCCCTTTCAGCAGCTTTTCTTTGGAAATTAGAAGCCCTCAGGCCTCAGGATGCTCTTGCCCAACCCTCCCACGTGCGGGCAGTTTTCTGCTGACCACACAGAGAGTGAGCACTGGCTTATAAGCCTGAAAACACAACACACAGACACACAGACACACAGACACACAGACACGAAGATTGACATTAAATATGGGCCATGGGGTGGGATCAAGAGAAAAACAGACACAGAGGAGGAAATAAGAGAAACTGTACTGGAGTCATCATCTAAATGTGAGACCGCTCCTACACTTTTCAGGTCTTATCTGACAAGCGCTTGAGGATGTCCCTAGAAGTACCATGTAGAATCACCCCCACTGTGCAGGCGGGGAGACAGACAGGCCTGGACAGACACCAGGACTTATCCAGGGTGGAGAACAGGTAAGAAGGAGGAACTGAGTCTGGAAGCTAGGGCGTCTCCTCACAGCTGTGCACAGAGCCTCCCCGGGAGCTGTGGGGAGGGCACGGCTGCTGTAACTGGAAGAGGTGGGTCTGCGTGGACAAGGGGGTGAGCAGGCAGCAGTCCAGAGGGCTGTGTGTGGAGGTGTTGTCTGAGGAGGGGGGTCAAGGAAGTGGACCCCAGGAAGTGACATCACTTCTTTGATAGCAGACCCCAACAGAATTGGAACCCAGTAACCAGGCACCCACATTCTAGTGACAGCCCCTGCGCCAGCTCACTTGGCTGGAGACAGTTGAGAGAGAAACATGTTCTCCTTCTGTGTCCTGAACTCCTGGGCTTCACCTTCAAGAAAACCTGGCATGAGAGGTGTCTCAGAGGTTGTAGGTTTTGGTTCAGCCAGCAACCAGGCCACCTCTGGGCTTTAACCAGGAGGTCACCTAAGGTAAAAAATGTGGACTGGAGCAGGCCAATCTGGGCCCAGCCTCCTCTGGGAGCCACCCTGGGAAGGCCCACTTCCCCTCATCTCCTTGTGGGGGAAGGAGGACTTGAGGGGAGGTGTCCCCTCTGGGCAGGAACCAGTCATTGAACACGTGGTAACCTGGTTTTCCTGTCATGGCCACATCCGAGGACAGGTCTGGCCGGGGAGAAAGAGGACTCCTGAGGGACATCTTACATGTGCCAGTGGGAATCCAACGGATTCAGGTTGTAAGCTTTTTTGTCACTAATGTAGATCTGTGCAGAGTGGTATGTGTGAGTCTGGGGTGGAGATGTCCTGTGGATCTGAGAACCAGCTGAGACATTCAGAAAGGGCTCTGAGGTTTCTACCTGGCTGCTGGGGACTGTGTTTGCAGGACTCCACACAGGAGATCACACAGGACCTTGTTCATGGAGTCCCCTGCTCCATCTCCTTGTAAGAGTGGCAGTGGTCCCAAGACACCAACAGACCCCAGGACGGGCTCAGGGTGAGTGCAAGCAAGGAGAATCCACACCCTGGAAGCCTTGGGTCCCAGAGCTGCCCTCCACCTCTCCTGGTCTCCCTCTTGAGAACTGCTGGCAAAGAATCTGATTCCCCATCTCTCCCACTCGCCATTGCAGCCCAGGCCTTGCCTTAGCCAGATGCAAAGTCAGTGCCCACATATGAGACAGAATCTCTGAAAGAGTCTTTGATAGAATTTCAGTTCATGTTATGTCAAGGGTGTTTCTGTATTTTTGTACAGATTTTCATGTTTTCCTTCCATCCCCATATGTCCATGTTGGCCCGACAATCCTGATCCCACACAGTCCGGGAACAGCCTCTGGGTTCTCATCTCTAAAATGAGATGCTTTGATAGCAGTCAAAGGGATGATGTAGTTAATAGAGGGAGGTGCTGTCAGTACTGGGCTGACACAATGATCTGAGAAACTGATGCACTTAGTCATCACCCACTGACAACTTTTCTGCTGATACTGAGAACCTTTATTCTGCCGAGAGCTCTCTTGTCCCATCTCTTGGCACAAGTCCCTGAGACTTGTGGATTCAATCTGAGCTCCAGCCCTAAATCCCCTGGTGGTCTACGGTGTTGCCTCTGACTCATGTCTCTCCTCTGTTCCACCCCAGGGGGAAGATGTGTCAACAGGGAGCAGGAATGAGGACTGCATGGTGTGGAGCATCCAGAGAGACAGACTGGAGATTCTTGTGGCAAATTTGGTGCCTGACGTCCTGGGAAGCAACCCCTCCTACCTGCACACACTCCTGGGCACCTATAGAGCTTTGGCCACTGCCTACAAGGTGCTTAACCTTCTATTCCAAAGGTGAGCACTCTGCCCTCATGGGACATCAGTGATGCAGCCACATACTAGTGGTGAGATTTGGGAATGCCACTCCACCAATGTGAATCTGGTTTGCTGCTCTGCACCCTCGGGTGAGAGAGCATCGGGCCCTAGGATGATACTAAGAACAGAGAGGGCCCTTCATGGAAAGTGCTTTCTGGGGCCCTGGCCCCTGGAAAGGTCAGCAGGAGAGGCTGTGGTTGTGCTAACTGGTCATCTCCTCCTGTCCTTGAGGCAGTTACTGCATCACTGAATGTGGCCTTGGGTTAAAATGTTTTCCTATTTCAAGTGTAATTTGTGATTCCATTAGCTGCCCCTGTCCTAGGTCAGTGAGAGCAGGGAACCCTGGGAGGGAGAAGTAGGGTCCTAGGCCCACTCAGCTCTGTGTGGTGGGGTTGGTTGGGCTCATTCATTCCTCAGGTATATAGGAAGGCCCACCAGGGACAGGCACATTTATGGGAACAGAACAACCACCATTTAATGCACTGAGCAGACAACAGCCCTGCCCTCCAGGGCTTCCATACTCCCAGGAATCACACTGTCACACTAGACATCACATCCAGGTCGTGTTCTCAGGACAGTCCATGTGACACAGTCCTGGCTTACATCCTCCCTTACACTGATGAGGATGGACCCCTGTATGAGCTGAAATGGGGAGTTTCTTTGATTGAAGTGAGGGGCTCCCTCTCTTGTGGAGCTGTGGTCTGTGTTGATAAGTTTAGGAAGGTAAACCCTGAATCCCACACATCTTATGATTTTGGCTTGAGAGTAGAAGTGTTAGGGCTTCTTCTGGCAAAGGGGAAAGGTCTCTGGAGACCCAGAGAGCTGTTGTTGGGGCTGTGGTGCTGTGAGAAACATCTGAGAGGTCAGAGGGCAGAATCAGCCCCTAAGTGAACCCACAGCCATCCCCTCTCCATCCCAGCCCTGTCCCCACCCCGTTCCTGGGACCCAGAACACAAAGGGTAGAGAGCATTCTGCCCACCCTCTGGTGGAGCCTCAATGGTGGGGACTCAGCTGGTGCTCAGGGGACCCAGTGAGCCTCAGGGGACAGCTGAGTCCACCCTGTGGGAGGTGAGTGGCAGGGACAGGAGGGGACCCAGGCAGGCTCCCTGTAGGATTAGGCAAAAGACAGGGACAGGAGCTAAAGACTGAGGTGTGAGGAGGCCCATGGGAAGCCTGGGAGGCAGACACAAGCTTCTATACCCTCCTGGGTCAGACACTCATAGAGCAGCTCCTGTTTCCCCAAAAGGGCAGTGCCCAGAGCAGACAGCCTGCCTGTCCTCACAGAGGTGCCATCCAGTGGGGAGAGGCTGGGGGGACAGAGCAGTGTGTCAGACATCCCTGAAAAGGGGAGAAGTGGTCAAACTGCAGATAAAGGGAAGTCCCTTCAGAAGGCTTGTAGCAGCCCCTCCTCTGAGTCCAGGCCCTCCTCTGCACAGACTGCCAGGTGAGATGGGACATGGAGCAAAACTGGCCTCTGGATGGGCAGGAGCCAAGGGCGGAGTGGCCCATGTCCCCACAGGGCTGCCATGAAAGCACAGCATGGAAGGCAAGGCCAGGTCTGTCACTCTGCTTCCCCACAACTACCCCCAGGTCCATGTCCTCCGTCCTGAGAACCGGGCTGTGCCAGTACCCAGAGGATTTCCACCAGCCCCCAGAATTTCCCTGCCTGAAGATGGTACTGGCTTATGCAGAGCTGAGCATGCCTGGCTCAGACCTGGAGCACCAGGCCCATCTTCTGGCAGAGCTGGAGCTCCCAGAGGCAGAGGGTGATGGTGGGGAGGATGCAGGGTGGGTGATGGGCTGAGTCAGGAGGGGAAAGCACTGGACCACACAGAGCAGAGCCTCCTGAGGCTGGAACTGGACCAGAAGCAATGCGGAGCCTCAGATCATTTGCCCTGGACTGCATCTGAGAATGCTTCTTGGGCATGGGATCTTGGACTGAGGCTTCACTGACTGGCAGTGAGGACTTTCCTGTTTGGGGAGACACGTGGAAAAGCAGTCATATTGATGAGAGTTTCCCTTCTTAGAGCTACAGCAGCAGCTCAGAGCAAGCTCTGGAAGCACATGGAGACCTAAAGCCTGCTGCACCTCTCCTGCCCAGGACAGCTCCAGAGCCAGAGCCTGCTCCCGCCCCAGCTCTCATTTAAGTTCAAAGTCAGGAAAAGCACCCGCACAGGCGCCAATTCTAGAGGAGGTTCAGGCAACAGCTGTCCTCCATCTCAGAGCCTGAAACATCAGGAACAGCTGCTCTAGCACTTCCTCTACCACCTCAGCCAGCCGCCTGCCCGGCCTCACATCCAGAGCCTCAGCCAACCTCAGCCAGAGCTCCCCCACTGGCCCTGGGGTGCCACTGTGCTTTGGCCCAGCTGTGACCCCACAGGGTTATCCAGTTCTAGATCAGAGACCACAACACACCCAGTTCTCCTAGTTACTCAGGTGTTAGAGCCAGGTCCTCCCCGGATACACCTAGAGCTGCTACCCGATCAGCAAGGAGCACCAGCACATGCAGTGCCTTCAGGGCCGGGGGCTGAGCTGCCCCGGGTGCCAGCAGCTGCACTGGAGACGTCCTTCCCCTTCCTTGTAATTCCTTATTTAAAAAAAATAAATTTGTTCTCTTACATACACTAAATTATTTATTCTATGATATAGTGACTTTAAAGTTTAATTTTTTGATTATTTTAAATTGTAAATGTACTTGGCATTAAGTACATTCACAATGTTACAATAACCCCTTTTAACGTCCATTCCAGAACATTCTCATCAAAGGAAAGTGCTGTACCCACCAGTCAGGCTCTGCTGCCTCCCCTCCCCTTCAGTGCTGGCACACCCGCTGTGCCTGATGTGCCTGTGAATTTACAGCCCCTGGGTATTCTTATTGGTGACATCATACTACAGTAGCCTGTTGTGTCTGGCTGAGTAATGTATGAGGAGACTGATTATCATGGGTCTTTTTTTTTTTTTGCTTTAAATATAAATTTTAAATATTAAAAATATGCCATGTCACCAAATTAAAGGCAAGGCCTTGGATGTGTTCCCTCCAGCAGAATTTCCTAGCTGCAGCAGCGGCTACCACTTGAGATCATATGAGTAGAAAGAGTTGTAATAAAACATATCAGGTGCTCAAGGAAACTGCAGGAAGGTCAGAGCTTCAGGTCAGGAGCTTCAGAGATGAGCACAGGCCCTTCCACACCTCAGGCTCCCCCAGCAGTGACTCCCTGCCTTATCCCTGATCCAGACCCCCCGTGGCTGACATCCTGTCATTCAGCTTCTGCAGGGGAAGAGTCTCTGCCTTTTGTCCAAAACCACAAATGGGGAGGAAGGAAGGCCAACATGTCCATCAAAGTAAGGTCAGGGGAGTCCCATGGTCTGAGTTAATGAGACCTCAGTCAGTGACCTCCCTCCTCACCACCCAGAGATGGAGCCCCCGATGCAGAGAACATAGGTCCTCACAAAGGAAATTCGAAGCTCTCCCTGGAGGGGGAAAAACAGAAACCCTTGTTTAAACTGGGAGCAGATGAAGCAGAGATCCAAGGGCCCAGGGGAAGGCCTGCTTGGGCTGAGGCTCTAACCTGAGGCTTAGGAGCACAGGCTGAGTGTTGGTTTGTAGAATGTTACTAAGAATCATCATTCCAGGGTCTCTATGCAAAACCAAATTTGCCCCCAGAAAACACATTCAGTACAGATCCTCAAACATCCCTTTTCTACCTTAGATCCTGTAGAAGGTTGAGATGTGTAGCTCGTAAGTAGAGAGAATGATAGGGGATGGGGTGTCCACAGAGCCAGGGCAGCTCAGGTTCTCTGACTTGGCAGGAGGGGACCACTCTCATTGGATGCCGATATTTCCCTAATAGAGCAGAAACCCAGAATACCACAGGCATAGAGTGGTAAGGTTTTTCCTTTCTCATGGAAAATAATTACGAGTGTAGAGAGTTCATACTGTCAACAGCACACCATGGTAGTCAGCCATTATCCATCTTTCTGTCCCTTTCAGTATTTTTAGCTGGTGTTCATCCTCAAGGCTGTCTCTTGGTCCAAAATGGCTGCTGGAGCACGGGACTTGATCCACCACCATGCGTTTACATCTGAGGCAGGAAGGAGGAAAGAGGAAGGGTCAAAGGGCCAACTCAGCTGCATCTACTCTATCTAAACAGCCTCCCTCAAACCCACATAGTCCACACAATCCTATTGCTCACTTCTAATCTGCCTGAAGTTGATCTGGCCACTTTCAGCTACAAGAGACCTTAGGAAGTCAACCATTGATATGGAGAATTTCTGTCCACATTTAGACCATTTTTCTCTTCTTAAGTAAAAAAAAAAAAAATGAAAGCCATGTGGTGATGACCTGGGCTGTTTGCCTACACTAAACAGCAAGAAGAAGGGGAGGAGATGGAGTGATTTTCAGATGAGTTGGGTTTCGTTTACCCACCATAGAGGCCCTCTGCTTGGTGTCTCTTCATTCCCAGGGGAATTAGAGATGCAGTTTCTAACCAGGATTTTCTAGAGGCAAAGATTCTTTCATTTCCCAGGCAGGCAGCTGGAACCACAGTGGGGCTTTCATCTGCCTGTTCCTTGGAAGCAGCTCAGAGAACATCCTCTTCTGTTCCCTGATGAGGTGGGCCGAGGTGGAGGATGGGAACTTGGGGAAGCAGTATGTCCAAATCGCTGGATCAAAAATTGAGATCTGCCAAAAAAAAAAATGTGTCATCAAAAATTAGGCTTATTGGACACCCACACTTTCAGCCTAGAGGTACATACGACATCAGAGTGATTATTAGTAAAAATAGTTCACATCCAATAAAACTCCACATGGTCAAATGCACTACTGACTGATGACGCAAGGAAAATACACTACTGAACAATTTTGGTACCTGCTGTTTGACTCAGGTCAGTTGACAGGATCCAAATAATGGTCACTAAGGAAATCTTACAAAGGCAGACTCTTTAGTCATTAATGTTTTGGACAAGAAATCTTACCACGTATTTCTTTTACATTTGATCCCAAGTGAAATACTTTCAGTAAATGAAAAATAAACATGGCTATCCCTGAGTCAGTCCTGAGGCTGGGAGCCGCCCCCAGCCCCCCAGCCCACCCCCCCAGGAGCCAGTGTGCAGGCGTGAGCAGAGGCAGGTGTGAGGGCTGCGGGGAAGGGGATTCACCCCTGAACTGGGTGGGTTCCTGGGAGGCCCTGGGTCGTGACAAGGAAGTTGAAGACTGAGTGGGTCACTGACTATGTGACCCTCCTGGCGGCCAGGGAGAAGCACAGAGGCTGGTAAGTGCAGCCCTGCCTGTCGCTCCTCCCCGCCCGCCTGCGCGCCAGCAAGGGCCCCGGGTCTCCAGCTGCCAGGCCGCGATCCTACCCGGGTCCTCGGCTCCGGGGCCGCCGCTACCAGTCGCAGCCGCTCCGCTGTCGGCAGCTTAAGGCCTTTGGGCTCGGGCCACGAAGGCGGGCGTTGCGTGGAGGGCGTCCCTCCTGCGCGCGCCCCGGGCCCACAGGGCAGCGGGCCGTCCCCTCGGGCGCCTGCGGTGGCGGTGGGGGCGGGGAGGGACCTGGCCTGGGGCTGCGGGACCCGGACTTGGCCACTTGCCCCGAGGCTCGCGGGCTCTGGACCGGGCGGCCGCCTGATAGGAGCCACAAAGTCGGGGCCGCGGGGCTCAAGTCTCCCCTCGATGTGTCCAGAGCTGTGATGTTGCCTTTGGGCTCTGGTTGCGCATAGATGGTGGGTGAGGAAACCGCATGATGTCCCTGGACCACCAGCTGCCTGGAGAGCGTATTCAGATAGCACTTCTTAAAAGACATAAGGGGTAGGATCAGATCCAAAAGGCTCCAGGGTACCTTTGAGCATTTCAATACTTTATTGACAGAAATGACAATTACTAACTCTCAGAGCGCCCCCTGGAGGGCAAGTTGTGACATACTAACATCTATTCAAAATTAGAAAGACATTGCCACCTTTTGACATTTTTGCACCTCGAGGGCCTTCTGAACAGTGTGTGTGTGTTTCCTGTTGGTGGTACTCTTTTCCAGCAACAGGCCGTCTTTTAGAGAAGCAAGGTTACTCTCAGTTCAATGAGCATTTAAAAATTCATTTTGAGCAGTTACCATAGACACTCAAATATTTGAAAATTCTAATCATTAAAAGGCTTGGTGGCTTTTTGTTTTGGCGGGGTCCTGTGATAAATTTTGCACTAGGAAGGGAAGCTGACGGAAGAAGGAGAAATGCTTATTTCATGACATTCTGCTATGCACTGTTTCAATTTTGAATATGTAATTGCAGGTGAATCTCAGATTGGCTCCAGCAAAGGCATATGCTCTTTGAGAATACATTGTTTGTCCTCGGGATTTTTATGTGCTTTTTTTTTTTTGGTACAAACATGCCTCGTTAGCAGTCTTCAAATCATAATAGAAGATAGTTAAAACAAGGGATCACTGTAATTTACAATGCTTTGTAAGATATTGTCTTTCTCTATTAAAATTTTTTCCTGATGCACCAAATTTTCCACACAAAACACACAGAAATGACTTAAACAAACAAATGAACAAAAAAACCTACTACCCTTTGTCTCTGATAGTGAGGCAGCCAGCACATCATCTCACTGTTGAAGACAACGACCTGTGACTGAAAGATGGGGATGGAGTACAGAAGAGGCTCCTGACCTAGAAGTGGCTGTGGCCTGTATCCACCAAGAGGCCACTCCTAATGAGTCTTTCCCAGGCAGCATGGGATTTTAATTACTGTCATCTGGGTTTAGTGAATTTTTGACAGAGGCATTTGCCAGTGATTGTGTTTTATGAAACAGCCCTGCCTGTGGGGACCTGGGAGAGTCAGAGGCATGTTCATCAAGCATCGACCACAGCAAACATGAGCCAAGAAGAGCAAATGAGAGAAAGGGGAGTGAGAGAAACAGAGAGACACTGTGACAAAGACAGACTGACAGGGAGCAAAAGAGACAAAGAGAGACTCAGAGATCAAGACAAAAAGGCCAGGAAGGAAACTGCCAGGGTTGACAGTGAGAGGAAGCTGGAGAGAGACAGGGTGTGTTAGCCAGCTCATCCTGGCCTTGGGAAGGTCAGCACTGTCTCCCCAGTCCTGGGTACAGGGGAGATGACTGTAGGAGAAATGATTCCTCTCTTTGATTGCAGATGGTGTGTTTTCTAGAATTCTGTGTTCTTATTCAGAGAGAAAAGTATTATTCTTCAGATAGTCTAGAAATACCACCAGGGGACAGATGGAGCCTACCCCAGACTGCAGCGTGGTACCAGCACAGGTCTTTCTAATGCCACCTGCTTCTTGGTCTTTCTAGGTGCTTTGGTGAGTCTCCTGATATCTGGATGTCATTGCTTTAAATAATGTCCTGAATTGTACTGGAGCTGTTTTTGTTGGGACTTGGAGTCCTGGGAGGGTATTGGTACATTTCCTATGCAGGGACCTAGGGGGAAATTTGGAAGGAAGTGGGTTGGCTGTCCTTTTTCAATATTAGGCTTAAACTGGGAAGATTATGTACATATGGTCTGAACAAACTCTTTGCTGGTGACATGAGCGACTGAGTATGCTCATCTCTGAAGAAAAGGAATCTGCTTTTTCTGGCCACAAGGCATTCTCTGGCAACTGAGAACCCAGTGGAATGTCTGTGGATCTGTCCTCTTGATGGGTAGTGTTTCTGCAGGGGATCCCACTATAGCAATTATGTCAATTCTGCTGGACAGTGGGCACCGTAAGGCTGATCACCTAGTGCTCCAAATCCCCCCAGCAGTTCCTACTGGAGAGGGACAGATTAGAGAGTCCAACAGACCCAAGAAGAACTCCTTAGGGAGCTAGACTCAGAAGCAGCACACTTTGGATCCATCACTAGGCCCTCAGAAAGTTTTTCAGATCATAGCTCATTTAGGACACCAAATTAATGATGAGAAACTGTAGCTCAAAAGCTGAACGGCTCCTGGAGAGGCAGCCACTTGATGGATCTCTGACTGGCTTCTTCTCTTGCCAATGCTGGCAAGAACTCAACACTGAAATGCCAGGATGGACCTCTTTCGACATTCCAAAACTGTAGAGAAAGCTGACTTGATCAGACATCTTTTCAAAATGCTGACCCTGAGAGAAGAAAACTATTCCTAGGAGAAAAATTCAAGTTATAGCTATTATCATGTCCTAGAAATGTATACACAGCCCTCATCACCTAAGACTACACACTTGGCTTAATTAACAGAACCTGAAAGGGAGGGAAAAAAGAGGCTTTTTGAATTTTTTTTCTTTCTATTGAGTTATAGTCAGTTTACAATGCTGTGTCAATTTCTGGTATACAGAACAATTTTTCAGTCATAAATTAATATACATATATCCATTTTCATGTTCTGTTTCACCAAGAGCTACTAGATCTTGAATATATTTCCCTGTACTATACAGTATAAGCTTGTTTATCTATTTTATATATACCTCTCAGTATCTACGCATCTCAGACTCCCAGTCTATCCCTCCCACACCCTTCCCCCAAGGCAACCACAAGTTTGTGTTCTATGTCTGTGAGTCTGCATCTGTTTTTGTATTTAAGTTTACTTGTCGTCGTCTTCTTTTTTTTTTTTTTTAGATTCCACATATCATATGATATTTTTCTTTCTCTATCTGGTGGCTTACGTCACTTAGAATGACATTCTCCAGGGAACCCATATTACAGCAAATGGTATTATGTTGTCATTTTTAGGACTGAATACTATTCCATTGTATAAATATACTACATCTTCTTTGTCCAGTCATCTGTAAGTGGACATTTAGGCTGTTTCCATGTCTTGGCTATTATAAATAGTGCTGCTGTGAACATGGGGTTGCAGGTGTCTTTTTGAATTAGGGTTCCATCTGGATATATGCCCAGAAGTGGGTTTGCTGGGTCATATGGTAAGTCTATTCCTAGTCTTTTGAGGAATCACCATACTGTTTTCCACAGTGGCTGCACCAAACTGCATTCCCACCAACAGTGTAGGAGGGTACTCTTTTCTTCAAACATTCTCCAGCATTTATCATTTGCGGACTTTTGAGTGGTGGCCATCCTGACTGGTGTGGGGTGATATCTCATTCTAGTTTTGATTTGCATTTCTCTGATAATTAGTGATATTGATCATTTTTTCATGTGCCTCTTGATCATTCATATGTCTTCATTGGAGAATTGCTTGTTTAGGTCTTATGCCCATTTTTGGATTGGGGTTTTTTTTTCTTATTAAGTCATATGAACTTTTTATATATTCTGGAGATCAAGTCCTTGTCAGTTTCATCCTTTGCAAATATTTTCTCCCATTCTGAAGGTTATCATTTTGTTTTGCTTATGTTTTCCTTTGCTGTGCAAAAGCTTGTAAGTTTAATTAGGTCCCATGTGCTTATTTTTGATTTATTTCTATTGCTTGGGTAGACTGCCCTAGGAGAACATTGCTGAGATATATGTGAAATAATGTTTTGCCTGTGTTTTCTTCAAGGAGGTTTATTTTGTCTTGTCATATGTTTAAGTCTCTAACCCATTTTGAGTTTATTTTTGTGTATAGTGTGAGGGAGTGTTCTAACTTCATTGATTTACATTCTGCTGCCCAGTTTTCCCAACACCATTTGCTGAAGAGACTGTCTTTATTCCATTGCCTCCTTTGTCAAAGATTAATTGACCAAAAGTTTGTGGGTTCATTTCTGGGCTCTCTATTCTGTTCCATTGATCCAAATGATTGTTTCTCAGGAGGGCCAAAGGGACTCTTCTCCCCTGAACAGGAATTAGACTTGTGAGAAGAGGGGCAAATCATGTGATTTCACACCACCTGATTAGGATAAGGGGTGATCACCTGTGGCAGCCTGGGCGACTGCTGGCCTGAGAAGGGAAGCCACACAGACAGTAAAGAACAGCTTTTATTCTCAGGGATGCCATAGGAATTTTTCTCCCCTGAACTAGGGACTTAAGTCTTGTGAGAAAAGGTGCAAATCTTGCAAGATTTGCTTCCAACTAAAGAGGATTCAGGGTGATCACCTGAGAAACTGGGCTACAGCTGGCCTGAGAAATGAAGGCACACAGACAGGAAAGAAAAGCTTTAACACTCAGGAGAGCCAAAGGGATTTCTCTTACTTGAACAGGGGACTCAGGCTTTTGAGAAAAGGGAAAGCTCTCCTGAGACAGCTGGGGCTTCTGTGAGAGGATGTGTGCTCACTGAGATGAGTCAGACTGGATTCATGATCATGTGAGAAGAAAATGCATCCTTACAGGATAGGTCTTGTCTCCGGAGCTATGAATACCACCATCTGGCGATGGAGCCCTTTCATCCCTTCAGAAAAAGAACCGACCTGATTTCCAATAAGGGGAATGATTTTACACGAGAGGAGAGGCCTGAATTCAGCAAGAAGAGGAGCAAATCTCATGAGACCTTAAGAGGTTTCAGGATGACCACCTGAGAGAGGCTGGGCTACAGCTCGCCTGAGAAGGGAGGATACACAGACAGTAAAGAAAATCTTTTATTCTCCGGAGGGCCGAGGGATTACTCCCCCCTGAACAGGGGACTAAGTATAGTGAGAAAAGGTGCAAATCACATGAAATTGCTGAGGCTTCTGTGAGACAATATGTGTTTACTGAGCCAAGGGTAGCTGGATTCACGCTCCTCTGAGTGCAAAAGTCGTAGAGGATAGGATTGGTCTCAGGAGTGAAACAGGGCACCATCTGAAGATAGAGTCCATTCTTCCCTTCAGATAAAGGACAGGACTCATTTCCAATAAGGGACATGACTTTCCCATATAGGAGCAGCAAGAATCCATGTGAAAAGTGGCAACTCTCATGAGACTTGGCCCCACATGAAGAGGATTCTTGGTGATCACCTGAGAGAGGCTGGGCTACTCCTCGCCCGAGTAGGTAAGGCATACAGACAGTAAGGAAAAGCTTTCATCCTAAGGAGTGCCAAAGGGAGTTATCTCCCATGATCTGGAGACTTAGTCTCTTGAGAAAACTGGGGCCTCTCTCAAGATCTGGCTCCACGTGATTAGGATTATTGGGGATCACCTGTCACAGACTGGGCTACTGCTCACCTGAGAGGGCCAGCCATACAGAATGTAAAGAAATGCTACTATTCTCAAAAGGACTGAAGGGATTCTCTACCCTGATCAGGGGACACAGCCTCAGGAGAACAAGGGGCAAATCTCAAGAGGTTTGGCTCCACCTAAAAGTTATTCTCGGTGATCATCTGAGAGGCTAATTCTGGCCTGAGAAAGGAAGTCATACAGACAGTGAAGTAAAGCTCTTATTCTCAGTGGCTCAAAAAGGCTTCTCTCTTCCAAACAGAAGACTCAGTCTTGAGAGAAAAGTGGAAAAACTCACGCAAGTTTGCTCCACCTGATTAAGATTAGGGGTGATCACCTGTGAGATGCTGGGCTGCTTTTTGCTTGAGGAGGGACGCCATGCAGACAGTAAAGAAAAGGTTTTAACTTCAGGAGTGCCAGAGGAATTACTCTCCTCTGTACAGGGGACTTAGTCTCAGGAGAAAAGGGGCAAACCTTGTGAGATTTGGCTCCACCTGATCGGGATTATTGGAAATCATCTTTGAGAGGCTGGTCTACTGCCCACCTGAGAAACGATGCTATACAGACGGTAAAGAAAATATTTTATTCTCAGGCAGGCCAAAGGAAATTTTCTCCCCTGTACAGAGGACTTAGTCTCATGAGGAAAGGGGCAAATCTCAGGAGGTTTAGCTCCACTTGATGATGATTCAGGGTCATAACCTAAGAGAGGCTGGGCTACTGCTCAGCTGAGACTTTCTACCGCAGCCACTGAAGCCTATGTACTGCTCTCCATAAAAGAGGCACATCAGTGTCACCCAGGGCTCTGTGACTTTTTTCTGTCTGCCAGATTCTGTCAACCTGCCAGGCCTTAAAAGAATGCAATACACCACCCCTCCCCTATTTCTTAAAATGTAGAAAGCTCTTGGTTTCCTCTACATAAAACCTCTTTTTAATGCCTTGACTGATTTAGAAAATGCCACAAAACATGGAGAAGAAAATAACGATCACTTCTGACACCACCTCCATGTTCTCCCCCACCATCCTGCAGCTAAAAGCTGCCACGTGGCCCTCTCTGAACAAATACATTGTCTGAAGCTCTGATCCTGGATGATAAAAAGGTAAAGACCCCAGGAGAAAGACTTTTCCCTTCCGCCTTCCCTGTTCTTTCTTCAGACCTGGAATGTGGACAGCAGATCCAGAAGAGGCTGCCATGTGACCTTGAGGAGCCAAGCAGAGACTGACAGCCTCACCCCAGATGGCAGTGCTGCCAGATGACAGTGGTCAGCTTTCTCAGCCCTGGACACAGGACAAATGAGACAGTTCAACCATTGACTTGTTCAGCTCCTGCAGTAAAGTTTTCAGTTATTAGTAACAGAAATGCTAACTGTTAACCACCAACATGAAATGACTGTTTATCTTATGATGTTTCTCTTCCTGTCATTTTTTCTGTTCACTTATAATTTTTACATACAAGCTGACAAAAGGATCATACATGAAATTATTTTATTTTCATTTGTTTATTATCTGTCTCCCCATAGAGTGGTAAGACTCATGAAAAGAAAGATAGGGTATATCTCATTTATGATTTTATTTCCTGTGTCCAGAACAATGCCTAACACATCTCAATGTTCAATAAATGTTAGTTAAAGTTAAGCCAATGAATTAATTAGTAAGTAAATGAACATTTTAATGTGAGCCCTTCCCTGGCTGTGTATTTATTTTCTGTTACCTTAATTTTTTTCCCCTGATGACAGTTCTCTCCCATGCACATGTCATTATTTAACCGGTCACTTGCTGATGGACTTTTTTTATGCCACTATAAAAGTAGTCATATATGCATTTTGGGTCTTACGCAATTATTTTTATGATAAATGATTAGAGAGGATTAGAGAGGAATTTAATACATATTTCCAAAATTGTCTTTGAAAGCAGTTTTTAGAACCAATTTACATTTCCAAGAGAAAATCATGACTGTTTCTCTGCATCTCCACCAACATCAGGTGTTAATAATTTCTAGAGTTTTTCATTTTGGTAAGTGAACAATTATGTCTCAAAGTTGTTTTAATGTGCATTTCCAGATCACTGGAGTCACAAAGTGTTCTTTTGCCAGTCTGTGGCTCTTCTGCAGGGCTTTTCAGGTCCTAAGCTTCTAAGCAGGGTGCGGGACCTGCATCTGCCATGGTCTATTGGAGGTGTGTGACCACAGATGGTTAAAGTGGGGTTGGCCAGTATTCAAGGCCCTAAAGGAATTATAGGGGAGGAAGCCAAGAGATTCCAGGACTAGAACCATTGAACTGGGACTCTTCTTTACTGGAAGCTGGACCACTTCCCTAGTCCCTTGCAAAGGGCCATGTTGGGACAGACACTTGTTCTGGTTTGAGGTTCAGGCGTGATGGCAGGAATTTGGGAAGCCCCAGATGGGGCTAAGACTGCTGTTGGGGGCTGGCATGGGCTAGGGGAAGTTTATGTCAGGCCCTGAGCTACCTAGAAGCTGTTAAGAACTTCTGAGAAGCCCAAGCAGGGTTAGAAGACGATGAAGGAGAAAGGGAGGGCCATTCCAGGAATCAGAGGAAAAGGCACTGAGCCTCTTCAAGAATGAGGTGCGCTCATGCCCAGATCAGCCCTGTCTTCAGGACCACACAGCCAGCCACAGCCTGGAGCCATCCTCATGGCCACACTCTACATCAGCAGGTTACAAGTCCAGAAACACAACCCCTCACAACGCATTTGCCCACTCCCTTAACTCCCCCCCAAACCCCACCAGATGACATCACCTCCCAGCCCAGCCCTCTCCCTAAAGAAGGCCATGGTGGAAGTTGTTTAAATATCTCCTGCCCCCACCCTACAACCCTAAGCCAAGCCCTGCAACACAGCACAGTTGTTCCCATTTTACAGATGAGGAGATTGTGCACCAAGTCAAGACCATTTTCTAGTGCCTCCAGGCTGCACAAAGGGCAGAGAAAGAGCTACAGGAGCCCCAAAGTGTTGGGAGCCTCCTGAAGGAGGATGCCAGGAGCTGTGCTGGCAAGACAACAGTCTCCAGACACCCATGCCCAGCATGGCCAGAAGGGATCCCACCAGGGACACAGACCCAGACTTCCCAGGCTGGACCTACTGCTCTGAGCAGGGACAGCATGCTGCAATGCTGCCCTATGCTGGCAGCCTGGGATCAGGCCTGATTATGATGGGCATGAGAATCCCAGGAGACAGGACCCGGTTGGAGGATACAGGCACCTTGACCTGGGTGGGGACTGCTGTGGGAAGCTGGGCAGTAGTTCGATCAGAAGCTGGGTAGGCCCTGATCTCAGTGAAAATGGCAATACTTGCCATAATTTTCCATGAACTAGGCATGGCTCTAATGCTTTACATACATTATTAACTCATTTACTCTTAATTCTTAATAGGGGAAGCATGCTAATTTTTCTCATTTGACAGAGGAGGAAACTGAGGTAATAGAAGGTTATGTAAGTTGCCCACCTAGGAAGTGACCAAGTAGGATTTGAACTCAGGCAGTCTGACTCTACAACACTTTGAGCTATCTGCTTGTCAAAAACAGGAATAGAAGAGTCTGCTTTTATGTGTCCCGACATGGTGTAACTTTCTGTGATTTCTAGAGCCTACCTCACCCCCTGGCCACTGCTGCAGAAGAGCAGACATCCTATAGCCCTGATTATATACCATTCTCTGCCTGGGTCACTTGGAAGGACCAAAACCCTGGATATCATATGGGCCTGGGACTACTTTGAGCCTTCCATGGAAGTTAACAAGGCGAGGATCTTGGCAGAGCCCAGACTTTAAGGGAATGGCCTAGGTCTTCCTTGTCCAAGGCCACCCAAGATCCAGAGGACAGCCAGGTGGGCCTTTGTGTAGAACACTTGTATGTGCAGGGTGCATCCTCTCAGCTGCAGACAGCTCTGGTCCTCCTCTACTCTTGCCCTGGTTACTGCAAAAGTTTCAAGCTCAGTCCTCTCCAAACCATAGGTGAAATGAGAACATCCTGCTTAAGTCTTTACTACAACTCAACAACAACAAAACAACTAAATTAAAAATGGATGAAGAATAAGACCCAGCAATCCCACTCCTGGGCATATATCCAGAGAAAACTCTAACTCCAAAAGACACAGGCACCCCAATGTTCACAGTAGCACTATTTACAATAACCAGGACATGAAAGCAACTCAAATTTCCATCAAAAGATGAATGGATGAAGGTGTGGTACGTATATACAATGGATACTACTCAGCCATAAAACGAGAATGAAATGTTGGCATTTGCAGCAACATGGATGCGTCTAGAGGTAATCATACTAAGTGCAGTAAGTCAAGCAGAGAAAGATAAATATATGATTTCACTTACATGTGGGATCTTTAAAATTAAAACAAGAAAGAAAGAGACTCATAGACATGGAAAACCAATCTAGAGTTACCAAAGGGGAAGGGGAAGAGGGATAATTTAGGAGTTTGGGATTCATAGATAAAGACAACTATATACAAAATAAACAACTTTCTACTGTAGAGCATAGGGAACTGCATTCAGTATCTTGAAACACCTACAAATAATGAAAAAGAATATATATTTATATGTATGTATAATTGAATCACTATGCTGTACACCAGAACACAACATTGCAAATCAACTAATCTTCAATTAAGACAAATGGGTGAAGGATTTTAAAAGATATTTCTCCAAAAAAGATACAAAAATAGCCAAAAAAATATAAATAGAAACTCTGCATCTTTAGTTATTAGGGAAATGCAAATTAAAATCATCATGTGAGATAACACCTCACACCTATTAGGATCTAAAAAAATTTTTTAACACAAGTGTTGGCAAATATGTGAAAAAATTGGAACTTTTGTGTACTGTTGGTAGGAATATACAATGTTGCAGACGCTATGGAAAACAGCATATCAATTCCTCAAGAAACTAAAAATAGTATTGCCAAAAGAATAAATTGTGTAACCACCTATGGTGGTGAATGTTAACTAGACTTATTATTGTGATCATCTCACAATGTATACAGATACTGAATCATGATGATTTACACCTGAAACAAATATAATGCTATTTTCAATTCTATCACAATAAAAAAAAAACAGCAATATACAGACTAAAAATTACATATGATCTAGCAATTCCACCTCTGGGTATATACCCAATATAACTGAAAGCAGGATCTCAAAGAAATATTAGTACACCCATGCTCACAACATTCACAATAGCCAAAAGGCAGAAGCTACCCAAACGTCCATTAATAAGAGGAACAAGCAAACAAAATGTGGTATGTATGTACAATCTGACCTCATAATGGAAGGAAATTCTGTCGTGCTACAACACGGATGAATCTTGAGGACATAAGGCTTCCAGGATAAATCGGTCACAAAATGATAAACACTCTATGAGTCCATGCATATACGGTCCCTAGAGTAGTTAGAGTCATAGGAACAGAAGGTAGAATGGAGGCTGTAAAGAGCTAGGGTTGGGAGGGAAGGGAAAATGGGGTGTGGTGGTTTAATGGGTACAGAGCTTCAGTTAAGGGAGATTATAAAAGCTCTGGGTCAATGTATAATTCTGTAATGTCTGTTTTATTCAAAATTTGTTCAAAAATAAATTTTGCTTAACTTTTTTACATTTAATTATATAAAATGCTGTTTAATGTGTATAAACATGAAACATCTAACAGAATCATCTAAATAGTATTTCAGTATCTAGTATATTAAGGTAACACAGATGTTTTGAATTAAAACTCATGCTGATGGCCTCCTGGAATACCAGTTAGAATACAGGTAAAAGGACTGTACTTACTTTGCTTTATCTCTTCATGGGAAAACACTATGTATTATTAGATTAATTAATTGTACAACTAAGGTTGAAAGTGACAGCAACATTATTCACTGAACCAGTGTGTATTTTATTACTAATTAATCAAGCTATGAAAATTATACATGCCAGATAAATACCAATTTTACCAGTTTTGTACCTTTCAGGGCATAGATGGCCTTCCAGATGTTTTCCATGAGTAGTTAGCTCCCTCTGTATTCATAAGCAACACAGCAAGTTCTTAGTCTAGTCCATCATTATATATTCCCTGGGAATCCCCTCAGAGATTGACAAAAATGATAAATTAGCTGTTGATTCAAGATCTGTTCTTTTTCTTTTATGTAATTTCCTAAGAAGCTTGAAAGTCAAAATTCTACCATATAACTTGTAATAGAAAATATCCAAATGCACAAACTGGTGCAGAGGGTGTGTAACTAAATAAAGTGGAAGAATTGATAAACAATACAAAAATCATGCTGAGTAACTTTTATGATTTACCACAAATGAGTCAAATAGCAACTTTTACAGCTCTGGAGATGGATGGCTGAACATCTGTGTGACTATACTTAAGGGCCGTTGAGTCGTTCACTTTAAAATGGTTAAAATGACAAATTTTTTCTTATGTGTATATTATCACAATTAAAAATTTAATTACAATTAATTAAATTAAATGAATCCTTTACTGGCTCCTCTGACTGCTAAAAAGTTCAGACTGCTCAAGCTGCAATGAACACCTTCTGGACTGGCACCCAGTAACACCTCCTCCCCTGGGAACTACACCAACAATCAGGGCTGCAGCAGTAGTGGAGGTCTTGCAAGAGCCTGTCCCAGGCTACACACGATTAGTCTAGAGATGGCCACTCATCCAAACTAAGCCAATCAGCACCCTTTCCAAAGGCTTCCCCTCTCCCATCCAAACAATTCAGTACCACTAAAGAGCCATGCTCTTCCCCACCTTTCAGCCCTGGCTCATGCTCTTTTCTTTCCTACAAATACCTTCTCTCCTGATTTGTCCAGTGAAAATTTACTCAACCTCTAAGATAAATTCAAGCCCCATCAACCAGGAAGTCTTTGTGACCCACACCCCGGATGGCACATACAACCAACCATCTGGTACTGCCTTTGGCTCTAATGCTCCCCTCTCTCTCTGCACATGTCTGTTAACAAGTCTACTGGAACCCAACTTGCTGGAAGAGTCTCAGAAGCAGAGGCTCATCTTTGTGTTCACACTCCCCAGGTTAGGATCTGGCACCTAGTGGGTGCCCTGAGTTTACAGAATAAATACATAAATTCCAAGTAAATATCACCAAAGCTCTTTCACAGAACCAACAACTGAGGCTCAAAGATGTGGAAATCCCAGTCTAAATTCCTACAAATTTTAAACATCTCTGTGTCTCATCCTATCCCCCAGGCCTCTCAACTGCAAAAACACTTCACTAAGCACTTGGAACTCCTGGTTAATCACATAGTCAATAAAAAGCCCACATGTTGATATAATGTAAAGTACAACAGAAAACTAAGACAGAGAAAATTCTTTAAAGCAGGAGAGAAAATAACAGACTCCTTAGACTGACAGTGGGCTTCTCAAAAGTGTGCACACACACACACAGGGCAGAAAATAGTGGTATGAAACTCTGATGTACTAAAGAACATTTCTGACCTAGAATTCCAGACTAGGGGAAAAATAGCTTTCAAGAAAGAGGGTGAAATATTGATTTTAAAGCAAACAAAACTGAAAGAGTTTACTGAGAAGCAGTTTGCACTAAAGGAAATGCTAAAGGAGGTATTTCATGCAAAAGGAAAGTGATCCCAGGAGGAAGGACTGAGACACAAGAAGGAATGGAAAGGAAAGGGCATTTAATAGGTTGGTAGATATAAATGAGCACTGTCCACAACAGTGATGTCTGTGGAGTAAAGCAAAAGTAAAAGAATGAAAATACAATGCAGCAGATGTGTTGTCCAGGAAAATAGTAAAAATACTGGTTAACGGTAGAATTGGTAAATTAAGAATGCAGATTTTAATTTAGGGGAAAATAACAGACTCAAACAAAGAGGGGCAGAGAGGAAAATCAAGGGGGAAAGTGGAGAGACAGATAACAAACCCAAGGAAGCAAGAAAGGAAAGGAAAGAAAAAGAAAGATAGAAGAGGATGAGGAATAGAAAGAACAAAATAAGATGTTATTTTTAACATGAATACATTGATAACTATATCAAATGTAAGATAATTAAATGCTTTAAATGGCAAATAGTTGTAAATCGGACTTTTAAAAATTAAACTATATCTTTACAAAGGTCACATCTAAAACATAAAGATACAGAAAGACTGTAAGTAAAAAGGAATAAAAGATATACGCTGTGTGAACACTAACCCAAAAAGAGGTAGTGTGGCTATGTTAATATCAGACAAAATAGATTTTAAAGTAAAAAAGTATTACTAGAGATTAAGAGGGTTATTACATGGTAATACAAAGTTCAACTTACCAAGGAGATGTAACAATTTAAGGTGGATAAGTACTTAAGAAAGGAATCTCAAAATATGTAAAACTCAAAACTACAGATATAGAAAAGCCAAAATATCATTGGAAGGATTTAACACAAGCCTCTCAGAAATAGCCAGAAAAAGCAGTCAAAAGCAGTTAAATTCAGTGAAAATAAAAAGACAATTTGATCAATATAGCTATTAACACATTTAATCTAATGACAGAACTACAACTCACACCCAGTGAGAACAGATTACACATTCTATTTGAAACATTTACAAAAAGACCATGCTTAATTGAAAGAGTAGTAAACATGATTTTCAACAATGCAATCAATAATGGCAAGACATGATGAAAAGATAATGAGAAAATCCCTATATATTTCAAAATGGAGAAATACATTCTTAAACAACCCAGTGGACAAAAAGGAAATACCAAATGGAACTTAGTAACTCTTTAGAACATAATAATAACAAAAATTCCACCAATAAAATTGGTGCAGCCACTATGGAGAACAGTATGAAGCTTCTTTTAAAAACTAAAAATAGAGTTACCATATGATCAAGGAATCCCACTCCTGGGCACGTATCTAGAGAAAACTCTCACTCAGAAAGACACATACAGCAGCACTGTTTACAACAGCCAAGACATGGTAGCAACCTAAATGTCCATCAACATATAAATGTATAAAGAAGATGTGGTATTTAAGTGGAATACTGTATAAATTAATGCCATTTGAAGCTACATGGATGGACCTACAGATGATTATCCTATGTGAAGTAAGCCAGACAGAGGAAAGGTAATATCATGTGATATCACTTACATGTGGAATCTAAAAAAATGACACAAGTGAATGTATTTATAAAACAGAAATAGACCCACAGACATAGAAGACAAAATTAAAGTCACCAAAGAGGAAAGAGGAGTGAGGAGGGATGAAACTGGAATTTTGGATTAATAGATACACACTACTATATATAAAATAGATAAATAATAGGAACCTACTGTATAGCACGAGGAACTAAATTCAATGACTTGTAATAACCTATAATGAAAATTATCTAAAATATATGTTTATATATATATAACTGAGTCATTTGCTACATACATGAAACATTATAAATCAACTGTCAATAAAGAAAATTTCAATGTTACATGTCAAAATTTGTGCTTCTAAGTAGATTTTTAGTCTTGAAGTAAGAAATGCAGCAAACTAATGAGAAATCATCCATTTTAGACATTAGGGAAAAAAAGTAAAATAACCCAAAACCATAGAATAAATAAAATAATATGAGTGGAAATTAATAACATATAAAAAATGCAACATATAAAATGGAGAGATCAAAAGAAAAGAAAAAGCAAGGTTCTTTGAAATGACTAATAAAGTTGAAAATCCCTGGCTGGCAAGAGTGATCAGAAACTGAGAAACAGAGAAAGAAAACAAAAAACAACCAAGATTTTAAAAAGAGAAATTAAGAATCCTATAGATATGGAAAATAATGAGAAAATGCTATGAACAATATTTAAAAATTCAGATGACATGGATATATTTCTTTCAAACATACAATTACCAAAATTTATACCAAAAGAAATGTAAAATCTAAATAGTCCTATAATCATTAAAGAAATATACATCTTCCAGATCCAGTGGCTTCACTGATGAAGTCTACCAAATATTTAAGGAAGAAATAATGTCACTAGTATAGGAACTCCTAGGAGAGCAGAAAAAGAGGAAGCAAACCCCAGCGTGGTCACAAAGCCAGCACAGCCTTAATACTGAAACTTCACAGAGACAGAGAAATAAAAATTACAGGCCAATGGCCTTCAAGTTAGTAAATGCCAAAACTGTAATCATAACAGTAGCCAACCAAATCCAACAATATATAAAGAGGATACTACATTGTGAGCAAACCAGTCTATTCTAGGGACAAAAGTAGTTTAACACTGGAAAATCAATCAGTGATATTCATCGCATTGTAATGGACTGAAAGAGAAAAAGAAATAGGATTTACACTGGCGTCAAAAACTATGAACAATGTATGGACTATATGGATTGAAAGTGTGCAGGAAGAAAACCTTACATCAGCCTTTATTGACAAGTATCAAAGAAGACCTAAGTAGATGGAAAGATATGTGATGAATAAACACTGGAAAAGTAAGTATAGTATAGATTTCAATCCCAGTCAAAATCCTAGCAGAGATTTCGGTAGAAGATGTCAAAAGATTCTAAAATTTGTAGGGAGTGTAGTGCCGAGATTGCCAAGACACTCTTAAAGAATGAGATGGGAAAACCTAGTCTACTAGACAATAACACCTATTATAGTGCAATAGACATTCAGACAGCATGCTGTTGATCTAAGGATATAAAGACAGAATGGAACAGAACAGAGAGCCCAGAAAGGACTCTTATGTATACCAACACTTGATATCTGGCAGAAATGCCACAGCAGGTCAGTAGGGAAACAGCATTCTTTATAAATGGTACTTAAATATTCACATGGGAAAGAGACTACTGCTTCACACCACACACGAAAGTAAATTCCAGGCAGACTAAAGACCTAAATAGGAAAGAAGCTAGAAGGCATTTAGAAGTTTAAAAAACTAGAAATTTTTTTTAATATGGATAATTTTTATTCCAGTCATCACTATTAAGAGTAGGAAGCTCAATTCAGTTTAAATTTTAATATTGGAATCTACATTTTTCTACACAATTATCTTGGTAAAGGAAGTAGTCAAATGACACTTCAAAAGAAAGAAAACTCTTGCTTATTGACACCTGAACACTGCTAAATGTTGGGGTTTTTTGTTTGGTTGGTTTTTGCCACCTTACTTTTAAAAATTGGTATTTCCTGACAGCTATTTTAAGTGACTCTTCTAGCCTCTAGGAGAATCTCAGTCCCAGAGCCCCACAAGGACTCTAGATACACGCTGCACTAAACTTCCTAGTGCAGTTTTTTATTTCTCCTTCAAGGACTTCAGACTTGAATAGTCTCAGCATTCCTTTAATCCTATAGAATTGTCTCTCCCAAGTTTTTTTAAGTTACTATTGCGATTACTTTAGTGCCTTGTATGTGGCCTTCAGAACAAAGATGAGGTCAAAGTAATGAATATTGGGTGCAAAGTAATCAAATTTTGTGAAAGGAGATTCTCCAACCTTAAAGGTACTCTTTTTTTTAATCCAGAGATTTTTGTGGGTTTAAATCTAAAAGTAAAATAAATGTAGCAGCTGCCTTAGTTCAGACCAGGAGAAAAAAAGCCTCCAAAGTAGAAGTTTGAAGAAGTTTGCAGCACGAAATCAGCAGATAATCAAGCAGCAGCACTATGTAAATAACACTTCAAGCTGTGACTAATATTTCTTAGGACGAAGACAAGTTACCATCAGTGATACTGGAAGGTACTGAACGTACACCAAATGGCAATAATGAAATGGTTTCCCAGGTTCCAGACAAAATACTTTATAACTCAGCAATCTGAAAAACATCAGCCCAGGCTTTATCAAAGGACAGCCATCTCTTCAAGTTGCTGTCTAGTCTGAGCCACTGCTATTCATGAGACAAAGCTCTCATTTCACTAAAACCACTCCTGGATTTCCTTTTGCAGAACTCTGCATACCAGCAGGCCAGCCTCTCTTCATTCACTGCTCACAAATGGGGGGGGGCGGGGGGGGGGGAGGCCACAGATGTCTGGAAGATACAAAGTAGGAGACAATGCTCCCTCCCAGAGGGAACAGGAAACAAAGGACACACTACACCCTACAGCCAAAGCTTTCAAGGTGAGCGGATTCAGAAGCGGGCTGTGAGGACTGAACTTCCAGAGTCTATGTTCCCAGTCTCCCCAGACAAAACACGCCCAGGAGTTGCAACACCGGAATCTCATTTGGGCAATTTCACAGCAAGAGAGATAAAAATCACTCCGCTGAAAAGTGCTCTAAAAATGAAGTTTAGCCGACACAAAACTATCCGAATAAATAATCCCTATGAACAGCATTCTCCAAGTAGTCAGAGCCCGCAGGTCACTTGATAAGGGCCAGTAAGCCAGTTGTCCTCGCCCTTATTTTCACTAGGGCCTAATACTCACCGCCAGGAATCCAAAACTCTCAGAACCTTGCACGCCGCTGTCACTCACCTGCACTGTGCAAGAAAATATACATACAAGATACGGATTTTATACGTGCAAACCTTCCTGGCACATCGCACCATCTGTACTAGAAGTTTGGATCCTCCAAGATTTAAAGTTGCTGGGAGTTAGACAAGTGCCAGTGCCAAACTCACATAGGCAGAACATTAAAACAGATAATAACAATTCTCCTAACAATTTGTCCTTAAGAAGGAAGGAGGGAACCTGGTGGGAAAGTCCACTGGCCCCATCCCCATGGCAGACAGGACCTAGGGTGGCGTCCCAGGCCCAGCGCCCTAACCCCAACCGCCTGCGGAGGCTGGCGCATCCAGAGGCAGTGTCCCTCCCTCAGACTCAGCCGCAGCAGCCCCGGACAGAAACCACAGGCCCCCTGATCCCCAACACCCTGCCCGCCAGCCCAGCTCCCTGACGCGCCATCGCAGCACTCCCTCCCCACAAGCCGAGCCCCCAGGGACCCCGAAGAGTGGCGCGACAGGAACCCGAGCCCGGTCGCCGCCCTCTGTCCCCCGGGCTAGACCCCGGAGCCCCCGGCTGGCACCAACCGATCCTCACCCTAGGCCTCCGGGCTGCTCCAGGGGGGCGCGCCTACAATGAAGTTTGGCTCCGAAGAGGGAGCAGGAGCAGCTCCGAAAGGGTAAGGAAAGGAGCGCCCCGCCACCTCGGGGGATCAGGCTCCTCCCGCCACGGGAGTCCTACTGCCTTCCGCCTGCGGTGGCGGCGCAGCGGGGACCACAGCTGCTCCTCGGACCCTCCTCCGTCTCCGCCTCCCCTCGCTCTCCACTCCCTGAGCGGGGCTAACGCGGCTGCCACAGACCCAGAGGCTTAAAAAACTAGAAGTTTTTAAGAGAATATTTTCATGACCTTGAGGGTGAGAAAACTCTCTTCAACAAGACTCAAAAAGCACTAGTCACTAAGGGGGGAAAGACATAAAGGAAGTGAAAGAAAGCCACGCTGGGAGAGGTCATTCCAAACCATGCAACTGACATTAGATTCACAAAGATTCTATAAGGAAATTCTGTAAATCAATAAGGAAAAACTGGACAAGAGCAGGAGATGAACAATGACTACAAATTGCTTGCTGGTCCTCTCACTGGAGAGTGGACTCTAATTTCCCTTCCCTTAAATCTGGGTTGGCCTCACAGACTTGCTTGATGAATACACATGTCTGGAACATGCACGATTAGATCAGAAGAAGCCTTGCAGCTCCCACCCTGATGCATGTGTGCACACAGTCTGTTCTCTGTTTCTGTGCAGGAGATGCACCTGCTCCTGGAAAATCAAGCTCTCCACCCGAGGACATCACTCCAGTAACTCCCTCCTCTCCTGCATCAGTGTGTTCACCTCTCTATGGGACATGGACCCTTGTATCTCCATCAGCTGCTGCCCTATCCCTCCTTCCCTTTAAAGCAGACATGGTCAGAGCTTGTCCAGTCTCCCCTCCAAATGCTCTGCCACTTCTTTCTAGAACCTACTCCAAGCCTCACACCCAACATTCACCCAATCACCCTGTCAGGGTCACTTGTGGCCTCCATGTTGCTGAATCCAGTGGTCACCCCTCAGTTCTCATCCTGCCCCATCAGCAACTGATACAGCTAACATCCCCTTCTCCATGGAACAGTCCCTTCACCTGGCCCTACTCTCCCTGCCCTACAGCTTCCTGATTCTTACCTCTGTGGCTTCTCCTGCTCAGTCTACTCCACTTCCCACCACCACAACACACACATGCTTTGTTCTTTCCTTTTCACATTTGGTCTTGGAATGATCTCACCTAGTTCCAAGGCTTTAAGTGCTGTCTCTCCCTGACTCACAAACTTTGATTTCCAGCCCAGAATTCCTTTGAATTCCTCTCCTTTATTGTCAGCATCTAACAAGCATCAGCACTAGAGTTCTTGTGTTCAGCTCTAACTGGACTTGTCCAAATGTGAGCTCCATTCTCCATCCCCAAGCCTGCTTCTCCAAGCTGGGCTTGTGATGGGCAGGTCAGGATCTGGAAGCCCCTCCCACCACTCTGGCTTTCCCCTCCTTTTAATTCCCATTGGAATCCCAGCAGGGAGGAGGGGCTCTGGAGGGCTGCAGGGCCTTTTCTCCCAGGTTCACAGGGGGTGACAAAGCCCTCTGGGTCACCTGCAAGCGAGTGGCAGGAGGAGTCACAGGGCTAGGCACCGGGAGGTTGCCCAGGATCCCAGGTTCCTGAAATTTCCCCAAACCAACCCTGGGGCCCAGCAGACTAGAATAATGACTCCCTAGTTGATGGAAAGAGCCCTGGGGGAGGAGCTGAGGGCCCAGGGCAGACCAACATCCAGCATTTGAGGTAAACCTGAAGGAGAAGTCACCCAGGTAAAGAGCTCAATTGGCTCCCAGCCTGGGGATTTTGAAGGCAGGGCAGGGGGTGGTTCTTGGAAGAACAGACAGAGGCCAGAGTGGCTGGACTGGGGGCAGCAAGGCCAGGTGGGCTGCTGGCAGGAGGAGGGTCTTCAGGTATGGCTGAGGACTGGGGCTTTTCCCCAAAGTGCCTCTGAGAGGTTCCCTGTGTGTTAGCAGAGTCACAGCAACAGATCTGTCTTTTAACCATCCCTCCCTTGGGTCAGAGGGAGTGAGAAAGGGAAGCAAAGAGCATGAATCCAGGACAGTGTCAGTGGTGGCCTGGACAGGGAGGGGAGGGAGATACAGAGAGGTGATGAATGCACTTGGCATTGGGACCCAGGGACAGGGGAGGAGTTGGCTGCATGTAGGGTGAGGAGGACAGACGGAGCAGATAGGGCCCCAGGTTCTGGTTTGAGCAGGTGGGGAGAATGGCACTGTTGCATGGACAGGGGAATGGGTGGGAAGAGAGTTCCAGAAGGCAGCTTGGGTCAGACTGAACCTTAGACACTTAGGAGATTAGATTATATCTGATACTTTCCTCATGAAATCACTGGGAGAAGCTGATTACCAGGGAATTTCCACTGACATTGAGGGTCTTCTTATGCCACTGGATAAAAATCCTATTGTTCCTGGGGAAGGTGACTGTTTATACTGGGGCTGGAACTTGGGGAAAGGCATGTGAGGACAGGAACATAGAGGCAGCACCAAATGAGACTATCACATCTCTCTGGTGACAGCAACCCTTCAACTGCCTGTCTGTCCCTGGAGCACTGTGTGTCTAGCCAGAGATGACCCTGTCAGGCTTTGTGCCCATGAAGCAGACAGTCACCCTGCCCCCAGCACTGTGGTTCTGAGTGTGGACAGTGGAACCAGACTGTGTGAGTCTGTGACCCCAGCTCCAGCCCCTGCTGCCTGAATGGCCTGGGGTCACGGTGCTTTGACCTGCTGGCCAAGAATTGAGCCCCTTTCATCAGGTTTGCTTTGGAAATTAGAAACCCTCAGATGTCAGGAAGCTCTTGCCTAACCCTCCCATGTGGGGGGAGTTTTCTGCTGGCAACACAGAGAGTGAGCACTGGCTTGCACATGTGCAGAAGCACACACACAGAAACACAGACACCTGCACCCCAATGTTCACAGCAGCACTATTTACGATAGCCAAAACATGGAAACAGCCTAAATGTCCATCAGGTGACTGGATAAAGAAAATGTGGTATATTTATACAATGGAATACTACTCAGCCATAAAAACTGGCAACATAATGCCATTTGCAGCAACATGTATGCTCCTGGAGAATGTCATTCTAAGTGAAGTAAGCCAGAAAGAGAAAGAAAAATACCATATGAGACTGCTCATATGTGGAATCTAAAAAACAAAAACAAAAAGAAACAAGCAAACAAAAACAAAGCATAAATACAGGACAGAAATAAACTCATAGACAGAGAATAGCCTTGTGGTTGCCGGGGGGTGCAGGCTGGGAAGGGATAGACTGGGATTTCAAAATTGTAGAATAGATAAACAAGATTACACTGTATAGCACAGGAAAATATATACAAAATATTATAACTCACAGAGGATAAAATGTGACAATGAGTGTGTATATGTGCATGAATGAAAAATTGTGCTGAACACTGGAATTTGACACAACATTGTAAAATGATTATAAATCAATAAAAAATGTTAAAAAAGGAAACACAAACACATAGACACACATGCACAGTGACATTAAGGACTATGGGGTGGGATCAGGAGAGGAACAGATGTGAGCTTGGTTATAAGACAAAAAATCATGGGGTTGGAGGCATCACATATAAGTGACACCACTCCTACACTTCTCAGGTCTTATCCCACATGCGCCTGAGGACATCTCCAGAAGTATGACTAGAATCAGCCCCACTGTGCAGATGGGGGACCGTCCTGGAGAAACACCAGGATAAATACAAGATGTAGAACAGGTAACAATGAGGAGTTGAGTCTGGAAGCCAGGTCCTCTCCTCATAGCTGCACACAGAGCCTCCCCGGGAGCCGTGGAGACAGCACGGCTGCTGTAACTGTGGAAGAGGTGGGTTTCTGAGGAGAAGGGGGTGAGCAGGCAGCAGCCCAGAGGGCTGTGTGTGGATGTGTTGTCTGAGGAGGGGGTTCCAGGAAGTGGACCCCAGGAAGTGACATCACTTCCTTTACCACAGACCCCAACAGAAATGGAACCTGGCTACCAGGCACCCACATTCTAGGGACAGCCCCAGAGCAACATCACTTGGCTGGAGACAGTTCACAGAGAAACATGTCCTTTCTGTTTCGTGAACTCCCGGGGCTTCTACTCCAGGAAACTATGTGGTGAGAGGTTTCTGAGAGGCTGTAGGCATTGGTTGAACCCTCAACCCCAACACCTCTGGTCTATTATGAGGCGGTCACTTAAGGTAACACCGGCTAGCCTGGAGCAGGCCAATCTGGGACCAGCCTCCTCTGGGAGCCCTCCCTGGGCAGGCCCACTCCACTCATCTCCTTGTGGAGGAAGGGGGACTTGAGGGGAGGTGTCCCCTCTGGGCAGGAATGAGTCATTGAACACGTGGTAACCTGGTGGTCCTGTCATGGCCACACCTGAGGACACAGCTGGCAGGGGGAAAGAGGACTCCTGAGGGGCCTGTTCTCTGTGCCAGTGGGAATCCAAGGCCCTGAGGTTGTCAGCTTTTTTGTCCCTGATAGAGGTCTGTGCAGAGAGTGGTGTGTGCGTGTCGAGACTGGAGCTGTCTTATGGGTCTGAGAACCAGTCAGGACAACCAGACAGGGCTCTGAGGTTTCTGCCTGGCTGCTGGGCACTGTGTCTGCAGGACTCCTCACAGGACCTGGTCCATAGACTACCCCATGCCATCTCCCTGCAGGACGGGCATGTGACCCATGACACCAACAGAGCCCAGGTTAGGCTCAGGGTGAGTGTGACCGAGGAGACTCCACACCCAGGAAGGCCCGGTTCCCAGATCTGCCCTGCTCCTCCCCTGGGCTCACTCTTAGAGACCTGCTGGCAAAGGAATCTGATGCCCCATCTCTCCCACCCACCCTCACAGCCCAGGTCCTGCCTTGGCCAGATGCAAAGTCAGTGCCCACATACGAGTCAGAATCTCAGAGACTTTGACAGAATCTCGGTTCATGTTAAGTCAAGGAAGTTTCTGCATTTTTCTATAGACTGTCCTGTTTCTCCTCCATCCCCATGTGTCCACATTGGCCTGAGGACCCTGATCCCTCCCACCCTGGGATCAGCCTCTGTGTTCTCATCTCTAAAATGGGATGTTAAGGCAGCAGTCACAGGGATGAAGTAGTTCATCAGGGAGGTGCTGTCACTGCTGTGCTGACACAATGATCTCAGACACTAATTCTTTTAATCATCGCCCTCCGCCCCTTGTACTGGTGATGCTGAGAACTTTGAATCTGTTCAGGGCTTCCCTCTTCCACCTCTGGCACAAGAACTTTAGGCTTAACCATTTGGTCTGAGCTCCAGCCCCAAACCCCTGGGGGTCCCTGGTGCTGCCTCTGACTCATGTCTCTCCTCTTTCCACCCCAGAGGGGAGCTGGACCATTAGGGAGCAGGGATGAGACCTACAGGGTGTGGAGCCTTCAGTGACACAGGCTGGAGAAGCTGGTGGTGAACCTGGTGCCTGCCGTACTGGGAGGCCACCCCTCCTACCTGCACACATTCCTGGGCAAGTATAAACTTTCGCCACCGCCTAGCAGGTGCTGGACCTTCTGTTCCAAAGGTGAGCACTCTGTTCTCATGGGACATTGGTGACTCAGCCACTTACTAGCAGTCACATGTGGGATTGTCACTCTACCTCTGTGAGCCTCAGTTTGCCCCTCTGCACACTGGGGTCAAGAGAGGATCAGGCCGTAGCAGGGCAGGAACAGAGGGGGCCCTTCATGGAAAGTGCTTCCTGGGGCCCTGGCCCCTGGAAACGTTAGCTGGAAGGGATGTGTTTCGGCTAATTGGTCATTGTCCTCCTGCCCATGAGGAAGCCTCTGCCTCCTGGGTCACTGGGGCTTTGGCCTTGGGTGGAACTGTTTTCCCATTTCAAAAGGGACTTGTGGTCCAATAGCTGTCCCTGTCCTAGGAGAGTGAGGGCAGGGACCCCTGGGAGGGAGAAGTGGGGTCCCAGGTCCACTCAGATCTGTGTGATGGGGCTGATTGGGCTCATTCATTCCTCAAATAGGAAGGTCCACTAGGGACAGGTGCTTTCCTAGGAACAACCATCATTTAATGCATCCAGCAGACAACAGCCCTGCCCTCCAGGGCTTCTATTCTCCCAGGAGTCACCGTCACACAAGATGTCACATCCAGGTAGTGCTCTCAGTACAGTCCATGTGACTCCTTCCTGATCTCCTCTCTACGTTTTCCATGCAGGCCCATTTCAATTCAGCAACCTGGGTGTTTGCTACTGAACATCATCCAGTGCTGGGGAGGCAGGGTGTCCCGAGATGATATTTGCTCCAGTAGCAGCTCCCCGCTGGGGACAGTACCTCTCAGACCTTGACTGTCCCCAGCACAACCTCTTCTGATGCCTCTGTCTCTGCTCCCTTGGTGGGCTCCAGAGCCCAAGTCTTTTTCTCAGCATGGCCTGTGCCTCCCTTACCCTTCAGGTTCATGGAATTTGAGGCAAAGGAGGAAATGTAGACTCAGCAGGTGCAGTGGATGAAGGGGGTGCAGGGCCTGCCTCCTCCAGCCCCACCAAAGCCAGAACCTTGGGGGCCCCCAGCCCCAAATGTGGGCCCTCAGTCAGGTACTTACGTGCCCACTGCAGCTGAACACAAAGGTAACAGGGGGTTAGGGCAGCCACTGTCCCCCCAATCAGTCCTTTTCCCTCAAGGGGGTTACTGGTCTTTCACCCTCAACAGCCATCGAGGGGTCTCAGCTGTCCTTTGTCACCCTAGGGTACTGATTTGGTCAGTTACAAAACTCCCACCTCCCTGTCTAAGGCCACCACATACAGCCTGCCTGAGAAGCAGGCTGGATGAGGAGACAGTTGGAAAATTGGAGGTTCCACACTTCCTCACATGTGACTCTCTTAGAACCTCCCCCTTACCTCTCCCTCCTCATACCCCATCATTGTGGGTGAAGATACAGTTGGCCTTGACTCGAAGGACACCCACGTCCATGTTGTTCAAACACTGTCTGAACCAGCATGTGCGCTGCATGGTCAGAAGCTGGACGCAAGAGCCCCTCACCTCTATTTCCTCCTCCCGCTCTGCCCCAGTGTGTGTGCCCAGGAAGCTACACAGATCCCAGTGTCCCTGGGAGAACATGGCACCTAAGGAGATTCCCCCTGAGGCTGTGAAAGAGCATGTGGACACCATGGAGGGGCTGGTGGGGCCTGTCCCCTCAGCCACTGGGGAGCTAGATGCAGAATTCCAAGAGGACAGAAATGAACTGAAGCAGGAAGAGAACGGGACCTACACGGACCCACGTCTCCTGAGCTACACTGACAAGCTGTGCTCCCAGGAAGCCTGCGTCACCAAGGTGGGCTAGGCCTGGAGCCTGGGGGCTGCAAGATTCCAGGGATTGGCACTCTCAGCACCAGGACAGGGGTTCTGCCCGGGCCTTTGGGGCTTAAGTTCTGATCCTTGTCCCTGAGTGCTCTCACTTGCTTGCTTGCTCTCTCTCTCTCTGTGTCTAGATGACTGCCTCGGTGGTTTAAAACAAGCTACCTTGTGGAGGACAATGGGGTGGGTCTGTTTTTCACTTTCCCTCCAGGTATTCATGACTCAAAAGTTACTCCAGGCCTCTTCCTTCCTTCTTAGGGAGAGGCAGTCATTCACCCTCGATTCCTGGCAGAACCGCTTTCCACAGAAACACAGCTGGACCTCCTGGCCCTAGCTGAACAGTTGGAACAGAAGGAAGGACTAACCCTTGAAGAGGTGAGCCAGAGGAGGGAGGGACACTCAGGGAGACAAGGGAGGGATGGACCCCAGGTAGAAAAGGGAAGGCGAGAGACACCCAGGTAACCAAGGGAGGCAAGGACCCAGGTCAGCCGTGGGAGGGATGGGACCACAGAACAGGAGGCCCACCTGTTTCTGTTCATCCCTCCCCTGCCTGAAAGGCCTGGCCTTGTGGAGGGCCTGCTAGGGACTGGGTGCGATGCAAGACCATAGGAAGGAGAGGATGGGGACCCAGAGGGAAAGGAAGGACACACAGCTGGGAATAAGGCCCAGGAGGACAGCAGGAGTGCTCTAGTGTCTGTACTTTGACTGGAGTCCTGGTGATGCCCCCTTTCTTGCTCCCCAATGCCATCATCCCCCTACCCAGCAGTCCTTCTCCCTCACTCATGTATGTGGGGCCAGTCACTGTCCACCTCCCTCCTACCAGCTGGTGCAGAAACAATTCCCGGCCCTGAAGGAGGAGTTGGGTGTGAGGGCACCCACCAGTCACAGTGCACCCCATTTGGACTCAAGCACTCGTGAGTCTAATTTGGCCAAGATGCCAGACACGTGACCAAGGCCCCCAGCTAGGGGTTAGTGATAAAGACAGCCCACCAGACACTGATTTTGAGGAACTTCTAAAGCACTACTTAGCAGACAATGGCCTGTTCAGGACCAAAGGCTTTATTCTCTCTCCAGGACATCACGGTTTCCCTCCATTCTGAGCTGGACAGCGCCTTTCGCCTCCCCAGGGTCGAAAGCACACTTCAAGGAGCCTGGGACCCAGTGATGCTTCAGTTCTCAGAGAGATGTGTCCTCTTAGGGAGGCCCCAGGGCCAGGGGATGGGTCCAGTGAGCACAAGGAGGAGCTCTGCAGCCTGGCCTTCGTCTTGGCCTCTCAGTCCTGCCTGTGGCCCTGGGGGATGTCCCAGAGCTCTGCCCCAGAGCCCTTAGATTTGGCTGCCCTGAAGGTTGGGGGGCTCCCCAGGCCCCTTCCCCTCAAAGATCTGTCCTCAGCCCAGCAACTCCACCAGCTGTCGAGGAAACGGCCTCTAGTGGAGGCCCAGTGTCGGCTGGGAAGCTGTCCCTGACGAGGCCTGACCTCAGGATCTGGGGGGCCTGCCTTGACTCTGGGGCTGGCTCGACCCTCACAGGCAAAACAGACAAGGTGTGACCTGTATGTCGCAGGGAGGAGGAGGAGGAAGAGAAAGAGGCACTGCACCCAGTAGGGAACAGTGGGCCAGCCCTCCACTATCAGCCCCCAGGGGGTCCCCAGGGGAACTTAGGGACCCCTCCTCATTCAGTGCTGACCCCAGCTGAAGTGGGGGGCAGGGAGGAAGGGCAGGGAAGGAGGGGGCACCATCAGGGCCAAGGTGGGGTGGGGTGGTGGGGAGTTAGAGGCTGGGGGAGGTGGGTCTGGGTGGCTGTGGGTGGGAGCAGCACCTTGGGGGTGATGTATGTAAAATGTTAATAATGAAAGTTTTGTTTGGAAATGATCTCAGAACACTGCAGTCTTATTCATGTGTGTGCTGCTCTACAGAGACGGGTCCTGAGAAGGAGGCTGAGGAGGTCCCAGGAGCTACAGATCCACAGGGGGCTGACTAGACCTTCCTCCGCATTGACGTGGGGTCCTCAGACAGCTCCTGGGAGCCTGAGGCTCTCACTTTCCCCAGGGACCCCTGCATTGTCTTTTCCCTCAAGCCTGATTGGCCAAGGGCCTGTGGGACATCCCATCATCTGCACCCCTGAGCAAACAAGTGATGGAGAGCTGTTTCCATGCCTTTCAGCCCTCTGGACACTAACCAGTTCTCTAGAATGGAGCCTGGAGACAGCCCTTGTCCTTGGGGAGCTTCAGTCTGCTTCTCTGAGGCGGCCAGATGACAGGCCAGGGTTTCCTGTCTGGGTGTCCTGACCAGAGGGGAAGACCTGGCCTGAGAGACAGGGCTTTTTGCCTCTCTGCACCATTGTAGAGGGAGCCTCTTCTAGCCTCCTGGGATTACTGCAATGTGGGGAGTGGTGGAGGCAGCTCCCTCTTAATCCCAAGGACACAAGGGGAATGGGCTGAGAGGAAGTTCATGGGGTGCCTGTTAAAGGTGCGTAAAAGGGGAATGAAAGTCAGCATCGCTGTGGGATTTGTGGGATTTCTGTGCGGGAGCTTCTTGTCCAGGTGAGGGAGGACGACCCATCTTGCTGTGGCCTTAGGGACTAACGAGTCTGCAAAGACGCCCCACAATTACTATTTGTTCCCTTCCCACCCATGGCTGGACCTGTGTGTGGACTGGTGTCAACACAGATTTGTATTTGCGTATGAAACAGTTTCTCCTATAAGGGACCCCCACTACACTGTTGGTGGGAATGCAGTTTGGTGCAGCCATTACGGACAACCGACGGAGATTCCTCAAACAACTAAAAAGACTTACCCGATGATCCAGCAATCCCTTCTTGTGCATATATCCAGAGAAAACTCTAATTGAAAAGATACATGCACCCCAATGTTCACAGCAGCACTACTTACAATTGCCAAGACACAGAAACACCTAAATGTCCAATGACAGATGACTGGATAAGTAAGTTGTGGTACATTTACACAGTGGAATACAACTCAAGGCATAAACAAGAATAAAATAATGCCATTTGCAACACATAGGTAGACTTGGAGATGGGCATTCTAAGTGAAATTAGCCAGAAAGTGAAATATAAATACCATATGATATCACTTAAGTGTGGAATCTAAAGGAGAAGAAGCAAATGGACTTATCTGCAAAACAGAAACAGACTCACAGACAGAGCGAACAAACTATCGTTATCAGAGGGGAAGGGAGCGGGAACGGGTAAATTGAAAGTCTGAGATTTGCAGATACTAACTACAATATATAAAATAGATAAGCAACAGGTTTATACTGTATAGCACGGGGAAATATATTCAACATCTTGCAGTAACCTTTAATGAAATAGAATATGAAAGCAAATATATGTATGTTCATTTATGACTAAAGCATTAAGCTGCACACCAGAAATTGACACAACATTGTAAACCGACTACACTTCAAAAAAAATTATACAAACACACACACACACACACAAACGCAGGCAGAAGAAACATGAAGTGGGTAAATTCCTTGAAAACCACAAACATTTATAAAGAATAATATGAATTCCACAAAATCTGTTCCAGCAAGTAGAAGCACAGTGATTATGTCCCAACTTATTTTATAAGGCCAGCATAATGTAACACCAAAACCTGACAATGACAGCTCAAAAAAGAAAATTTCTGACAAATATAACCAGGATACACACCCAAATTCTCAACAAAATATGTGTGTTCATTTTCTCTGGCTGTTATGACAAATTATTATAAAATATTACAAATTACAAACTGTATCATTAAATTACAAATTACTATTTACTAGCTTAAAATATCTCAAATTTATTATAGTAATGTTTTGCAGGTCAGTAGTCTGATGTCAGTCAACGTGTCAGCAGGGCTGATTGCTTTTGAGGCCTCACAGGAGACTGTTCCCTTTCCCTTTCTGGCTTCCAGAGGATGCCTGTCATCCTTGCAGTTGGTCCCTTCTTCCATCTTCAAAGTGCATCACATTAGTCTCTGCTTCTATCATCTCGTCTCCCTGACTCAGTTCCGGTGTCCCACCTTTTATATTAAGTAAAGCCGGAAAATTTATGATAAACCCATCTCAAGATTTTTAACTTAGTTACTTCTACAAACTCCCTTTTGCATACAAGGTAACACTCACACATTGTCATAGAAGTGATTAGACATGGACCCCTTTGGGGAAACATAATTTAGCCTACAGCAAGAAATCCACAAGAACACCTACCATAAGCATCTACATGAATAAGACGATCACCAAGCGGAATATATTCCAGGAATGCAAGCCTGGTTCAATAGTCACAAATCAACACTGTGACCTACCCTATGAAGAGTCTAAAGAAAAGAACCCATGCAGTCACATCAATTAATACAGAAAAAGCATTAAACAAAATTCAACACCCATTCATATAAAAAATGCTCAGAAACTAGGAGTAGAAGCCAACTACCTCAACCTAACAAAGAACATCCGCAAAACACCCATATCCCACATCATAATGGTGAAAGAATGAACGCTTTTCTTGGTTTGAAAACGTTAGCATGTCTGCTCTCTTCTGTAGTGTGCAACTTTACTACAGGTTCTAGTCAGTGCAGTGCGGCAAGAAAGGAAATGAAGGCACACCGACTAGAAAAGGAGAAATATAATTGTCATTATTTACAGATGACATCATTGTCTATGGAGAAACTGCAAGGAATCTGTAAGAAAACTCATAATAAATTATAATAAATAGTTTTAGAAAGATCCCAGAATATGAGATCCATACATAAACATGAATACACAGCATTAATCATACTTCCATATACTAGCAGTGACCTGAGCAATTGAAAACCAAAGTTTAAAACATATATAATAGGTTTGAATTCAAAGTGGCGCCATGGAACCATCCTGAATTCACCTCCTCCCGCAAACACAACAAATCTACAGCTACACATGGAACAATTGCCTCTGGAAAAGCCTGAGAAATGGTGGAGCAACCCCTTCACATCAGGCAAACAAGAGGGAAACCACATCAAAGCAGGTGGGAAAGGCTGAGACACAGTTTCACCAGTAACCCCACCCCTGGTGTACACAGACACACTCAGGAGGGAACTCAGAACATGGAACTTCTACCTGAGGTGTGAATGGTTTGTACCCCCGCACTGGGGACTCAAACTTTGAAGACTGACAACTGAGAGAGAAACCCCCAAAGCATCTGACTTGGAAGACCCTCAGGACACATGGCTGTGAGGCCCACTGGGCTGCGGTGAATTCAGGAACCACTCTTAAAGGGCCTGTGCTCTTGGTCCCAGGGCCAAGTGCAGAAGTGGCCCTTGGAAAAGCACCCACACTTTATGTGAAAGAGAATCATTTCCTAATTTTGAAGCACTGGTCTGAGGGGCAGGGGCTGCTGGGCTCCTCCCCAGGGACTGAGGTTGATGGGTACCATCCTCCTGCTCTCCCTCTGCCTTAATAAAACTGGCAGGTACCATCTCTTTTTCCCCTTCCCTTTGGGTGCCAGCTTTATGCT
The DNA here is from genome assembly GCF_048564905.1 of Vicugna pacos. Classification (NCBI taxonomy): domain Eukaryota; kingdom Metazoa; phylum Chordata; class Mammalia; order Artiodactyla; family Camelidae; genus Vicugna; species Vicugna pacos. The sequence goes on along the minus strand of NC_132997.1, from coordinate 22,873,280 downwards.
CCAGCCAGCAGGTGCCATCATCCCCGTGCTCTCCCTCTGTCTTGCTGTATTTCTTACTTCACCTTTTCCCATTTCTTCTGCTACTCTTTATTCAGAAGGTGTCATCTTTGCACTCTCCCACTGCCTCACTCCAGCCATATTTGCACTCTCCCTCTGATAGGCTGCAGAGTGAGAGTATCTCCAAGCAGGGAATGTCTACACACTGGCGACCCAGGTTTTGTGGCTTCCACTCAGGGGATGCTCCATGGTCACCTGGCTCTGGAGGCCAGGACCGACTGCATGTCTCACTCCCATGGATCTGTAACAGTTGGAGAGACACTTCCTGGCAGGCTACCACTTTCAGGCCTTGCACATTAGACTGAGACACATCCCCAGCCTTTATGTAAAAAAAGGCCTCCTTTTCTAGTCTAAGAGCTTTGGACTTGGAGGCAGGCTTCAGGTTTGGCACACATCAGGAGGCTACCGAGGTGCTCTCAGGGAAGGTAGGTTGGGGGTGCCATCATTACACTCTCAGCCTGTCTTGCTACAGCTCACTGACATTTCCCAGAAAGGAGCTTGTATACTTATCTGAAGCCCTGTTCTTTGTGACTGTTCTCCAGGGGACACCTCCAAACTTCCTAGCTCTAGGGGCCATCAGGGACTACATTAGCAGTCCCAAGCCTCAAGATATTTATATTCTTCAAAAGCTGTTACTGGGGGGTATGGAGTCCAATCAGTCTGAAACTTTATGTTGAGATCCTCACCTTTGAGATACTGACTGATCTTGGCACACCCTCAACTGCTGAGAGCTGTCAAAATAAAATTAGCTGCTTGGATAGTCATAGTTTCATTGACAACCAAGAGTAGGCAGGGCTAACTGACAAAGTTCATCTCCAACACAACTCTTCAAGACTGGGAGAGGTGGCTGTTTTACTTAATGCATAGAAACCAACATAGAGAGTCAAGTGAAATGAGAAAAACAGAAGACTGTGGACAATGTTTCAAATGAAAGAACAAGATAAAACCCCAGAAAAAAAAACAATGAAATGAAGAAAAGTAATTGGCCTTATGAAGAATTCAAAGTACACTTATATAAAGCCCACTGAACTCAGAATAATAATGGATGAACACAGTGAGAACTTCAACAAAGAGTTAGAAAATATAAGAAAGTTCCTAATAGAAGTCACAGAACTAAAGAATACAATAATTGAACTTAAAAATATACTAGATGAAGCACAAGAAAGAATCCGTGAACTCAAGGACAGGTATGAGGAACTCTCTCAAAGATAGAAGCAAAAAGGGAAAGGAAGGGGAAAAAAGTGAAGGCAGCTTACAGGATTAATGGCGCAACATCAAGCACAATAACATTCTCATTATAGGAGCTCCAGAAGGAGAAGAGAAAAGGGGGCAGAAAACATATTTAAAGAAACGAGCTCAGAAACTTTTCCTAACCTGGAAAAGGAAACAGACACCCAGTTACAGGAAGCCCAGAGAGCTCCAAAGCAGACTGGTAACTAGTAAGAATCAGTAAATTTTGGAACTTCCTACAAACAAAAATCCAGGACCACCAATATCACAGAAATACAAAATATCGTATGAGGATACTATGAACAACTACATAGAAACAAAGTGAAAAACTGAGAAGAAACGGACAAGTTTCTGGAAATATACAGTCCACCAAGATAGAATCAAGAATAAACTGACCTCTTGAACAAACCGATCACTAGACATGAAATCTAATTAGCAATAAAAAACCTCCCTACAGATAAAAGTCCACGACCAGATGGCTTCACTGGGGAATTCTACCAACCATACAAAGAACAACTCAAACTAGTCCTACTCAAACTCTTCCAGAAGACTGAAAAAGAGGGAGTACACCCAAACTCATTCTATGAAGCCACCATCACCCTGATACCAAATTACGCAAAGACACTACCAAAAAAGAGAATTATAGGCCAGTATCACTGATTAAAATAGATGCAAAAATCCTCAACAAAATATTAGCAAACAGAATCCAGCAGCACATAAAAAAGTTCACAAACCATGATCAAGTTGGACTCATCCCAGGAACACAAGGATGGCTCAACATAAGCAAATCAATCAATATAATACACCACATCAAGAGAGAAAGGACAAAAAACACATGATCATCTGAATAGATGCACGAAAAGCATTTGATAAAATTCAACACCCATTTATGATAAAAACTCTCAACACAGTGGGTATAGAGGGAACATATATCAACATAAGAAAAACTATTTATGACAAACCTATAGCCAGCTTAGTACTCAATTGTGAAAAACTAAAAACTTTCCCACTAAAATCCAGGGCCATCAAAGTTGTCCACTCAAACCACTCCTATTCAACAGAGTCTTGAAGTCCTAGACACAGCAATCAGGCAAGGAAAAAGAAATAAAAGGAATCCAAAATGGAAAACTAGAGGTAAAATTGTCACTATATACAGATGACATGATACTATAGATAGAAAAACCTAAAAGTGCCACACAAAACTACCAGAACTAATCAAAGAATTCAGCAAGTTAGCAGGATACAAGATTAATGTACAAAAATCAGTTGCACTTACTTACACTAACAATGAATCAATAGGAAAAGAAAGTAAAGAAACAGTCCCTTTTTAAACACCACCCAAAGTAATAAAATACCTAGGAATAAATCTAGCCAAGGAGGTGAAAGGCTTATACATAGAGAACTAGAAAACATCGACTAAGGAAATTAAAGAAGACTTAACAAAATGGAAAGATATCCCATGCTCATGTATTGGAAGAATCAATATTGTTAAAATGGTCATTCTGCCCAAGGTAACATACAGATTTAATGAAACCTCTATTAAATTACCCAGGGCATATTTCACAGAACTAGAACAAATAATAATAATAACATTTATATGGAATCACAAAAGACCAGAATTGCCATAGCACTGCTGAAGAAAAAGAACGAGGCAAGAGAAATAATCCTCCCAGACTTCAGACAATACTACAGAGATACAGTCACCAAAACAGCATGGCATTGGTACAAAAATAGACCTATGGAACAATGGAACAGAATAGAGAGCACAGAAATGAACCCACAAACTTTTGGTCAATTAATCTTTGACAAAGGAGGCAAGAACATACAATGGAATAAAAGACAGTCTCTTCAGCAAATGGTTTTGGGAAAACTGAACAGCAGCAATGTAAATCAATAAAGCAAGAATACTCCCTCACATCATGTACAAAACTAAACTCAAAATCGATTAAAGACTTAAACATAAGACAAGACACAATAAACCTCCTAGAAGAAAACATAGGCAAAACATTATCTCACATATATCTTGTCAATGTTCTCCTCGGGCAGTCTATTCAAGAAATAGAAATAAAAGGAAAGACAAACAAATGGGATCTAATTAAACTTACAAGCTTTTGAACAGCAGAGGAAAACATAAGCAAAACCAAACAACAACCTATGGAATGGGCTCACTCTAAGCCAGGCATCCACCATACATGAGCTGCTGGGGACTAAGTGTTTTATTCACTGAAGTAGCTGAACAACTAGTACATGTCCTAGTGCATACCGACACCACTTGCTGAATTAATTACAAACTGGGAAGCCCAGGAGGAGTTAGTGGTTCTGTTCAGAATTCTCTCATATCAGAGTTTTCACCAAGTGACACAGTAATCTATTTCCTTATCAGTCTGTCTCCTACACCACCTGCAGCATTCCTAAGGGTGGGTGGGAACATGGACCAGGGCCAGGCAGAGAAGATGCTCTAACTGATAAATCTCACCAGGAGAGGATGTTGCCCGAGACCACACAACACTGTGACCCAAGTCTAACAGTCTCACTTCCACAGACTCTGCTTCACACTCCAGGATAATGTCCAAGAGACTGAGGGGAGGGAGGACACTGATCTCACCAGGCCTGCTCACTTCCCGGGAGTAACAACTAGAGCACTAACCCGAGGCCAAGGGCTCAGCACTCACCCATGTGTTTCATTCAATCCTCCCAACCCTGAGGCGGGTATCACTACCCTTTCTCTACAGAAGAGAAAAACAAGCTCAGTTCACATAAGGTGTTCAGAGCCCACACTATTTCCTGCTCTACTGTGCAGACTCCCAGCCAGAGATTAGAACATGTACCTCCGACAATCTGGTGTGAAGTCAGTCAGTGGGTGGTGGGTTCTTGGGTGTTTATTGATAGGCTGCATAACTCACATGTTAGATACATATCAAATATTAAATACATTGTAAAGAATGCCACCCAGTTTGGCTGCCACCCCCATACTGCCAAAGACAGGAAACCAGAAGCACCCTAAAATCAGCCCAAAGCCCTTCTCTTGCCTAAATGACTTTGCCCTCCCCTCTTCTCCTCCCCCACAGCCCCCATCAGCAGGCCTCATCCCAGCACAAGAGCTGGGGAAGCAGCACCAAGAGCTACCCTGGTAAGTGTCAGAGGTCAGCGGGAGACATCTCATGACCACCCCCACCTCACTGCACCACCTTAGAGAAGTTCAGCCTTATCAGATGACTCCACCTGGGCCTCAGCTGCCCAGACCAGGGGTGGACACTAGCCCAAGCTGGATTAGATTCTCTCCCCCAGGAATCAGACTGCTCTGAAGACACGTATCTCTGGGGAGCGAGGGTCAGCTCTCTTCTGCCAAGTGCATGGGATGTGGTAAAAGTGAAAAGAGAAGAAACAAACAAAAACAGCTATGCAGAGATGCAGGATACAAGAAGATTTTGTAAATGTACAAAGGGTGGGAGTAGCTGCTTTGATCTAGTTTTTAGTTCCTACCTTCTTACCATCTATTTCCCACAAGTAGTGCCTGAAACACTTTAGCACCCTTCCCTATCTTTCACTCAGCTAGCTCTAAGTCATTCTACAGGTCCCAGCTTAAACAGCACTTCCTCCAGGAAACTGGCCCGGACTACTCCTCAGAGCTTTGCTCCACTTTTTAGGGGTATAAAGGGTAGCACTCTGCACCTCATCATTTTCAGTAAATGTGATTACTTTCCTGTTAAGACTGTAAGCACCAAAAATTAAAAACCACTTCGATCGTACTGCTTACTACACAGGTCAGGTACATGCTCAGTATCATTACTAAATGAGTGAACATCAAGAAACTGGTGGAGGTACGTAGGAGGAGAAGGATTAACACTGATAAACAACCTTCTGATAAAAATGAAGCTGCATTGACCCTACCTTCCTCACCCCTTCCAAGTTTCTGCTTCCTCCTTCTTCCATCTCCACAACAGGCCCAAGTTTGCCATGACAATCATCATTTTATACTTTGGTGACAACACATTCAGGAACCCAGGCTGGAAGAAGCACGTTTCCAGGTAACTCACCACAACAGAGGAAAGTCTACAGTAGTTTAGTAAAAAAAAAAATAATAATAATGACAGGTTTTGAGATCTAGACAAATCCCAGTTCTGCTATACATTTACTGGCTGTGAACCCTGGACAAGTTACCTAAGACCTAGTTTCCTCATCTGTACAGTGAAAAAAATAATAACTCAAAGGTGAGGATGAAAATGAATTTCAAACCACAGCACCTAAGGCAAGCTTGCAAGTCATGTTAGTCAGCTGGTGATGGTGAAGTCCTGCAGACCTCACGCCGACACCCCACCCCCAGCTCCTATCAGCCACGGATGGGCTCAGAGCCCAGAGCCTGCCCTAACACTGAGCATCTGAGAGACCCTGGAGAACATCTAACCTGTTGGATTTCCAACGTATGGGAGCCTCAAGAAGTGAAAGAGAAAAGAGAAGCCAAAAGGAAGAAACAGTATCTCAGGGTCAGGCAGGTGGGTGGGCAGAGCAGGCTGGATGGATGGTGGGGTAGCTTGAGATGTTTTGGGGGAATCGCTTGATTTTTACTTAGTAGGTACATTACTGCCAGCAAGGTGAGGAATAAACTATATACAGTTCCTGGAAAACTCAACTAGAATGCTTTTCATTAAAGTATTTTTATTAATACTTGAGAATTGAGAACATACAAATTCAATTCATCAGAATGGCATATATATTACAGCTAATCACCAGGAGCACATTAGGGATGTTACTAATATCAAAATGAATTTTGTTTGCATTTTACTTGCCCTCAAAACTGCTCAGAAACTCTGGATTTTCTGTTGCTTAAGTAAAATGGTCTCGTCCCATCTCTGAGCTCTGAAAACCAGACAAGAGACTTCTTTTTTAAAAGTCAAATTAACAGCTAAACCAGCACAACTAGAAATCTGGTCTGGAGCCTCTGTACATGATTTATACCACTGCTGGTCCTGCCTTTCAAACAGGTGGTACCAATACCCAGCAAAGTCCCAGGGAGGGATGGAGGGAGGGCTAGAGCTGAAAGTAATAAGGACAAGTTGTTGGAGGAGATGAATCTCAGAGGAAGGCAGGACCTGACTAGGACCCAGCCCTTCTTCATGATGGGCTGGAGGGAAACACCACTGGCATCTAAACAGGATGATTCTCTGGTGCAGGGACTGAATGTGCTGCGTGCAAACTGCATGTAGGTCGTTTGGCATGTTGGCCTCCACCTCATACACACCAAAGGCCAATAACACCTCCAATCAATGCAACAACAAAAAGTAAAACAAAACCCACATACATTTCAATGCCCCTGTAGACTGGATAAAAATCACACCCACTGAGTAGCCCTAAGTAAGTAAACAGAACAGACAAGCGCAGGGAGTAGAAAGTCAAAGAAAGACAAAGAGGGAAACACAAAATTGGATGAGGAACCAGCAGAAAAAGGGCATCCTTCAGGGACCTTCACCGACCAAATCAAGTCCCAACTCCTTTGAAAACAAAGCCCTTCAGAACTCGGCCCCACCCATCCCAGCTGCCTCCACTCCAGCTTTCTCCCCATGGCAACCACCCACAGCCTCACTTCTCAGACAACTCCTGCTTTCCCTGACCGGCTGTGCCATGTTCAGACTTCTGTGCCTTGGCGTGCGCGCTCTCCTCTACCCGGAGAGCACGTCTCACGGCAAACTCCCAACTCACACACCAACACCCAGTACGAAGGTTTGCGAAGCCAGACACAGACAGCCGCACACCACTCAGGCCTCTGTCACCCACGGCACTCTACAGGGGCATTTTGTGTCCCCGCCCAACTGCACCCCATTGTCTGGAACAACAGCTACTGAAGGGCAGGCGCCATGTGAGTCCTTGCAGAGAACTGGTGCTGAATGAATTCTAAGTGAATGACCTTGCATGAAAGGTTTTTAAAAGGCTAAAAAGCAAACCATGCAAAAAGCAGACAATAGATATTTTCTGCTATTGAAAGCATGCATTTTCTCAACTCTACTCTTTGGCTGAGTATCACTTGGGAAGCAGACACAGATGCTCTACCACTTCCTAGTTGGGTATCTGTGGGCAATTTAAGTAACCTCGCTGTGTCTCAGACTTCCACTTACCGAAAGGAACCACTCCTGCAGTGTGGCTAAGAGGACTAATGAATATATGCGTAAAAATATAACACAAAATATTGACTAAATGGTAGTTCTTACCAGACTGCTGTGATCACAGAAACATTAACAGGACCAGATACTGCACCATCAGAAATATGAGCACGACAAAATTTTTGTTAAAACTATGTTTTTTCAGGAGAGCTGAAAGTCAACAAATCCAACAGCTTGTCTTCCAGCTGCACTGTGCTCTCTACAGTCCTCAGGACTGATCCCTACTGACCAGTTTGTCCACGGCTCCTCAGAAAATGTGGACTCCCAGGTCTCTGGCCTTTGACCACACCTCCTCATCCTCTTCTGTAGCTGCCCACTAAGGACACCTAAAGTCAGGCATTCCTTCAGCTCAGCTCACACATTTTTTCTCATCTTGTCCTCTCTCAATCCTACAATTATCATCTCTATGGAGATGACCCCACGACCTCTCAGTTAGACTCAGAAAATGTTTCAAGCCGAATTTACCCAAAACAGATGGTTATCTTAATTAGATGATGAAGCATACAGCTTCAACTTCTCTCTTTCATACCATTTTTTTCCCCTTTTCTCCGGTCTTGTACATCTCACCAGTCCTAAGCTTCCTCTTCCTTTTCCACCTCTTAGAACTACTTGCTTGCCAAGGCTTCTTCTTTGGTCTTTCTGTTCTGTCTCACTGGTTCTTAACTTCTCTGGGATAATGAACCCTTTGAAAATCTATGAATGATATGGATTGTTTACTAAAAAGATAAACACACAGAATATATGTATGCGATTTCACCTAACCAATGATCTCAAATAAGGATCTGTGCTCCTGTACACCAGACTACACCTTACACAAATTTCCATCTCCAGATTCTATGTCCCTCTTATTTTCAGGATGCCTTGTGGATACAACCTAAAGGACCTACTTGCATCATAAACTTAACAAGTCCAAACCAGAACCCACTAATTTTCCTTAACAAACCTTCTCTGCCTACAGTATTCCTCCTCTAATGATGGCACCACCGTAAACTCTTACCCTGTAAGACCTCATCATCCTTTGCATCCCATACCTGCCATGATGAAAAGTCCACCACTCCTCTGACAAGAGCCCATTATTGACTCTAACATCTCCATCCTCCACACTGCTACCTCACTTAAACTTCAGAAGGCCACTAGCCTAGTTGAATCCCTACCTTAATTTTCTCCTGTCATTTCCACCAGTGTCGATCTAGATTCTCCCAAAATTTCAAAACTGATCATGTGCCTGCCTCTTTTCAAAAACTCTGATCCTTCTCCATCGCACAAACATAAAATCAAACTCCTTTCTGCCTACAGAGTCCTCCACAATTTGCCACCTAAGTCCTTTTGCAGGATTGGATTCCATAGCTTAGATTGTCCCTTGCACCTATTATCTTTCTATCAAAATCACACCACTCAGAAAGGCTCAATTCAAACTCCACTCTTTATATCCCCTACATAATGTTTAGGAAAGGACTTTTCATGGAAAAGGCAAAATTCCTAATAAAAATTCAGAAAATAAAAAAAAAATTCTTCCTTAAAATTTTAAGTCCTTCTGGAAACATTAAGCTTTTTAAAATGTCAGTTCTTCAAATATTAATATTTCAATCGAGAAATCCTTCAAAAACCCAGCATCGTTAACCAACATTTACTAAATACTAATAATGCACAATGTAGATTAAACTCTTATATGAAATATCATCAATCTGAAGGTAAAAAGTTATAATCTGGTCCCAGGATTCTAATTCCAATATTATTTGTACTTGGATCTTTCTTAAGAAAGGAAAATATATATAAAGCAAGCGGACTTGACATTTCACCTAATAGAGACTTAAGTCACGTAACTCCACAGCCGAGATAGAAAGTTACCAGATCTAAATCATCTTCAGGCTAGGAAAAATTCTCATCAGTTAAAAAAAATTTTTTGACTGAGATGTCATAAAATTAGGCTTTTTCAGTACACATTTAAGCATTAATTTTTTCTAAGGGCCCAAGGATGTGATGGGCAATTCCGAGCTTCTCACAACGAGACCTGGTGACTAACACACATACCAGCAGGTGCACAGCAATCAGACCTACTCCAGGTAAGTGATGTTGTGGGCAGTACTGTCTTTCTGTTACCTTCTAGGACCTTATTTCTTTTAGGCCTGACCTAATTTAATTACTCTTATGGTTCCCAGCCTACTGAGTTCACGTGAATCTTCACAGCTGTGTACTGTGAAGCACTCTGCTCCTGAAGAGAATGCAAATATTCAAGTATTTTTTTAAAGAATTTTAACTAGTCTTTGTACCTAGCTAACATACGTGGTAAAATATTCCCTCTATGTATTTCTAAAATTATTACCGTTCAAATTTGAATGTTTCTGAAATAAATTTGCTTGTAAGAGTAAAATATGCTAAAATTTCAAAATTATTAACAATACTAATTAAGGAAAATAGGGAGTAATGAAAAGAGCTCTGGCAACTGAAACAGGATCTCAGGCTACAATCTCAAGTCTGACTCTTTAGTTGTGGGACCTTCAGAACTGGCTTCACCTCAAAACACTTTCTCATCTGAAATAGAGCTAGCATTGCCCTCCCCTCTCTGCTGGTGGCTGTTCAGGTAACATGAGATAAGGTACATAGCACAATAACTGACATGAAGTGATCATAAATAGTCTGCTTCCTTCATATAACACAAAAGACACACATGAAAGTTTAGGCATAAGGAAGCCTACACCACAAATCTGCATGAGCACAAAATATCACAGGTAGTTGGTTCTAACAACAAAAAACAAAGAAAAATCACCATCAACCCCATCCCACGAACACTTCTGAGGGATCTCTAGCCAGACAAGGGCGCCTGCATGTGGCTCTGCAAGACCTCCATCAGGGCGGCACACACACAGACCACTAAAGCTTCAACAGGGAAGTCCACAGTCACTATGCTAAAACCTCTATAAACCTTTATGCCAGTACAAGAGCTCACGCCCGGTAAAAGGGGGGACAAGTCAAATTAGGCCCAACTCCAAAAGACTCCTTAAATAAATCACAACAGCGATGCTGACTTACCCTTCCTGAAACGCGAACAGTACCATGCCCAAACCCATTTAAACACTTGAAGATGGAGACATTCCACACCCACACTGGTGCCACTTCATGCCTGTTAGAAAGCCTGCGCAGGGGAGCACCACTGGCACCACGGAAGGTGCTGAACCAAAGCCTTTGGAGGAAAAGGCAGGGGAGGGGGCAAAACAAGACGATGACTTCGGGGTTGTGCACACGCGCCACTGAGAACCGCTATCCAGACCGCAGCCGCCTCCTCAAGCATCTTAAGTACTTCGCGGCTTCACTATGGGGACTTCAAGGGAAGGCCGCTAGTCAAGTACCCTAGGGCTGGGGGCAGTTCCCGTCCCGGGGGTCCCGGGTCCCGGCCTCCGACCCCCGCGCCGCTCCCCTACTCCGCGCGCCATCGAGGACCGCCCGGGAAGCACCGCGAGTAACGACCCGGCCCGAGCGGCCCGGCCCCGCCCGAGACCCCCGGCGCGCGGACGGCGGGCAGCCCGGCTGCGGTCCGGCCAGGGTCGGGGTCGCGGGTCGGGCACGACGCCATTGCCGCAGCCAACTAGGCGGAGCGGGAGGCCGGGCGGGCGTGGCCGGCACGCGGGGCGCGGACACTCACCACACCATGCGGTAGGAGCCCTCGAGGATGAGACTGCTGGAGCGCGGCCCCACGTCGAACACCTGCTAGCCGACCAGCTCGGGACCGCCGCCGCCGCCGCCGCCGCCGCCGCCGCCGCCGCCGCCGCCGCCGCCGCCGCCGCCGCCGCCGCCGCCGCCGCCGCCGCCGCCGCGCTGGGTTTAACGCTCCGCGGCTGCCGCTCGGCCCACGCCGCTCCTCCCGGAAGGACCGCGCTGCCGCCGCCTCCGCCGCCGCCGGCGCAGCAGCAGCCGCCGCCTCGGGGGAGCCGCGGAGCTTCTGAAATGACGGCCGCTCACACCAACTGCCTTCTGCCAACTGACGGGGCGGTAGGCGGAAGGAGGGGCGCGGCCGAGGAGGGCTCTGGGGCGGGGCCTGTCCTGGCAGCGAGCGCGCGGATTGGCTCCTGTGGTCTGGGGGCGGGGCTGCGACTCAGGATGGAGACAGGATACCTGAACTTGTGTCCACACAATTTGTATTTTTTTTCTATTAGGAATAATTTTGCTGTGAACATTTGTAAACCAGTTTTTTGGGGATCTAGGTTTTATTTCTCACAGCTGCATACCTTAGATTGTCATGGCTGGGTTATAAGGAAACTCAATGGTTGGCCTTTCTAGAAACTCCAGACTGCTTCCAAAGTGGCTGCACCGTTTTACATATTTCCACTAGCAGACTATGAGGGTTCCAATTTATCTCTACATTATAGCCAACACCTGTCATCGTCTGTCTTTTTGATGATAGTCGTCCTCATGTTTCTGAAGTGGCATGTCCTTGTGGTTTTGGATTGCGCTTCCCTGATATTGAGCTTCTTTCATATGCTTGTTGGCCATTTGTATATCTTCTTTAGGAGAAATCTGTATTAGCAATTATGTATTCTAGATAAAAGGCTCTTTTCAGAAATAAGATTTGTAAAAAATAGTCTCTCATTCTGTGGCTTGTCCCTTACTTTCTTGAGAATATGCTGCCCCAGGGCCTGACATTAGCTCTTCCCTCGCATTGAATCCTCCCTGGACACATACGTGGTGGTCTCCCTCCTTCCTTCAGGTCTTGGCTCAAATGCCTGCTTGTCAGTAAGATCTCCTTGGATCCCTTGTAGTGATCACCAAGTAACAACAATGATGACAGTCCCATGCATCACCATCCGTCCCACTTCCCTGCCTCATTTCCCTTCAAGCTTTTATTACCATGTGCATGTAAAGTAGCCTTTTGTGAATTGTCTAATTCTTAACTGAATTGGAAATTTCATAAAGGATTTTTTTAATCAGTTTGTTACTACTTTATCCCAAATGTAATTCACTTCACGTAATCCAGTATGAATGCAAATGGAAGAATGAATGAATTGCATGAGAAACAATAATATATTTCACTTTATTTTAATAAACCTATGACTTTCTCCAAATCTGCATGTGAATGTACATGCCAGCATAGTTCAGTCATTCTATAGTCGGCTGATACAAAGCTAATTTCTTCATTTTTCTTGGAAAGTAACCTTTGGCTTTGGAAGATTTAATAGAAAATAATAGATGAAACGCTAAAATAAATAAATAACTACTTAATAAAGACTTAAATGGGGCTACCAGTTGTGCAAATTGAGCTGATGGAAGCTAGAGGATGGGTAGATCCTGTGAAGGGTCATCATCTGCCACTGTGTCTCCCCTCTGAGTGTGAGGGAGTTTGTATGTCCATGGATGCATGTGTGACCAGGCTGGGAGGCCACAGGTCAGGAAGGCTTTTCAGTACCAGCTTCTGCTCTTTCTTGGCCTGGCCTTGTGTAGATTGACAATCAGGTTCAGTCCCTAGGAGTTTTCTGGGAGTGTTTGTATTTCCCTGGGACACAACTAAATAATTACAGCTTAATGTGGTAAGTGCTAGGCTCGAGTTCTATGGAAAGAACAGGATAGTTGCTGAAGAGGCCACGATTTCTTGATCTTGGGGGACCTGGGGTATTCCTCACGGTGAGGCAATATTTGGGGCTGTTCTTATAAAATGTATTTGGGGTGAGGAATTCTGAGTTGGAGGAAGGTAATATATAGGGGAATTGGAATGGGATTTGGGAAGGGGTTGAGACTGACAGAGATGGATGTGGCCATAGCATTCTGGAGTGGCGGTGAGATTGGAGAGGGAGAAATCTGCTTTTGAGATTTTTTTTCAGGGCTGACCTAGATAGTAAGTGTTGCCTAACTGGATGTGGAGGGGAGAGACTGGAAGAAGACTTCTTGCTTGGGTGTTTGGACCAGATGGCCATAAATCAAGAATGGATATTCAAAGGATGGACTCTGGGGACATAAAGGAACAGATGATCAATTGGTCACATTGATGTCTTTCCTTTTAAGTTTTTATTTTGAAATAATTATAGCATAATTAGTACACTGAGATCCTAGGTAGCCTTCACCCAGTTTTCCTGAATGATAGCAATTACAAAAGTGTAGTACAGGTTAAAATCTGGAAATTGACATTGGTATGATCCATAGAGCTTTTTGGGACTTTGCCGGTTTCCCGTGCACCCGTGTATGTGTGTGTGCATGTATGCCTGTATGTATCTGTGCAGTTTTATTACATGTTGATTTGTGTAACCATCACTACAGTCAAGATATAGAATTGTTCCTCCTCTGCAAAATCTCTCACATTCTTTCCCTTTTCCTTTTCCTGACCCCTTGCAGTCACGAATGTGTTTTCCATCTCTGTAATTCTTGTCATTTTTGAGAGTGTTAAATAGTATGTAATAGAGTATGTAACCTTTTGATATTGGCTATTTATCACTCAGTAGAATTAATTCCCTTGAGATCCATCCAATTGTTGAGTGTATCAAAAGTTCACTTCTTTCCATTGTTGAGTAGTAATATCCTGTGGTATCAATGCACTGCACCAAAATTTGTTGCATACATTGAGGGACATTTGGGTTGTGTTGAAGTTTCAGCTATTACAAATCAAACTGTTACAAATATGCATATGTATTAACTTTTGTGTGTGGATACATTTTCATATCTTGGTGAGAAGTGACCAGCATTGCATCGGCTGTGTTGCATATTAAATGTATATTTAGAATGTATTTTTAAGAAGCTGCCAAACTATTTTCCATAATGGCTGTACCATTTTAACATTCTCAGAAGCAATATATGAGGTATCTAATTTTGCCACATCCTTGGTATTGTCACCATTTTAAAAAGTTTTCACTGTTCTAATAGATAGGTATAGAGTAATATCTGATTGTGATTTTAATTTGCAGTTTTCTAATGGCAAATGACCATCTCTTCATGTATTTGTCTTCTGTGTATTCTTTGATAAAAACATCTGTGTCTTTGCCCATGTCCTAGTTGTATTGCAGGGCTCAGTATCACCACTATGACACTCCTCATTCTGCCTTGTTGCTGCTGGGGGAGGGGGTGAGGAAGCACCTGCTGGCCCACTAGACCCTCCGGGGTGGAGGATGGGGGAGGCAGATTGCTGAGTAGCACTCCTCCCACTCATCACCTTTACCTCAGCACTGCCAGGTCTGGCTGAAGGTCCAGTTCTGCACGTGGCCACACTGATTCCACAAGGGGCCAGTTTACATTTGGTCTTGGATGGAGTAGAGCCAGTATTAAGTACAAGGTTTTTCTGCCAGATGTCCCTTTCCCTGTCCCTGGGCAAGAGGTGGAGAGAGGCTGTACTTACAACCTTTACCTTCTGGTGGTTCCAGATCCAGGCTTCTCCAGCACCTCGTCAGGGGCGAAGGGGGAAAGAAAACCCAGGGAGCTTCACCACTCCTCACGTTGTCAGCTTCCTGGCCAGTCAGAATTCCCTCCATTTTGCATAGCTTTCCTGTGTTTGTTTGTGGTCTTAGTGCCAGGATTTTTAGTCACAAGAAGGACTGGCAGCAATGGAGTGACTTCATCTTGGCCCCATGTTGGTTTTTCAGGACCTGGGCCACTTCAGGGGGTGGTCTAGACTCAGTAGAGCTTTGTGAAGTGACCTCAGCCTAGGGCCATTGACACCAGGAGATGATGGATGAGGGCTTGGGAGCCACTTCAACTTTGTTTGAACCTTGGGACCTGTGCTTACTGATTGGGACTTAAGAATCAGCTTTCTCATCATTCAAATGGGGATGATGCTGTTGCTGCTAATAATGCCTGTGTCTGTGACATTATACATGTAGAGTAAGTTGCAGAATACCTGATCATTACTAAGGGCCCAGTAAAACTGAGCTCTTGCTTTATCTGTAGTTGAGATTCTTGGCTCTAAGAAGATCATTTTTGGGCTTAGTGAGAGTGATCTAAGTGAGAACAAAAGCCAGATTACAGGGATTCAAAAACCAAGCAAAAGATGACAAAAGAAGTCAGTGTAACTTCAAGATATTTTGCTGGACAAGTAGAAAGAGAGTTGGGAAGGGATTCAGGGAAGTGACTAGGGGAGAAAGGAGTGTGAAGTTTTGGTAGGAAAGAATAAAGGACTGAAGAGGGAGAAATAAACAGGTAAGCTACAGAAAGAGCCAGGTTGCTGCTAATGCTGCATTAAATACCCAGTACAAAGAAAAGAAAACTATTCCTTGAGACCAGGCACACTCTCCCGTGAACCCCATGCAGCACAGAACCCAGTTCCTGGCTGTCATCACTGATGTCACAAAGTGTGTTGACCTTTACCACTTCAAAATCAGACACCCACTGGAACTGTAACCCACCACTTCAGCTCCGGATAGTCTGCAGCTCCTGTTGCAGAAAGGAGAGAAACAGAGGAAAGGTGAGACTGAATGAGGAGCTAGGACATCAGGAATTTTTATATAATAAGCTCCAGTCATTTATTATTATGCCATCAGACATTTACTAAGCATCTGCTTCATTCCAGGCATGTGCTTTGGTTATGATGATGACAAAATAGACATTATCCTTGTGCTTATGGAGCTTAAATGTGGGAGTCAAGCCTTACGTATTCATGCACGGTTGTGACACGTGCTGTGAGGGGAAGGGAATTTGTACAGTGGGGTTATATTACCAGGGGAATTCTGCATGGATGTGGAGGGTAAGGAACGCCTCCCCAAGGTAGAGAGATTGGAGCTGAAATGAGGTAGTGGGTACTGTGGAAGCTGAGAAGCATGGGGAATGTTCTAGACACAGGGCACAGCATTTATGAAAGAGGAATGTGGAATGTTTGTGGAACTGAATGAAAGCCACCAAGACCAATGTGTTCAGCACATGGGAGCAAGACGTGAGATAGGAGGCGGAGGTAGGTGAGCCATGCGGTCATCGTAGGCACCCAAGGTCTAGGCTGTTATTCTAAGTATGGCGGTTAGTGGTTATACAGTCATAAGTAGAGTGACATAGAGTACATGCTCTGGTCCACATTTTTTAAAAATGACACTGTATGCCCTGTAGGACTTATATTAGAGAAAGCCACGGATGGCTATGAGGAGACAAAGCCCAGTATCAAAGGAGGCAAATTGAGAGAGGAGAGAGTTTGGACAAGGGTTACGGCTGTGGAAATGGAGGGAAGTAAGTGAACTGGAGACTTAGTGATGCATCAGATGCGGAGGCAAAGTAGAGACAGGTGTTTAGATGAATTTCAGCTTTGTGGCTGGGTGACTAGTTTCCAGTTTCCAGTAATCAGGATCACTGAATATTTGGGGGAAGAAAGCATGAGTGTATTTTTAGACTTTTATTTGGTCCAAGATGCATCTTGGAAATGATGAAAATCTGGTTGCCTGTGTGGATATGAAGGGAAAACAAAGGCTTATGATGGAAACAGGGGCTTTAGCCTGGGCAGTGAAGACTGGGGAGGCCAGCAGAGGGGTGGGTGGAAATCCAGGAAAGAGGGTATAGTACTGTCATCAAAGGGGACAGTATTAGGAGGCAAGCCTAAGAGTGAGAGGCATGGCGGTGTTTGAGGACAGAGGCAAAGATTTAAAGATTAGATTTAGAGTAGAAATAGTATGAACATTGTGGAAACTGAATGAAGAAAGTGGTAAAAGGCTGGCCTGGCACAGTGTTTTCACCGATATCCCTTAGAGCACTGCGTCCTTGGGAGTGTTACTGTCATGTTCTCTCTCTGTCTCTGTCTTTATCTTTTTCTCTCTCTCACACAAAATCATGTTTCATGCAGGAGTAAGTATGGGGATCACTGTTAAGATGGAACAGTTTGTCAGCAACATAACTTTTAAGAGTGTTTGTCTAGCACCATGAATCTCAAGGTTGACGTCCCATGCAGCAGTACTTACCGATCCTCAGGGATCCAAGTTCGTGTTCTCTGGAACAGCACTGAAGAGACACCTGCTGGGTGTCATTAAGAGACTCAGCCACAGAACTGTGCATCTGTCCCTCTCAACATCCTCCCCTCCGTCTCCACTTCTGCTCCCCAACCCCCTCCCTGGGAAAGGTACAGTTTTTTCTCAGGTGTTGAAATAGCAGAGTTCAATGTCAGGGTTCTGTGGGTTTAGGGCAGTGGAGGTCAAAATATTTGGTGAAATCAGGGATGACAGCCAGGAATCTGGATCCATTCTAGCCAGTGGTTGGGTGAATAGTATGTCTGGATGTTGGGTGGGATGAATCTTTGGTAACCAGTGAAAGCCTCCGACTTAGCAGCAGGGCTCTAGCTCATTCACAGGCAAACAGGAAACCCTCAGAAAAGGATGTCTGGAAGAAACCTTCTGCAGATAATTGGGCTGGGGGTGGGAAGGGGTGAACAGTAAAAGAAAGGAAATAACCAAAAGATAGCCCCTGTCCTGTAGACTGAAATGATTTAAACTTACAAGGTATGTGCCTGGGATTTGGAGATGGAAGGTTTGTTATTTAAATGTTTAGAACTTGGAAGTTCCTTTATGTTGGTAATCAATGTGTTAGTGTGTAGCACTTTGCACATAGCTTTGGCCATAAGGGAAAATGAACCTATTTCAAAAAGTAACTCTCATCACCACTGGTATGGCAGTGAGATCACCACATCCTCTTCATAGAGGGTTATATACAGTTTCAAAAAGCAGAAGAAGAAGATCACTATAGAAGGTTTAAGCAAACAAGAGTGGTATTATGCGCAAATGGGTATTTTGTGAGGTGGCATTTTGCTGGAATCTGAAGTCCAGCATTTATCTTGCAATCTCCAGTGCCTAGTGTAATGCCTGGTAAAGTCAGCTTTTGATTGAATGGGTGGATGAATAAATAATCCCTAAAATTATTTTTTTTAAAAGAAGAACCAGAAGAGAACACTTGAGACTATATTTACTTTGGAGGTCAAACATAGTCAAAATTATCCAGATGACCTCTAAGTTCTGGCATGAATTTGTAGAACTAGTTTTACATAGTTGATGTTGCTGATAAAAGTGAGAAATGGGTTTTTAACAGGTAGAAAATTACTGACTTTTGCTTGATCCCACATGTCTTGCAAGGAGAAAGCCAAGATGTCAGGCAAGAAGAAACAGTTGGTATTGCTGTAGCAATGAATAGCAGAATATTGCAGACTTGATTAACATTAAGTTTTAATTCTATTTTTGTAACTTCCTACACATATGTATTCCCGCATAAGAGATGAATGATATGCACACGAGAGCGTTTTGTTGAGTGAACATATAGATGAGTGAATTCACATGAAACTTTGCTGGACGCAGCCTTCTTATTTCTTAATTTATCTATTTGTATCCTCGTGTTTGACATGACCAGCTCTCTCTCAGGCATGCATAAGTATCTATTTGGGATTCAAATTACCTCATAAGGACCCTCATTTTACTGTAGGATGATGGTAAACTCTTGGCATTATCTGTATATCATTATGTCCTCGATATTTCTTATTTTGATTGTCTTGTCATTAATTTTCCTCCTTTAAACTCTCTCTTCTCCCAGGACATGGAGGCTTTCTTTTTTCCTACTCAATTAGTGATCTAATTTTTCTGTCTTTAAAAAAAATTACTGACTTCTAACTACATACAGTCATCCCTTGGTATCTGCAGGGAATTGCTCCTCAAATCCCCAGATGCTCAATCCCTTAAATAAAATTGTTTGTAGTTTGCATATAACCCACACACATCCTCCTGTATACTTGAAATCACCTCTTAATTACTTATAATTTCTAATACAACATAAATGCTATGTAAATTGTAGCTGGAGCACAACAAATTCAAGTTTGCTTTTTGGAACTTTATGAAATTTTTTGCCCTGAGTATTTTGGATCTGTGTTCGGTTGAATCCACAAATGCAGACCCCACGGATAAAGAGGGCTGACTGTACCATGAATCATACTGGTCACTAGGACCACAGAGATACACAGGACATAGCCCTTCTCTCCAATAAGCTCCAGTCAGTAGAAGAAGTAGACATCCATGTGTAGCACCAGTAAGACATTGTAGTAAGCACAGAACAGAACAAATATAAGGTTCTGTGTTATTGTGGACAGAGACTTGTTATAATGAGGATCAAGGTGGGCAAGGCAGGCTTTTTAGTGGAGGTTATACTGAAGTCAAACCATCTCATTTACTTCTATGTATCTTTTGTGGCATCACATTCCAAAAGCAAAATGGAGCAAGCCCTCAGAAGATCTATTGATCTGTCATCAAATCTTCTTTCCCTGCTGAGAGAAGCTTCCTTTGAGGAGCTAGTCTTTGCTGGGTAATCCCATCAACAGAAAAGCCTGCATTTCAAATCAGTCAGTGAACACAAAACACAAAATAGCTTTATTAGAAATCTCTCAGCTTCTATCATTTACAGCAGTTTATGGCTGAGCTGCCTTATGTTTAAACAACAGAAAATGTTGAAGGGATTTTAACTTCTGAAGACTAGACTCAAACCCAAGATATGGTGGTTGACTCAGACTTCTTAATGCACTTAGAAAATGTAGGATTTTGACTGTTTTGAAACATCTTTGTGAATTATAGTGATAAGACTGAAAATAAAAATCATCTAAATTGTGTATTAAGAATAAACTTTGTGTTGTTTTAAACCTGTAAAATATTCTGCCTTATGTTAAAATGCAGACGATCCTCTCCTATAAAGAACTAAACTTAGAGCAAGAAATTTGTAGCTTGGATTTTAAAGGGTGCAAGAGGACAATTAGAAAGAAAAGAAGCCTGGAGCATTTTTGTGACAAAAAAAATTTGAAATAATCAAAATCTTCTATTTTTGTTCCATGACTTCATAATTAAATTGTACTTTTCTTTTCCCAAAACAAAGAGGCAGAAACAATGATTGCAATAGTTAAATACATATTTATTTCTTTAAAAAAGTTATAACACCTTTAGGATCAAATTACTTTCAAATTTTACTTGATTACTTTCTGAGAGAAATACCACTTTAAAATAAAAGTCTTGCATTCCAGAGAGCGTTATAAATACCTAAAAACAAGGGAGGAAAACTGTACTGTTTTAAAGCATGCTGGAATAAATAAAAAATTTTTTTTTGGTGCATGACTAATAGCGAATAGCAATTAGGAGATTTGGAGATGATCTAGTTTGCATTAAACATATTTAAACATTTTAAAATGTGTCATGAATTAAGTCAAGCTTTACCTCAAATAGATGCTGAAAATATCAAAATACACAGAGTTTTCCTGTATTTAAGATCATGATTATCTAACAACCACTTGGCTTTTGTTTTTCCTCAGAGCACAATCAGATGAACTGGAAAAAATAGAAAAGCATGGCCGGTCCTCCAGACAGGGAAAATGACAAGTCTCTGGACGAACCTGAGCAGTGAGCGCACCATAGGACCCTGTAGATGGCATCCAGGCTATGGGCGGGCTCTTTCCATTTGGAAAATGCAGTATCTTCTGTGAACACGTGTCATGAATAATGTGAGGATAAACGTGTTTTGTGCATTGTCTTTTACCTCTTAACTTGGCTTACATCGGGCTTCTATGAAATGCCACACGCTGTGCTTTCCCAAAATTGGGGAAGACATCATCCTTGCTTAGGACACCAAGAGCATGTAATTTTTGTGATTTTTTATGGTTATATTTGTTCAAATGCTGTTTATCTGTATGATACACAGTTTCATAGGAATCTCCACTTTGTCAACCTGATAAATCACATTTCTTTAAAAACAAAAACTTTCTTCTAAACATATGCTAACTCTTGAATAGTTTTTAACAACTGATTTTTGGATTGAAACAAATAGTTTTTTAAATGTTACTCATAAAAATGAATCTGAAACAGAGTCTGAGAATCATAACTGTATATGAATAAAGGATTCTTTTGTATTGGTATATATATCTTATTCAATCCTCCAATAAGTTAAATTTCATTAATTTAAATAATTAAGAAGTAATCTGAATAAAAAATAATGAAGCAAGAAGCAAGATTTTTGTATAATTTCACAAAAGCTATGCAAAGTCTTTCTGATTTCATTCTTTCTCTATAAAACACATGTAACTATATTCATATAGTTATATATGTATATAGTTAGTCTTATTTGTATACCCATGTGGATGGAGCTGTTACTCCAATCACTCGGAATTAATTTTACCCAAGGTGGTCTACAAATTCAATGCAATAACTTTCAAAATAACAAGGGGATTTTTCATAGACCTTGAATAAGTTATTAAAGTTTGTGTGGAAACACAGAAGAATCCAAATAGCCAAAACAATCTTAAGAAAGGGGAACAGAAGTAAGGGAATCATGCTCCTGGGCTTCAGAGTATACTACAAAGCTATAGTAATTAAAACAGTATGGTACTGATCCATTTTGATTCTTGAATGCACTCTTTTCTTTCATAGTTAAAGCAGATGTACAGTGCATGTTTGAAAGCCTCAAAACAGTCTGTTGTAGCTAGCATAAACTTTAAGCCAAATCATGTATAAGCCAGAATGAGTTATCCATATCTCAGCATGTGAAAATTTCCTCCATCATCTGTCATCCTGTAGTCCAGTAATATAAGGTTAATATTTTGGCATCTTTTTATCTAGTGTGTGTATATGTTGCACATGCACGAATTATTCCATCGACACCATGATGCATATAATTTTTGTAATTTTTATCCATTCTTACATTCTCTGCTCTAAAATTGGATAATATATTTATGTTTACATTATGTCTTTTTTCTGGCTTTCTATTGTCTTAAAATTTTGTCAACATTCTCTCTCTGACTCCTGCAATACATTTTGAAAGTTATAGACAGTGTTACTATTAATTTGTTGGCTGATCTTAATTATGACCATATTTTCTTAATGTATATAGTTTTAATACCTGCCATAAATTTACTCAATATATTTACCTTCCCAAATAAGATGAAACTTTTAGAACATTCTGACTAATAATTAACTACTCTTTTCTTTCTTCTAATGTTTTTCCAGTCTTTAACTACTATCATTTTTCTTTTAAAAATTGCTGATATTTTATAATCCTTAAATAATAGCATTTACCAACATATTCAATCACTCTGCCATCACTTTTGCATCTCATTTTTCCCTTCTCACTTGGTTGTTTGCTCAGTGAGGCTTGGTGGGTGTTAAGTTCTCATTCTGGAAATGACTGCAAAAATTTTCTTTCTTATTTTTGAATGATTAGTCTGCTGGACATAGAATTGTAGATTGACACATTTTCATCAATATTTTGAAGATACTTTTTTTCCTCTGCCATCTCTTATCACTGATAAATCTGTTTTCAATCTGTCATTCTTTTGTAGATAATGTCTTTTATTTTTGTTTACTTTTGTAATTTTCTCATCCTTATTCATGTTTGGCTTTGCTTTAATATATGTAGTATGACTTTATTTGTTTTTTTGTTTGTTTGTTTGTTATCTTTCCCTGTACTTAGAACTTTTATTTTAAAGACTGTTGTGTACCTTAATGTTTCAAGAATTCTTGGCAATTACCTTTTCATATATTGATCAGTTTCTCCTCTTTTCCTGAAATTCCTCTTAGATGGGTATTGGAGCCATTTGGTCCAACATTCTATGTATCCTAACTTGTCTTTTATATTTTTAAAATCTACCCTACTCCTTTTGCTATTACCTTCATGTATTTCTCAACAATGTCTTCCAGTTCATTAACTCTATGACTCTGTCCAACCTAATGTTTATATTTTCAATGCAATTATCTTAAAATCATAATAATTTTTTTGTTCCTTAAGATTTATAATTTTTTTACCATATCTATGATTACTTTTAAAATAATTTCTCATTCTTATTTTGAATATTATCTTTCCTTTATCTCTTTGATGCTTATAAAACTATAATAAAATTCTGTTTGGATTTCCTATAGTTTTTGTTTCATCTTTCCTTTGTTAATAGCTGTATGCTTTGTTTCTACTCATTAGTTTTCTTTAAGATATTACAATGTTGATTTAAAACAGGTGTC
Source organism: Vicugna pacos (assembly GCF_048564905.1). Classification (NCBI taxonomy): domain Eukaryota; kingdom Metazoa; phylum Chordata; class Mammalia; order Artiodactyla; family Camelidae; genus Vicugna; species Vicugna pacos. Next base: position 22,849,936 of record NC_132997.1, on the reverse strand, counting down.
AGAAGATGTCAGAAGTTTACAGCCTGTGGGCTTTTTTTAAATAAAATTCATTTGAAACATAGCCTTATACATCCAATCATTTATGAATTATGTATGATTGCTTTTGTGTTACAACTGAAGAGTTAAGGAGTTCTGACAGAAACTGACTGTCAGTCTGTTTGTCCCTTGCTCTTTCCCGTCCCCTAACCCCACAGATCTGCACTCTCATAATTTTTTCAATTATTTTGACTTAGTCTGCCTGGGAGTCCTGCCATGTGGACATGTTTAGTTATTCAAGATTTGGTCATCAAGCTAGTCAATGACTTGTCTCAGATCTTGCCTGAAAAGCTGTATCTGTCTACTGTTGTTGCTCTAGACACACAGTTGTGTAACTATAGCTCTTTTCACCCACCTTTCATGAGTCTAGAGCCCAGTCACAGCTCTGGGTTTCCAGTGGTGAGACCAGTTCCATTCCCTGCTGTGTGACCTCTCTCCCCACCAGTTTCCATGTAAGCCAAGATCTTTGCCTTCTCTTCCATGTGCACACCCCAGTGACCTCTCACCTCCACATTATATTTTCACATAGGCTTGTCTGCTATTTCTGGTCCAAAGAGATATTAATATTTTTTTGTAAAGCACATTGTGTTGGTTTTCCTTTTCTCTTTTATGTTCCCATTCATTGCTATGTGTTTTCAGCAGAAGGAAGGCTCAGCCTATGAATTCATCATTCCATTTGACTGGACATCTGTATTCACTTTTATATATCTTTTCCCACTGAAAGTTACACCATGAGCATTTCCTATGTCATTTACTGTAATTCAAGAACTGTTTAAGATGGTTTCATAATAATCCATCTTATGATTGTGCTGTAATTTAGTAAGTCATTAGATTCTGATAGGAAATTAGACTCCAATTTTCCCTGCTCTTAAGAAATATTTTGTTGAACATCTTTATTGATAGCCTTTTTTATTTCACTATATTTCTGATTATTTCCTTAATATAGATTATTACAATTACAATTACTGGATCAGATTTAATGGACATTTTTTAACATTTCTAATACTTTTATTACCAAAATGCTTTCTAGAAAGGCAACTTATGAATTTAAAGGCTGGTTTGTCTCCTAAAATAGAATTGAATAATAAAAAATTTATGAGATTTAGATCAGTAAGGAATCTCAGAGATATTATAGTCTAATACCTATCATTTAACAACTGTTTTATTAAATTAATAGAAAATAAAAAATAGAAACATAGACCCTTCCTTCATAGTTCATAGACTAGTAGAGAACTGATAGAAATCTGAGTAACCACTGCCCAGTATAAAGGGTTTTTTTAGTTATATAAATCAGATACTATAGAAACACAGGAGAGGAATGATTAAATATACTTGTAGAATTATACTTAAATTGGATTTTGAAAAGTAACCAATAAAGTGACAAGAAATGGATGGTAAAATCTGATACAGCTAGAACATAAGGTGCTCAGGGAGATAGAATCAGAAAATGGCAAGCCATCTTTGCAAAGGTTCTTAAGGGCCTGCTGAAGTGTTTGGACTCCATTGGGCAGTCACTGCTTAGCCACGGGAATGCTTCCAGGCCAGGATACAGTGCACTCAGATAGGCTTTTCTGAAAGGCCATCATGAGGCACTTGTGAATAATGGTTTAGAGAGGAGACTTGAAGCTGGAGAACTAGCTAGTCAGATATTATGGTGCAAGCTAAGGACCCTGGGTTAGGATGAAGAGGAGAAAGGGATCTGGGAGTCCTTGGAGATGCAATGGAGCAAGATTCTAGCCAAACAGATATACAGGGTAAGGAATTGTCTTGTTATTTCACACTTGGAAAAAACAGGCTTTTTCCCAAGAGCAGTATATCAGGGACTACTGGGCACGCAAGTCAGGCACTGGGTCCCATGATAAAAAAGTCAAAGCTTGGGTGGAATGGGAAAGTTCTGGTTATACCTGACCTACATTATAGCTCTGTATGTCTGGCAAAAAGAAAATAGAGTATCGGGGGGGTCAAGATGGCAGAGTCATAGGACCATGAGTTCACCTCTTCTCACAACTAAAAAAAAACCCACAATGGCTGCTAAACAACCATTGAGAAAAAAGACTAGAACCTTGCAAAAAAGATCTTCTTCAATTGGAAATATAGAGAGAGACCTGCAGGGGACAGTAGGAGGGCATGCTCACAATAGAATCAGGCCCCAGAGCGCCTGGGTGGGTGATCCACAAGCTGAAGCATAATTAAGTCATAGAGACCCCCCCCACAGGACTGAGAGCGCTGAGCCCCACTTCAGGCTCCCCAGCCCGGGGTCCAGCATTAGGAAGAGGAGAGCCCAGGACATGTGGTTTTGAAGGCCAGGGGGCTTACCTCCAGGAGCCGCACGTGACTGGGGCAAACAGATTTCATTCTCTTGGGGCACATACACAGAATTTCACATGTGCCAGGTCCAAGGGCAGAGACAGCTTGGGAGGTCTGAGTGGAGTGAGGGTACAGCACAGGTTTAATACGAGTGCCCACTCCTGGGAAAGGGACCATCAGGACTTGGTTCTTGGTCCCCTGGCTGGTTTGTAACAGCCCCTTGTGATGTGCTGATTCTTGTGACCTCCTCCAGGAACGTGCGCACTTTAAGCATCTCAGCCACCTCTGCTTGAATAGAATGCAGGGATCTCTCTTTCCTCAGTTCTTCAATGACAAAACTGATTTCCTTCCTTGAACTCAGGTTGACCGTCATCAACTGTCTGTAAGCGTTAGCGAGGCTGGGTGTATTTACTGGCTCCTTCTCTAGCCCAGTGTTCTTTAAAGTCGTCTCCATGCTGGCACACTCCTGTTTAGCCACTTACAGCTGGTCGATGAAGTGGCACTTCTCTTCAATCTGGGCAGCCAGTGTTTCAGCCTGCTGCTTTTCATAGCTTTGATAAAGGTGACTTCTAACACACTGAATAAGTCTGCAGGTAAATAAGACACTCACCAATGTGGTGAAGACAGGGAGACTCAAAACTGCTTCCCACTGGAGGCTCTGGAACATGAACTGAGAACACAGGCCATCGGGCAGCAGCACCACCAGGACCGCACACACCTCCCTCAGGATCAGCCCAAAGCCAAGCTCCATGGAGGACAGCAGCCCCTCCATGGCACTGACCCTCCCAGGGCTCTGCCCGGTTACCGTGGAGCCCCAGCCACAAGCCCCAGGGGACACCCCAACATTCCACCTGGAACCCAGCCAGCAACTGACATCCCAGATGGGTCAGTTACCAGTGTGTGGGGGAGGGGCTGTGCCAGAGGGGAGGGTTGTAACCAAAGTGTCATTCTCTCCATTACTGTCCAATGATAACTTTCCTTACCTCTTTCTTTTTGTGTTTATATCTACATACAGTAAAAAATAGAGTGAAATGTATCGATGTTAAGTTATTGATTTCACAAATTTTTCAAATTCCTAACCTTCCACTGTATCCAGAAAGTCAATGTGTGAACCATATGTTTGAATCATATCCATTAACACAGAATATATACTTCTGTCACATTTCAACTGAACCACACCCTCTGACAACATGCATCCATCAGTTTGATGGTGGCTGAACTTGATAAAAATGAAATAAGTCACACTGTACACTGTTATGTCTGTCTCTTTGGCTCTAACTAACATTTTTAAAGATATATGTTTTTAATTGAATATGCTATTCATTCTGTTTGTAGGCCTGAATAATTCATCCTTGTAAGATTATATCACAAATTGATCCATCCTCGTTTTTTTGTTAATACACTTTATTCTTTTAGAGCAGTTTCAGGTTCACAGCAGAAATAAGCAGACAATACAGAGTGTTCACACATAGCCCTCATCACCACCACACACATACTCCCCTAGCCTCAACATCCCGCATCAGTGTGGCATATTTGGTACAATCGATGATCCAACATGGGAAAATTAATATCAACCAAAGTCTATAGTTTACATTAGGGTTCACTCTTGATGTTGTATATTCTGTGGGCTTTGACAAATGCATAATGACATGTAGCCACTATAGTATCATACAGAATAATTTCATTGCCCTAAAAATCCCTTGTGCACCATCTATTCATCTCTCCCTCCCTCTCCCCAGGATCTTTTTATTGTTTCTGTAGCTGTGCCTTTTACAGATTGTCATTTGGTTAGAATCATACAGTTTTTAGCCTTTTCAGACTGGCTCTTTTCATTTAGTAATAGGTCTTTTAAGTTACTACCCTGTCTCTCATGGCTTTATCTTTTCTTCTTTTCTTTTTACTGCACCTATATTTTTAAAATTTACCTATATATACTGTTTATTGTCTCTATGAATGTTTAGAGCTTTAGCTTTGAAACTTACATAATTGTCAAAGGAATAAAGCCAACCACAAAATAAGAATTAATTTAAAAAGATACATACACCTTGCTATTAACACATTATTTATAATTACTAAGATAAGGAAGCATCCTAAGTGCACATCAATAGTTGAATAGATAATGAAGATGCAGCATATGTGTATATAATGGAATTAACTCACCTATAAAAAAGAAAGATATTTTGCCATTTTGGCCCTTCATTCACTTTTTTTCCCACTTCAAAAACCAGACATTTTTAACTGGCAGAGACAGTTCTACTACATCAAAAACAACAAAATACCTAGAAATAAACTTAACCAAGGAGGTTACCTATACCCTGAAAACTGAAATGATACAAAGAAATGGAAAGATTTCTTGTGCTTTTGGATTTGAATAATGAACACTATCAAAATGGCCACACTGCCCAAAGCAACTCACAGATCCAATGCAACCCCATCAAAATATTCACAACATTCCTTACAGAACTAGAACAAACAATTCCAAAATTTGTAAGGAACCACAAAATACCCCGAACAGCCAAAGCAGTCTTTTGTAGGTCTTTTTTTTTCTCTCCACTTTCTTCTTTTTGTTCTCTTTTCTTATGGTTTGATGACTAGAGAAGGTCCTTTAACATTTGTTGTAAAGCTGGTTTGGTGGTGCTGAAATCTTTTAGCTTTCGTTTATCTGTGAAGATTTTGATGGAAAGTGTTCTTGGCTGTAAGTTTTCCCATTTCACCACTTTAAATATTTCGTGCCACTCCCTTCTGGCCTGTGGAGTTTCTGCTGAAAAATCAGCTGATGACTTTATGGGAGTTCCCTTGTATGTTTTTTGTTGCTTTTCTACTGCTAATTTTAATATTTTCTCCTTATCGTTTATTTTGGTCAATTTGATGACCATGTGCCTTGGTGTGTTCCTCTTTGGGTTGATCCTGTGTTGATCCTGAATATCAACAATTTTCTATGATTCAACATTATACAGTAGAGATTTAGACCATGATGAGACTATGACTCTATAACAAAAATTACAGAAAGCAGCCATATCTACACTCATACATCTGCCTATGTATCTGTATATAGAGATGCTTTTATTATTAAACAAAGAGAATTAAAGTCTGGGCTCAACTATAAGCTTCCTTGGGACAGGGCATCTTTGTCTGCTGACCACTGCATCCCCAACACCTGGCACAAAGCCCAGTGTGTGAAAGGTGTGCAATTGAATTTTCAATAAATGAAGACGCTATGAGATCAGCAAGAAATCCTAAAAGAATGTAAAAGTAGGAAAAATTAAAACAGATATGGATGAATGAGAGAACTGAGAAATTAAGAAAGAAAGAAATCTAAGGGCTGGTTCCTTAAAAACAAACAAAACAAGCAGCTGCCTGATGAAACCAAGGGAAAAAGACAAGAGTCATAGCAGATACTGAGCACGTGCTAAGCACAGTCTGAAACATGTTTACACACTTTTTTTCATTTACACCTCACGGCTCACAGCAGATATCAAGACAAGCTTGGGATGGACTAACCACAATGTGCAAACTATACATATCATTGCAATGAACAGACTTTACTTAGGTGCTTGAACAAAACTGAATATCTGAACAAATGAAATGCCAAACAGAAACAGAAAAACACACTTATTGAACATCTGGAGAAATTTAAACACTGAATATTTGATATCAAGAAATGAATTAACACTTTAAGGTGTGAGCAAGGTCTTTTTCTTAGACCCTTTAAAAATCTTACATTTTAGCTGTACACATTTCTAGATGAAATAAGATTTGGAGCAAAAGTCCAACAAATGGAACTGATTAAATAAGCTGTAAAATAGTTAATCAGCTGAATTTTTATTTTATTTAGTTTTTAAATGGAGGTACTGAGGATTGAACCCAGGACCTTGTGCATGCTAAGCATGTGCTCTACCGTTAAGCTATCACTGCCCCAACTGAATTTTTAAATATCACATAGTGGAAAATTCTTTAGCAACATGCTGTAAAATACTTAAATATATGTAAAGATGAAAAACTTCAAAACAGTATAATGTTAATTTGCTTAGAAATATGATATATACTAAATTGTCATTTAAAATAAATGTATATAGTCAGAAAGCAAGAGTGAGAATACATACATTCAAAAATTAAGAATTAAACCAAAAAGTATGGATTTGATGGTTGGCACTACAGGTGATTTTTACCTGCTTTCCATAGTTCCAAATTTTTCAGATTCCGCCTAATTAGATGTACTATGTTCAAGAAAATAAAGTGAAATTCAAACTTTTAAAGGCCCCGGGTAGCCATTTCCTCACCCCCTCTGCCATTACTCTAACTCTACACCCTCGTTATTTTGTGCCTGAATTGTGTTCACATAGTTCAACCTGATTTCTCATTTTTCTCTGTGCCCCCGAAGCTGGAGGTGCTTTCTAAAGGAAATAATCACATCCCGAGTCTCAGTGGTCTCTTTAGGCACTGGAGAAATACAAAATTAAAAAAAAAAAGATTCCTGTCATCAAAAATATATATAACTTATAGAGGACATAGGTTAGAATTTGGCCGAGTCTGTAACGGAGAAGTGCTAACATTTCAGTATGGAACATCAGACAACATGGAAAAATGTGGAGAAGAAAATATATTTATTTTTATCAATAGAAATAATCAATAAGCAATTTACAGTAGGAACAGAGAACAGATTTATTTGAGCCAATCTGAGGATTGTGGCTTGGGAGACAAAGAATTGAGAAGCACTTGGATTATGTTCTGGTGAAGCACAAAATGGGGAAGACTTATACAGGCAAAAACTGCAAAATTACATATGTTGTTTGTCAAGAATTAGAACTGGAGCTGGCAAGGTGTAAGGGTGTTTGTTAAGCAAAGAATGGTCTATAGTGGTTGCATAGTTATGAGGGGACACCCTGAGACCATGAGGTTACAGCTTGCAACTACTAGCAAATATTGCTCCGAGAATGACTGGTGGTGTCCTCGAGTATGATTCAGTGCAGAAAATTCAAGTTTTCAGTAATATAGGAACACATCTATAGTGAAACTGATGAAAGAAGTTGAAGACAACACAAATGAGTGGAAAGGTATACCATGTTCTGGGATTGGAAGAATTAGTATTGTTAAAATGACTGTACTACCCAAGGCAGTCTACAGATTCAATGCAATCCCTATCAAAATACCAAGGGCATTTTTCACAGACCTAGAATAAATTATTAAAATTTGTGTGGAAACACAAAAGCATACAAATAGATAAAATAATCTTAAGAAAGTGGAACAGAACTAAGGGAATCATGCTCCCGGACTTCAGAGTATACTACAAAGCTATAGTAATTAAAACAGTATGGTACTGATCCATTTTGATTCTTCAATGCATTCTTTTCTTTCATAGTTAAAGCAGATGTACAATTCATGTTTGAAAGCCTCAAAACAGTCTGTTGTAGCTAGCATAAACTTTAAGCCAAATCATGTAAAAGCCAGAATGACTTATCCATATTTCAGTATGTGAAAATTTCTTCCATCATCTGCCATTCTGTAGTCCAAAAATATAAGGTTAATATTTTGGTATGTTTTTATCTAGTGTGTGTATATGTTGCACATGCAAGAATTATTCCATTGACACCATGATGCATACGTTTTTTGTAATTTTTGTCCATTCTTACATTCTCTGCTCTGTAGTTGGATAATATATTTATGTTTACATTATGTCTTTTTTTCTGGCTTTCTATTGTCTTAAAATTTTGTCAACATTCTCTCCCTGACTCCTGCAATACATTTTGAAAGCTGTAGACAGTATTACTATTAATTTGTTGGCTGATATTAATTATTAACATATTTTCTTAATGTATCTAGTTTTAAAACATGCCATAAATTTACTCAATATATTTACCTTCCCAAATAAGATAAAACTTTTAGAACATTCTAACTACTAATTAACTACTTTTTTCTTTCTTTTGTTTTTCCAGACTTTTACTACTATCATTCTTCTTTTAAAAATTACTGATATTTTATAATCCTTAAATAATAACATTTACCAATATATTTAATCACTCTGCCACCACTTTTGCATCCCATTTTTCCTTTCTCATTTGGTTGTTTTCTCACTGAGTCTTGGTGGGCGTTAAACTCTGAGTCTGGAAATAACTGCAAAATATTTTCTTTCTTATTTTTGAATGATCAGTCTGCTGGATATAGAATTGTAGATTGACACATTTTCATCAATATTTTGAGGATACTTTTTTTCTTCTGCCATCTCTTATCACTGATACATCTGTTTTCAATCTGTCATTCTTTTGTAGATAATCTTTTATTTTTGTTGACTTTTGTAATTTTCTCATCCTTATTGATCTTTGGCTTTGCTTTAATGTATATAGTATGACTTTGTTTGTTTGTTTGTCTGTTTGTTTATTTATTATCTTTCTCTGCACATAGAACTTTTATTTTAAAGACTGATGTCTACCTTAATGTTTTAAGAATTCTTGACAATTACCTTTTCATATATAGATCAGTTTCTCCTCTTTTCCTGAAATTCCTCTTTGATGGGTATTGGAGCCACTTAGTCCAACACTCTATGTCTCCTAACTTGTCTTTTATATTTTTAAAATCTACCCCACTCCTTTTGCTATAATCTTCAAGCATTCCTCAACGATGTCTTCCAGTTCACTGACTGTCTCTATGACTCTTTCCAACCTGGTGTTTATATTTTCAATGCAATTATCTTAAAATTATAATAATTTTTTCTTAAGATTTATAATATGTTGTTTACCATATCTATGTTTCTTTTAAAATAATTTTTTATTCTTATTTTGAATATTATTTTTCTTTTATCTCTTTCATGTTTATTAAAATATATTAAAATTATGTTTGGATTTTCTAGTTTTTGTTTCATCTTTCCTTTGTTAATAGCTGTATGCTTTATTTCTATTCATTAGTTTTCTTTAAGGTATTTGAATGTTGATTTAAAACAGGTGTCAAAAGATGTCAGAAGTTTACAGCCTGTGGGCTTTTTGTAAGTAAAGTTCAATTGGAACATAGCCTTATACATCCAATCATTTATGAATTATGTATGATTGCTTTTGTGTTACAACTGAAGAGTTGAGGAGTTCTGACAGAAACTGTCTGTCAATCTGATTGTCCCTTGCTCTCTCCCATCCCCTGACCCCACGCATCTGCACTCTCTTAATTTTTTTCAATTATTTTTACTTAGCCTGCCTGGGAGCCCTGCGATGTGGACATGTTAGGTTATTGCAGATTCGGTCATCAAGGTAGTGAATGACTTGGCTCAGATTATGTCTAGAAAGCTGTATCTGTCTGCTGTTGATGCCCTAGACACACAGCTGTGTGTGGACCATAGCACTTTTCAATCCTCTTTTCATGAATCTGGAGCCCGGTCACAGCTCTGGATTTCCAGTGGTGAGACCAGTTCCATTCCCTACTGTGTGACCTCTCACCCCACCAGTTTCCATGTAAGCCAAGATCTTTACCTTCTCCTCCATGTGTACACTCCAGTGACCTCTCACCTGCACAGTATTTATTATCTTGGGCTTCTCTACTATTTCTGGTCCAAAGTGATATGAACATTTTTTGTAAAGCACATTGTGTTGGTTTGATTTTCTCTTTTATGTTCCCATTCATTGCTATGAGTTTTCAGCAGAAGAAAGGCTCAGCCTATGAATTCATTATTTCATTTGCCTGGGCATCTGTATTCACTTTTATACATGTTTTCCCACTGAAAGTTATACCATGAGCATTTCCTATGTCATTTACTGTAATTCTAGAACTGTTTAAGATGGTTTCATAATAATCCATCTTATGATGCAGCAGAGGTATGCCTACTTTGCACTATGTTAGGGAGAGTGAGGGTGAGTGCATCTCCCGCTCCCCACCCTCCCATCTAATGAACTTGAATTGGATGGTCCCAGGACAAAAAAAAGAAAAGAAAAGAAAAAAATACTAAAAAGATAAAAGGATCTGACTACATTGATAGTGAACTTTTCATACTCAAAGAAATGTCCCCCAAATGTCAATTCTCCCTTCTTAGTGAGAAAAGTTACATTATTTATGTAACTGAAAGTATCTCATTTTTAGAATAATTTTAATATTCTCCTCTAAGCATCCAGGTATCCACCTACTGTCCCTTATTACAGCATATTTCTAATTTTGAAAGGGAAGTGAGGCTCCTGCTCCGGGTTAAGACACATGTGACATTGCTTGCATGGGCTCTAATGTTCTGGCTAAAGGATGCTCAACCCCAGCCCTGGGAAGTGGGAGGTAATAGATTCAGAGTTTCATAGGATGATAGTGTGGAATTCACCCTCAGAAGCATAAGGAAAGAAGGATGTCTTACCATCTCAAGATCACCTGATAGGGGAACAAGGTGCCTAGAGGTAGAACTGAGTTCAAACCCCAACTTCAGGCTGAGTCACCGTGTCAAACACAGGATGCCATCATTTTACAAGAGCCAAAGGCAACAGGAGCACTTCCTGTGCCATGACTCTTGTGTGATGTGTCACACCACGTTCCTTATTGCTCTTGAGGGCTTTGTGACTACCTGAGGTGTCACTTCCTTTGTTGTGAAAAGGGACCAGGGTGGGGATTCTGCACAACTCAAACCCCAGCATGTGGGGACAGACTCAAGGAGACCAACATTGTGGCCCTTTGTTTTATTGTTGATACTGGGAAACCCAAGTTGACCTGGGAGCACAAACAGGCCCATGGAGTTTCCCCTCTAAAGTTGACCCAGCCTTGGTCTATGTCTCTGCTAGAGTAACATTCCTCCCTGAGTTTGTAGCTGCCCTTCTAATCACTCCCTGACCCCAAGATCTTGGCACCCCCTCAGCACTGGGCATTTCTACTGTGGTGTCATGGGACCTTGTCTAAAGTCTTCTTCAAAACAGTCTCTTTCCAATTTCTCTTCTAAATGCACTCCTGTTTTCATCCCTATTTCACTGGAAGACACCACCTCTGATGCAGATGCTTCACTAGGATTTCTTATCTTCATCCTGACTCTTCACTTTCCTCAACCCACAAACCTCTTTATGTCCCATGGTCTCTGCCTGCAGGACTCAAGGGGGAACCAGTTTCACTGTTCCACCTGCACTTCCATCACTCCCCTATTCCAGTCAACACCATCATCAACCTCAAATCATAGTCATGCTGTCCTACCCTTTTTATCTTTTTTTCCAAAGTGGTAGCTAATAACTGTTCAAATTGAAATCGAAGTTTTGTGGTGTCAGCTCCTTCCATCTTCTGACCCCTGGTAGCCATACCCTCACTTCTCCCATTCTTTCACTGCATTCTGGAGACTCTGCGTTTGACTGGTCCTCACACACACTGTGATCATGACAACTCCTACAGAGCTGTCACCTGTACTGTCCCCTCAACCTACAACGCTTCTCTCCAGGTGTCCTTCATGCTCAGGTGTCCCTTCTTGGAAAAGGTCTTTCAGGGCCACTTCTGCCAAGGCCAATCCAGATCCACTGCTTCCACTTTCCCTCTTTATATTTACGTGTATCACCTCTGAAATGCCACATCTTCTGTTTATTTTGAAATGTGTTTGGAATCATCCTTTCCTCCCCAACAGGAAGACAGGACTTTCTTTTTAGTTTTAATTAATCTTCTCCAACCCAAGCACAATTTTTCTTTAGGAAATGCCATATATCTTATGATGATGGTCCGTCATTTATTCATGTGATTCCCTCCAGTTACCAAAGTGTTATGAGCTCCTTCCCTTCTACCATAATAAAAACCACTTTGTGCCCATTGTGCAATGAGAGCACATCATTTGTGAATAATGATACTTATTATGGACCCAAGACTTAATTATGTATGAAAAGAAAACTGTATGCCAGATGGCAAGGGAGAGATAAGGGCAGGTATGTGGAGGTTCCCACAAATTGTCCAGGTGGATTTCTTCTTGGTCAGAAAACTCATACTACTGCATTATTGAAGGAAAAAGAAATAATTTCTATGAAATTTATCAAATTTATTTTGAAATATATCTATTGTTATAGCACAATATAAATATTAAATAAAAATTCTTATAAGAATAAACTATTACCATCTGAAAAGATGTTGTCTTTTTTTTACTACAAAACTCAGGCATAAACATTTGTTTAACTTCAACTTATGACTTTTAAGAAATTAACTTTAGAAAAAATGCTATAGCCAACTAAAGTTTTATATTGAAAAACTACATATATTATGAAATTATAATGCAATATTTGTACAGAGAAAACTATATATACAGTTCTCTTATACAATTGATGTATAATAATTACCAAAACTGTCTTGAGGAATATGGTTTAATGAAGGTTGAAACTGAGTAAAAGATTAGTCTCTTAAATACATTTCTTTCACTGCTAATTAGAGACAATCCAAGCATTCTGTGAATATTGAGGAAGTCCCACATTACTTGGTGTTTTCTGGGAATTCCAGTACATTTTAGATGAAGCTGACCATGAAAAAGTTCACTGCTGTGCTCACTGGTAAAGTTGGAGGAACTCTGGTCCAAAGGAGGGATTTCCCCTCCATCCACTGGCCTACGTGCAGCGCAGGTGGAGATCGGACTTACTGAGTGAATGCAGCCTGGTAGCTTGGGAGGCCTGAACTGAAGGAGAGGGAACAGCACAGCTTTACTAAGAGGGCCCAATCCTGGGAAATAGACCAGCAGGGCTTGGTACCTGGTCTCCTGGCTGGTTTATAAAAGCCCCTTGTGATGTGCTGATTCTCATGACCTCTTCCAGGAACTTGAACACTTTTAGCATCTCTGCCATCTCTTCTTGTATAGACTGCAGGAATGTCTCTTTCTTCAGTTCTTGAAGCAGAGAATTGATTTCCTTCCTCAAACTCAGGTTGATGCTCATCACTGTTCTGAAAGCGTCAGCGAGGCTGGGTATGTTTATTGGCTCCTTCTCTAGCCTGGCATTCTCTACAGATGTCTCCATCCTGGCACACTCTTTTTTAGCAGCACAAAGCTTGTCAATGAGGTAGCATTTCTCCTCAATCTGTGCAGCCAGTGTTTCTGCCAGCTGCTTTTCATGTCTTCCTTTCTGGTGACTTTTATGGTGACCTTTATGGTGACTTCTAACAGACTGAACAAGTCTGAAAGTAAATAAGACACCAAGCAATGAGCTGAGGACAGGCAGACTCAACACTGTTTCCCACTGAAGGCTCTGGAAAGTGAACTGAGAACACAGACCAATGGGCAGCAGCAACACCAGGTCTGCACTCACCTCTCTCAGGATCAGCCTAAAGCCAAGCTCCACAGAGGACAGCAGCCCCTCCATGGCACCGATATACTCAGGGCTCTGCCCAATTACCGTGGATCCACCACTGACAGCAAGCCCCAGGGGACACCCCAACATTCCACTTGGAACCCAACCAGCAACTGACATCCTGGACTGGTCAGTTACCCAGTGTGTAGGGGAGGGGCTGTGTCAGAGGGGAGGGTTGTAACTAAAATGTGATTCTCTCTATTACTGGCTACTGGTAATTCTTCTTAACTCTTTATGTGTTTATATGTATATAAAATTAAAATGTAGTGAAATGTGTGAATGTTAAGTGTATGGCTTCAGAAATCTTTAACTTAACCCTCAACAATATCTGAAATTCAGTGTATGAACAATATGTTTTTTATCATATCTGTTAACACAGAAAATACCTCTCTGTCACATTCCTATTGAAACACAAACACTCTCACAACATGTATCCATCAGTTGGATGGTGGCTGAACTTGATAAAAATGAAAGAAATCACAATATACACATTGATGTCTGTCTCTTTGGATCTAGATAATGTTTTTCAGAATTACTTGTTTTTATTTGAATATTCCATTCATTCTGTTTGTAGGGCTAAAAAAAATTGTCCTTGTAAGAATATATCACAAAATATTTATCCATTCTCTTAATAATAGATATTTGGGTTAGTTCGAGTGCGGTTATGAATAAATATTTTTTTAATTATTATACATGTGTCTGTTTTTAAATATTTGTTTTCATTTACTCTGTGTGATGAATACCTGGGAGTAGCTATATGAGGTAGATATGTGTTAAATGCTCCTTTATTTTGCAAGATTTCTTGAGGTATAATTTACTTGCCAGAAGTTCAAGCATTTAAATACACAATCCTTTGGTTCTTGTGTGTGCAAATGTGCTGAACTGTGTCTCCCTCACAGTCCCATTTTAGGAAAATTCTATCACAGAAAAATAAAGATTTTTCAATCTTCACTTTTCTTTATTGGCTTCATTTGACACAGTCAATCTCTCTCTTTCTTTGAAATGCTTCCATCATGTGGATTCCAGTTCAATACATTCTACCATTTTTATAATTGTTTTTGTGGCTGTTTTCTGTATTTTTAGAACTCACTGGCCTTTCATTCTGTGACTCTACTGATGGTTTCTACTTTTCTTTATACACTTTAGGATTAGTTTTTACCCAGGAAGTAGTTCTTGGACCAGTTTTCTTTCTCAGCAACTCATCTCCTTGCTGACCTCATCCAGACTTGTGGCATCCATGACATCTAGACTGTCATGACTTGAAATTAATTTCTTCATTCCAAACATTTCCATACAGTCCAGATTTATTCTATTCCAGCTGTCACCACAATATCTCCATGTGAACACCTAGCATGCCAAAAACAGATTAAACGTCTCCCCTGAACCTGCTCTCCCTCTGTCTCCCCTTCTTTTTGTGACAGTAACTCCATCCTGACAGGTGCTGAAGCCCCAGTTTCATGGTCTTTCTTGACTTCTCCCCTGTCTCCACCTCATCTCCTTGCCATCACTGAACTCCATCCCCAGTTTCAGAATATGTCCCTCATTCGTCTCCTTCTTTCTACCTGCTCAGAGTTACCACCACCACTTGACAAGATGGCTGTGGTTGCCACTAACCATGCTCCTTCCCCTGCCCTCGCTCCTTCAGGCTGTTTACCACCCAGCACCAGGGGATCCAGTCAGGTCACTTCTCAACTCACTCTGCCCATAGCTTTCCACTTCTCAGAGATCAAGCCAAAATGCACACAGCGTTTTGAGTCCTATGTCATCTGTTAGGTGGTTACCTCTCTGATCTAACTCTACAGCCTGGCCGGGCCTCACGCTACTCCAGCCCTACAGGCCTCCTTGCTGCTCCACATCCCTATTTCATTCCCTTCAAGATTTTATTACATTTCCTATGTAAAGTACAGTCTTTTGTGAATTGTTTAATTCTTAACTGAATTGGAAGTTCCATGATTTTTTTAATCAATTTGTTATTGCTGTACCCCAAGTATAATTATCATTACATAATAGATGCAGTATAAATGCAAATGAAAGAATGACTGAATTATATGAGAATTAAAAATATATTTCATTTTATTTAAATAAATCTATGACTTTTTCCAAATCTGCTTGTGGACATATATGCCAGCACAGTTCAGTCACTCTTTAGTCGGCTGATATAAAACTAATTTCTTCATTTTTCTTCAGAAGTAACCTTCTGCTTTGGAAGATTTAATAGAAAACAGTAGAGGAACAGCTAAAAACAAACAAACAAACAAAACTAAACTAAACAAAAACCTTAATAAAGTCTTTAATGTGGCTACCAGTGGTGCAACTTGAACTGATTGAAGCTTGAGAATGGGTAGCTCCTGGGAAGGGTCATCATCTGCCACTGTGTCTCCCCTCTGAGTGTGAGGAAGGTCGCATGTCCATGGATGCGTGTGTGACCAGTCTGGGAGGTCGCAGTTCTGGAAGGCTTGTCAGTTCCTGCTTCTGCTCCCTCCAGACCTAGCCATGTCCAGATTAAAAATCAGGTTCAGTCCTTGGGAGTTTTCTGGGAGTGTCTATCTTTCCCTGGGACACAACTGGGAGAATAAAGCCACCTGGCTCTCCTGTGGAAGGTAGAAGTGAGATGTGGGGGTCACCGAAGAACATTTTCGTGCATACACAAAATTCAGATTATGAAGGAAGAGTCATATAAGGAACTGAGCAAGTTATTCATTATACAGTGTGCCACAGATCATATTTCTGGCATTTGGGGCAGGATCCAAGTCTAGCTTGGGTCTCAAATGTTTGTACTTCTTCCCGGGATTTGGTTCTGTTCTCTCAGCTGTACATTTGGTTCTTTCTGGCTGTGTCCTGGTGATGGTCCTCAGTCAGGACCTTTTCTTTTTTTGTATCCAGAGGCAAAAGCCAAGGCACTGAAAATTATGGATTGTGTCAACATTTTTTCCAACAGCTCCATAGTGTAATGGAAATAAAAGCAAAAATAAGCAACTGGGACCTAATTAAGTTTAAAAGCTTCTGTAGAGCAAAGGATTCCATAAACAAAATAAAAAGACAATCTACAGAATGGGAAAAAGCATTTGCAAATGATGAGACTGACAAGGCATTAAGTTCCAAAATATACAAATAGCCCATACAACTTAATATAAAAGAAAACAACCAACCCAATCAAAAAATGGGCAGAAGACTTAAAGAGACATTTCTCTAAGAAGACAGACAGATGGCCAACAGGCACATGAAAAGATGCTCAACATTACTAGTGATCAGAAATGCAAATAAAAACTACATGAGGTATCACCTCACATCAGGAAGAATGGCCATCCTTAAAAAGTTCACAAAGAATAAATGCTGGGGAGATTATGGAGAAAAAGGGACCCTCCTACACTGTTGGGGGTAATGTAAACTGGTGCAGCCAATGTGGAGAGTCCCCCAAAAACTAAAAACAGAGTTACCATATGATTGAGTAATTCTACTCTTGGGCATATATCTAGGTAAAACCATAACATGAATTGATACATGCATCCCAGTGTTCTTAGCAGCAGTGTTTACAATAACCAAGATATGGAAGCAAGATAAATGTCCATGAGCAGATGACTGGATAAAGAAGATGTGATATATGTATACAATGAAATATTACTCAGCCATTAAAACAATATTATACCATTTTAAGCAACATGAATGGACATAGAGATTATTATATTAAGTGAATTACATCTGACAGAGAAAGACAAATGTCATATGATATCACATATATGTGATATCAAAAAATGACAAAAATGAACCTTTTTACAAACTACAATTTAACTCAGAAACATAGAAAACAAAGTATGCTTACCAAAGGGGAAAGTGTATGGGGGGGTGGCGATAAACCGGGAGTTTGGGATTAACATATATACTATACACAAAACATACTACTCAGCCATAAAAACCGACAACATAACTCCATTTGCAGCAACATGGATGCTCCTGGAGAATGTCATTCTAAGTGAAGTAAGCCAGAAAGAGAAAGAAAAAAACCATATGAGATCGCTCATATGTGGAATCTAAAAAAACAAACAAACAAACAAAGCATAAATACAGAACAGAAACAGACTCATAGACATAGAATACAGACTTGTGGTTGCCAAGGGGCAGGGGGTGGTTAGGGACAGACTGGGATTTCAAAATCTGTAGATTCAACAGGCATATGCAGAATAGATAAACAAGATTATACTGTATAGTACAGGGAAATATATACAAGATCTTATGGTAGCTCACAGGAAAAAATAAAGGGACAATGAATATATATATGTTCATGTATAACTGAAAAATTGTGCTCTACACTGGAATTTGACACAACATTGTAAAATGACTATAATCCAATTTTAAAAAATACTAAAAAAAAAAAGTACTTCCTTAAGTACTTGCCTTCTGTCACTATAAGAGCTCACATTATATATTTTCTGCTCTAGCCCTAGAATCAGCCATTTCTGCAAGGAGCCTGGTTCTTTTTGCTGGGAAAATGGTATTTGAAACCAAGATCTGGGCCTTAGATGTTCTTGTTGCTACTGGGATGTCACTGCTTCTAGGCTCTTTCAGAGAACAGAGTGTTAAATACATGTGTGTATAGTAACCTAGGCACACACACATATTTTTCTATAACCAATAAAATGTGAGTTCTTATTGATGTCTCCAACTTTGATACATTACCACATGGATCACTGTAGCCTCCTCCTTTGCTTATCTGTGAAATTCCACTCCAATAGTGAGAAATCTTTCTACCTACTGCTATTCATTTACCTAATAGTTCAGTTCCAGTGTACACGTATAGCAGTATCAGAATTAACTACTGTAACACGAAACAGCTTTATCAACTGGAGTACAGTGCTTATGTGCAGTTCCGTTTGCCTTTAGTTTTATAGATTCTGTTTATTTCCCAAGTTACTTAGGTCAGCATCTCCCCCACCCCTTTCAGTGAGATTGCTTGATGCATTGTAATACAGTGAGATCCTTTTGTTAAATTCTACATTCCTTCCTAAATTATTCCTACTGAAAGAGGGATGTTGAAGTTTCCGAATATAATAGTGGACTTGTTTATTTCTTTTTGCTGGTCCCCATGTATATTTCCTTTTTTATTGAAATCATTTTCCCCAAGCACAAAATGAAAGTGGATTTCATTGACTTCTAAGTGACCAATACATGGTACAGATTTATCTTTTGTAAGCTGTGTTAGTTGAGGAATTTTAATTTCACAGTTTATGGGAATGGTTCATTTTCAAAACAGACTTGCAAATTTGTCAAGAGGGAGAATATTGTTCCTTAATGATAAAGTGGGAAACTGGGGCATCTAAAAGTTAGTTATTTAAAGGGTCTAGATGTCTAGATGTCGGTCCAATTACTCTGTCTCCATCATGTTTTGCTGAATAACAAGAGACACCTCTATTTCTGAAGAAGTTGATCTGAATTTACCCTAAATTAGAAATTTTAATTAGTGTTGGCATAATGGAGTTTATGGGGTACTTGATTCTCTACAATTAATGTTCTGTCATTTAGCACAAGAAAACTTCAAGGATTTTGGCATGATAGGGAAATGAAAATTTTTATTTAAATTCAGAATTATCTTTCTGAAAGAGAACTTGTGAAGTCAGAACATTACTGAATTGAAGTGGAACAAGATAAATGATATTTGATTTATCTGTATAGTGCCTACCGGTCTGCCATGAATAATGAGAACATTTATGACTAATAGCAGATTTAGTGCTTGTATCACACTGGCATTGGATTAAAGTGCTAACACTTTATAATTGCCTTTTTGTAAACTTGTGCCTTGAAAATAAAACATAATTTTTTAAAGTAAAAAAAAAAAAAAGTAAGGGGGAGAAGCCAGCGGATCAGCCTGCAGGAACTGCCATTGGAATCTGTTAGAAGCGCGCCAAGGCCCAAGGTAGGAAGCAAAGCTCCCTACCTGCCAGCGCGCGCCCGGGCCAGCCGCGCACGCGCACGCCTTCCTTTGGGCGCCCGGCCTCGGCGGCTCGCGGGAACGCTGCTCGCGCAGAGCCGGGACCCCCGGGTCCTGCTTGGGGCGCTGTGCCGCGGGGACGCTCCCGCGGAGCGCATGGAGACGCTGCGCTTTCCTCTGCAGCGACTCGAGGACCAGGAGGCGAGCGGGGGAGGCGGCGCGCGAGGTCGCGGCCAGGTGCCTGGTGCCGCTGCTGCGGAGCCTGCGCGGGCGCCCCGCACTCCGGCTCCCCGGCCCGCCAGCGCCGGAGCCTGCTGAGGGCGGCGGGCACGGCCCTGCGCTCGTGCGCCCGCCTCGCCGGGGGCCCGCAGCTGGCGGCCGCGCTGGCCGAGGAGGCGCTGCGCGACTTAGTCGCCGTGGGGCCGGCGCCCGGCCTCGAGGGGGCCTCCGAGGCGGCCATGGAGGTGCTGGCGGCCGTGGGGCCCTACCTGCGGCCCCGCGAGGACGCGGCGCTGCTGGAGCGGGTGGCGCAGGCCGCCCTCTGCCTGGCGCTGGGCGGGGACGCGGCCGCGCTGGTGGTCGGGCGGCTGCTGCCGGCCCTGGGCCAGTGCGGCGGGGCGGTGCTGCGGGACGTGGGGGAGGGGCTGGTCGCGCCCGGGGCGCCCTCGGGGCCGGGCCGCGTCGGGCCGCAGCTGCTGGTGCTCAGCGCCCTGGTCGAGAAGCTGCTGCCCGAGCCCGGCGCGGAGCTCTTCTGTAGGACCGTGCAGGCAGGGCTGGCCCAGGCCGAGGACGCCCTGATGCGCAAGTGGGCGCGCTGCCTGCCGCAGCGGGCGGTGGAGGTGTCGGCGGAGCTGGGGGCGCAGTGCGCGTGCGCCCCCCAGGAACGACCTGGTACTTGCCCCTCCATCCCCAAAGTGCCCATCCCTGCCTTTCTGGGAGGGAGTTCCTCTGCTTCCGACAGTCAGTTCCCGGGGTCATCTCCGCGATCCATACAGAATTTGGTTATTCTCATGGTACCCAGAAAGTCCGAAAAACCTGGGTAACCTCATCTCAATGTTGTTCTTCAAAGTGCTAACAAATCACTGCAGCCAAGAGCAGTCTGCATTTCCTCACCTTTCTGACCCACAGTAGTGACATACTGCATCCACGCAGTAATTCAGGAAGGGGACTGAGCCCCTGCAGGATTTTACAGACCAAATTTTTACTATATCGTGGTAGGTCCGTTCTAATGAAGGGTTAGAGCCCATCAGAGGGGTAGAAAAACTATTTGCAAGTACTGATCAATGAATTGACTCCTGAGTGTTAGGAGGATTTTGTCCTGGAAACCATCACACTCTTGAAATTTCCCTTGGTAGTTCTCTAAACAGGGTTTGTTCAGCATATGTGCCTTAAGTAGACATTTTGAGGGTATTTTTGCAATTCATTTAAAAGAAAAGAATGAAGTTTTAATTTTTTTCTAACATTTTGATCCTGTGTATGAGTAAATTCCTACCGCTTTATTGCAGAACAAGAGCAGATGAAATAGCAAGGCCCTTCAGTTTGGTTTCTTAGCTGAAATATGTGAAAGTCATCTTAAGTTCATTTTGAGCTGTCAGAATCCAAAGTGGATGAGTGATTCAAAACTGCCTCAGTAGATGTAAATTTTCTAGTCTTTCACCTGTAGCTATGTAATTATTTATACTGGTAAAGGATATTTGCTTGGTTGAAGTTGTGAGATTAGATTTTTATGTAAGTTAAAACATGAGATAGTAGTATTTTAATGGTCCATAAGTTGGTAATCATCTAATGAGAGTTGTCACTGGAAAACATTTTTAAAATTACCAAAGTTAAACTTGCATTTATTTTAAAGAGTCAGTCATTCTACACATTTAAAGATAATGGTCTTTCCATGCTTGCCCCTCCCCCCTAGTTTCCTTCCTTTCAGAGAGATCAACCACTTTTACTCTTTTAGCTGATTATTTTGGTATTTGCTATCTTGAAATAATCTAGTTATATCATAAAATCCTTTGTCATACTTATTTTGGTTAAGTGTGGGCTCAACATTCACAAAATTATGACCATGAAAATACTGTTCACAGATGATGTATGTAGTAAACTATGATGATTTTTTTTCCTTCCTGCAGGTTTTTCCTAGATTTGTGTCATTTTAAAATTTGGTTATCTCCATCCTTATCACTAATTCAGCCCCAGATTCTTAGTTGTCTAAATCTTTCCTGTACAAAGTCAGATCATCCGGCATTATAAACTTTCCCAAAGAAGTCTCTCCTGCTGTCCTCATAAGCTTAGCCTGGTGCACAGCTGACATTCTTAGATCTGCCTTCACCATCATCCAGGGGATTCGCTTTACCTGAGTCCTGTGTTGGAGCTCTTGTTTCCTTGAGTTCATCTCTTCTTTTTTGGTTTACTTATTTGTTTTGGTGTAGTTCATTTTCCAGTAATTTCCTGAGATAAAATTTTTTAAGATGTTGCTTATCTGATAATTTTGTCAAAGGATCCTTAATTTCTGATGTTTTTATTTTTCTCCTTTCCATCTGACAATTTTTAAACATAGTTTTCATCTCCTGAAAGTCCCCATCTGTTCATACATGTTGTCTTTCTTTTCTGGTAGATTCTTTAACATACTAATCATCATTATGATTATGTACAAGTTCTATACCTGGACCATTGCTAAGCCGGGTTTTGTTTTCTATTTTATCTCTCGGCATTGGGACCACTTGACTGTTTAACATTTGTCAAAATTTTATTTTATTTCTTAACTGCCTTTTTTTTTTTAAACGACCATCGCATCCTGCCCTTTGGAATTCACAACACCTGGTTGCACTGCAACCTCAGCTCTCTGACGGGCACCCCCAAAAGCTTAGACTTCTATAGATTATCCAGCCTTTTCTCTTTGTTGGTATGGCAGTCCTGTTCTCATGTGGCTTTTTATGTCCCAAGTGGGAGCCAAGACCAAGCATATCTAGAGCCTTTGTTTTGCTCTCACATTTGATCATTTGATCGAAGGTTTGATTGGAGTAGAGGTCTAGCTTGGAAAACATTGCTAGAGTTTCCGTTGTTACTGGGTAGAAGTCTGGAACCATCCTGAATCGTGTTTGTTTAGATGTGATGTTTTCTCCATGGAAGATTGTGGAGGCTGTGTCCCTGGGGTCCCGCTGTTCCAGTTTTGGCATGGGCCTGTTTAAACCCCTGTGCTGGGCACTTGGTGGGCCTCTTCCATCTGGAAATCACGTCCTTTGGTTCTGGGAAATTTTCCCAAGTGACTTTGCTTTCCTTCCTCCCTGTTCACTTTCTGTCCTCTTTTTGAACTTTGGACCACCTGGACTGGTCTGCAAGGCATCTTTTCTCTCCGATTTTCTATGGTTTTGTCATTTTGCTCCACTTCCTGGGTGATTGCCGCAACTTTATTTCCAGTCCTTTATTTGAGTTTCTTGTTTTTGCTGTCAGTTTGTGTTCTCATGAGATCTTTTTCATTTTTGGATTCTCCTCTTTTTAATAGTATCTTGTTCTTATATCATAACTACACTGTTTTATCTCCCCTTAAAATACTTGTGAAAGTTTTTTCTTGTTTAGGTTTTCTTTTTCCTGCATAGTTTTGTTTTTTCTGGACTTCCTTGTTTGTTTGTTTTAGTCTCAATCTTTGGAGGCTTCTCTGGATGTCTGGTGACCCTTAGATACTTGCTGACATTTAAGAACGTAGAACCAAAAGTCATGGTTAAATCTCGCCATTATTAGAGAATACAATATTTGGTAATAGTGGCATAATTTTTAGAACTACTGTCATTTAGAAACTTAATGAAGTTTCCTACTTTAGGAACTAAATCCTGGAACTAATTTTTTAAACCACATTAGGCCCAAATATGTGTTGGTGGTCTGAGAAGGAAAAAGATGAGCTTCTAAAGTTTTGGGAAAACTATATTTTAATTATGGAAACTCTTGAAGGAAATCAGGTAAGTGTTTTCCTATATTAACAATCCTATGTAGATACAGGTTTTTTATTTTCTTTTCTTCAAACATTCTGTAAAATTAAAAAAGACAAAAAGACCAGCCTGGATATAGCATAATAGAATACAAGTGTACTTTGTTTCCTGGCATAGATACAATTTAAAATTGAATATAAGCTCAGGAAATTAAAGAATACTTTCAGTTGACTTTAATTATCATTCAGAGAATTTGTTGTATTCGATCTTCCTGACATTTACTTCTTAAGTGTTTGTTGATTTTTAGTTTCTTGCTGTTATGAGTAATCTCCAAAGAAATACACACTTAGGAAATTAATACTTGAAGTCAGAGGTAAATTGTTATTAATTAATTAATAGTCCTTTGATTTTGTTTTTCCTTTGCTTTGCTTTTTAGTTTTTCTTTCTTTTTTTTTTTTTGGGGGGGTTTCTTTGTCTTTGCATACCTGATCCTGAGGATGGAAACTTGAAAAATCATTTTCAGTTGAATTTGAGTTCGTTTCTTTAGCATCATGGAGTTTTTTAATTGAGAGGAATCTCTTAAGATTACCTAATGCAGTGCGGTGGTTCTCAAACTGTAACAGTGCTTAAAATCTCCCAGGTGGCTTAAGTATAAATTGCTGGGTCTGGTACCCCAAGTTTCTGATTCAGTAGGTCTGGGACGGGACCTGAGAACTTGAATATTTTACATGTTCCCAGGGGAAGCCCTGGTGTAGGGGTTCCCAGTATGTAAGCTGCAGGCCATTCTGGGGCCAGCCGTCTATGGAGTCATTGTCAGGTGTCAGTGCAAATGCACACTGAGTGCTGTGTGGACTGGAATAAGAAATTACTCTCATGTGCTAAATATATATGCAGATGCTTGGATGAGGAGTAGAGAAAGCATTTCTAAAGTCAGAGAATTTTACAGTTTTCCTTAAACCATAGATCTGTTAAGATCTCACTGTTCAGAAATTCTGATTTACCTTTAGTTGGAAGGACGTATAAATTGGCCTCTGGCATCTACAGCACAGTCTAAGAGTAAGGAGCACTGAACTCTGAGTGGCTCTGCTTCTAAATGTGTGACCCTGAACGACTTGAGTGACTAAAGTGTTTCAGTATTTTTTCCTCCTTGTGGTGCAGTGGTATTATCAGCCCTGCCTGTTTCCCGGGACCGTTGAGGATTGCATGATGTCCTTTATGCTGAGGCCATAATTGTGACATGACTGTAACTGTGTTCTGGGTCATATTTGTTAGTTTTGCCATGCTCTGTCTTACAGACCTGAATTTATACAGTTGAAAAACTGGGCAGTCAGGCACTTTCTGTATACTTTTTATGCATAGTGGGGAGGTGGGGGTGGGAAACAGATGGGCTACTGTTACATAAATAGATGAAAAATTCTTTTGAGTTTTTAAAGGTGAATTTTCATTTCTTATGGCTTTTTGCTTTTGTTTTCAGAAACATGTTATAAAGCCAGTTTTATCAAAGCTAAACAATCTGTTTGAATATGCAGTGTCAGAGGAAAATGGTAATACTTCCATTTTGATTTTTTCTAGCATTTCCAGTTTTCCCCCTTGATTTTATAACTAATCCCGTTCACTGTGGAGAATGTTGTATGAATATATGAATTTGCCGCCACTAAGAACCAGCTGTTGACATTCCAGATACATACCTTGTGGATTGATTGTAGTATTTTTTTTCTCACTCAGTGGTGTATCCAAATGCATTTACCTGTATCCTTACATAGTCCTTGAGAATTTAATATCAAGTGGCTGCAGAGTTTTCTATAATTTAGAGGTATGGTAATTTTATAAACGTTTGATTATAGAAAATTTCAGACATTTACAGAAGACGAGTTTGTATGATGAACCTTCATCACCCAGCTTCCACAGTGAGCGGCTTGTGGCCAGCCTCTGCCTTATACGTAACCTGCTTCGAATGATTTTGAGGCACATTGCTAGACAGAACATCATTTCATCTGAAATTATTTCAGTATATAGCCTTAAGGGATAAGGACTCTTTGGTAATGTTTTAGTGATGGCATATTATACATTTTTAATAAGAACTCTCTGGTATTTTATATTTTAACTGCTTTCCATTCTTATTCTCCATATCTGTGTTTCATTGTTCAAGTTACTTTCTTGGGGTTTCAGTTATTGCTCTGTAGGTTGGACTTCTTTGGAAGAAAAAATTCCAAGGTATTGTTTTAAATTTGGTTTTGGGTCCTTAATCAGTACAGTATTATGTGAGTATTTTAGGAGAAATTAAATGAAGCCCAGAGAGCTTCATAAAATTATTTTATGAAATTAAGTTTAGGTCAGTGGAACAGCTAAATGCAGGCTGACGGTGTCTTGTATTCACATGAATGATAAAGTGCTTCATGATCGTGTTTACACATGAGATTAACCTAGGTAAGTGAGTTGTAGGGCCTGCTTTAGGTAATTACAGCTTTAACAGTTTGAGCCCTTAGGGACTGAGCTTTACTAGCTGATTGCTGTACTTGTTTTCTGATATACTGGGGTTTTTCTTAGACTGTAAGAATCTACAGTCCCACCTGGGGCTAGAATTTAATTCAATCCTGTTGTGACTTCACTTATGCATTTACTATTAAAATGATTCTCTTATTACCATGTTTTGCCCTCAACTCTTGGCAAACCAAATCAAATAGCAGTGACAGATTTTGAAAAATTAACCATTGCCAAAGAACTGAACAGGCATCTTGCTATAAATTACGCACACACAAATGGATCGATTTATTTATAGAATGGGAGAGCTGGAAAAAAACTGCTATATTTTCAAAAATAGAATTAAAGAATATTTCAAAAGAATTAAAGTATCTCTAAAGTGCATATTGATTTCATTTTTTGTTCCTCACTCATTTGTGTATTTATTTAATAGGTACTGACTTTAGTGTCCAGAGCATCCTAAGCACTGGGCTAAAGTGGTGAGACAGATGTGCTGTTCTGCACTTGATTTGTTTTCCATGAACCAATAGTTTTGATCATAAGTCCCATACAAGAGGCTGAAATGGACTGTCCAGGGAGCAAGGCCATGCCCTGGAGAGGGCAGGCAGGAAGGGCCTGCCTGAGGAATGATGTGGAAGTTGAGGAGGGGTTTATGGGTGCAGGAGCCCTGAGATGGGACCACAGGAGCAGACCAGGGAGGCACAGGATAGTGGTGTGGGGTTGGGTGTGTAAGGCTGGGACAATTGTCAAGGTCAGTTCCTGCCTTGTTCTGATTCTGTTATGGGTTTTGAGAAGCCACTCAAGGGTGTTCAGCAAAGGAGAGTGTCAGGTTTGTGTATGAGAAACAAATGGAAGTAAGGTGAGAGAAAAGTGGACTGAAACCACCCCAGATCTAAGGTTCCAGCCCCCATGTGTGAGGTAACATTTAATTCTTGTACCCTGTAGCTGCCGTAGCATCTGCTTGCAGTCTTTCTAAATAAAACTATCTGAAAATGGAATACTGAAGTTATTTTGGTTCCTCAGTAATTAGACACTCTTGGATGTGATTAAAAAGAAACTCAAGTTTGTAGCGGTGTGGGGAAATTAACGTTTGTGCGTGTGATTGTTTATGAATATATCGTCCCTGTGGAGGGACACAGTGTGAGAAGCAAATGTCAGTGCTGCGTGTTTATTTCCACGAGTTGCTGGCTCTTCCACCCATCCTGGCATCTGTGTATTTATAAAAGAATGTTTGAAAGTGGAAACAAAGTCCTGACCAAAGAAGGCGTTACCCATTTTTTGGAGCTGTGTGAAACAAAGGTTCTCCCATTTTCACCAGAATTTTCTGAGGTAATGACAGCCTTCCCTTTCCTGTGTTGCCTCTGTCAAAGGATGAAAGGCGAAGCCATACGTTGTGGCATATGAGATCTTCACAAATAAATACTAGGGCTCTAACGTTACAAGTAACATTTTACAGATTTGCGTACATCAAATCCTATTTCTCTAAACTCAGCTATTGTACTTGGAAAAGACTTCCTGTAATATAGTTTGTCGACAGTCTGCCGGCCTCATGACCAGTGAGAAAAAGCAGCTCTTCAGTATCAGTGTTCTGAGCATGTCAACAGCATGAAAACTGGGCCAGAAGCTTGTCAGCGGTCCTGTTCCACAGTCCTGAGTCTCTGAAGTCTTGCTGCTTGTCCAGTGATGCTGCTCCTCCAGTTATCCACTGTATTGAGCATACGTGGCCTTTTGAGCTGTGTTATTAGCGTCTATAATTCCATTTGTCAGAAAGCACCCAAAGCAAAGAGATTGTGACAATCACAGCTGTGCTTTCACGTTTTATATTATGGTACCTGTGAGTCATTCGGTCACTGAGTTGGGGATAGTAATTGAGCTCTCCTTTGGAGGGAGCCTGAGTAAACTTCCCTTATCGTCCCACTGTGTGGACAGTGCTGGACTAGGTGTCGTTCCCTCCGTTCCCCACCTCTTGCTCTCCTGTGAGCTTGCTTTTGTCTAGTGATAGTTTTGAGGATAGACTTCCACATTTTCCACCATGTGTCTCTCCTTTGGATTCCTTCCTTCCTTCTTAATGTGTATTGTCTTCTCATTGTTCTGTAGGTTTTTATCAGGTGGGGAAGTTCGGTGTCTTGTCATTCTGGTGGAATTTAGGTGTCCTCCAAGGCTGTCATAAGCTAACCTCCAGCAGAACAGTTGAGCTTTGCTTATAACGGCTCTTCTGTAGCCTGTGTAGGATGTGCAGGTGGGGCAGGCTGACTTTTCAAAATTACAGTTACAACTCAACACCAAATACTGTTTTCCCTTTTTTTTTTTTTAGTTTATCATCAGAACATTGATGGACGCACTTTCAGAGAGCTCTCCGTATTGTAGGTAAACACTCATTGTTACCAAGCAGCTGTGCAGTGTGATACGTGCTCCATAGACAAAGTCAACATGAGTATGACAGGGACCAGGCTGTTTAATGCACTTGGTGCATAAGTACACGTTGCTTCACAGACGTCCAGCTCTTTCCTGCCATGTCGTCCCTTTTGCGTTTGTTACTCCTTCTGCCTTTCTTTTAGTTATACCAGGTGTTCCTCTTTTTCTTTTCTCTCCTACTTGGAGCCCTTCTGTTCTGGGCTTCTGGAAAGGGCATCTCACAGAGCTTCCTTTCCCTCACTCCTGCCTGGTTTCCGCCCTCCTGAAAATCATAGTGGTTTTGGCTGACCAATGCTTGACACTTTATTTTCTCCTCCTTCTTTTGATTTCAACTCATAGAAAAGTTGTGAGAATAATATAAAGATGCTCATTTACCTTTTACCCACTTCCCTACCTGATAATGTTTTATCACATTTGTTTAATCATCACCTCTCTCCCTCTGTGTGTGTATGTGGTATGTGTGTACATCTGTTTCTTAGTTCTGTCCCCGAGCAGATGTACTCATCTGTATCTCAGTGTCTCTCCATTGTTCATCCATCCATGTTAAAAACCATCCATTAATGCACCCACTTCCAGAGCAGCACCAATGGCCCATGCTAACTTGCACATTTCCATATCTGATGGGGCGGCCATTCTACAGAACACAGCATTTATTTCCCACCTTTACCCTTTGTCAAGGTTGATAATGAGAAGAGCTGTTCTGTAGCTTGCTAGAGCTTGGAAGTTTACAGTCTGGGGATGACTTTGCTGATCCCGTTGCCCGTAGCACAGTGAGTGAGAGGATAGTGGTCAGCGCCCCTTAGAAGTTGGGGGCCTGGTGTCTGTGGTGGTGCTGGGCACCTGGTAGACCCTGGTCCACGTGAACAGTGAAATGGAAGCTTGGCTGTTACCACATTCCTCGTGTCATGAGTGAGGTGTTAGGCCACCAGAAGGGAGGGCAAGTGAGACGTCTACTTACACTTTTTACTTTGTAGTTTTTTCAGTCAGCAATTTCCAGTGAATATCGTAAGCATATCCAGTGTTGTGCTAGGCACTTTGGGAAATATAAAATACAGGTAATACCCTTCTAGGCGCTCCTAAGGATTTCCTAAAAATCATTCTATAGTGATGATCTGAGGAAGCAGTCAGATTTTCATTAACTACATGGCTTCAAGGTCCTTAAGATACCACACATTAGCAGAGAATGCATGATAAAGTACCACCCCTTTGTTGTCTCAAAATAGTATAATTATAGCGATTAGATCCATGGTAGGGAAGAAATAGCCTATTAGAATGATCTAATATTATTGTTTGCAGATACCAGAGGCCAGTTACCCTTGGTATTTATCCTGTTTTTGGTTTTTGTTTCTGTTTTTTTCTTCTGCTTTTTTCTTTTTAACATCTACAACAGAAGAATGGCTTCCAACAGTTAAAAAAAAAAGTATCTTTTACCTTAACTTAAAAATATATATATATATATAGCTGCATGGTTATCAGAATCTCTACAATATAGAAGAATACTTATCTTACTAAAAGGAATGAAATTGAAATAATGTTGATTCTTTTTCTAACAGCCTTTTTAAGATACAATTCACAAACAACAAAATTTATTCTTTTAAATTGTTCAATTCAATGGTTTTTAGTATAATTCCAAAGTTGTACACCCATTACCAGTAATTCCAGAGTATTTTCATCATCTAGAGAAGGAAACTCTGTGCCCATAAACAGTCACAACTCATTCTCCATGTCCCCAGCTGCTGTCAACTAATTTATTTTCTGTCTGTATTCTAAATTTTTCATATAAAAAGATTTGTGTATTTGCATAGTCCAAACATTTCATATAAAAGGAATCATAATATGTGGCCCTTTATTTTATGTCCATCTTCTTTCACGTAGTATAATGTGTTTAAGATTCATCTGTGCTGTAACATGTCCATATTTCATTCCTTTTTGTAGCTGAATAATATTCCACTGCAGAGATACTTCACATTCTATTTATCCACTCATCGGTTGGTAGATGTTTGAATTGTTTCTGCTTTTAACTATTATGAATAACTACTTTGAATGTTCACTGAACAAGTTTTTATATGAACATAATAATTCACTTCTCTTAGTTATATACCTAGGAGTGGAATTGCTGGATCGTATCATAACTCTGTGTTTAGTTTTTAGAGAAGCTGCCTGTTTTCCACAGTAGCTGCCCCGTTTCGCATTCCCACCGGCAGTAGATGAGTTTAGTTTCTCCACGTCCTTGTGAACAGTGGTTACTGTCTGTTCTTTGGATTAGAGCTGTCCTAGTGGCTGTGCAGTTACATCGTTACGGGTTTGATTTCCATTTCCCTGCATGATGTCTGATGGTGTTGAGCATCCTTTCATGTGCTTCTTGGCAACAGTGATTCCTTAAAACTTTTTCCTTTAGGTAGTTTCCTGTTAAAGTTTATTCAGAGGATGACAAGTAGACATTGGTGTGCTGTCCCCATTCTGCTTCTGTCTAAGGCTTTGGCAAATGTCCCAAGATGTAAAGCCCTGGGTATAGAAGGCCTTCTCGCCCTCAGGTAATTTACTCTGTATATATATATATATATACATATATATATATATATATATATATATATATATATATATATATACACACACACATATATAAAGCTATGGTATAATATATAAAACTAATACGTATATAGTGTATACTAATATATGCTAATTTAAACATATCAATATAAATGTAGTTATATATTCATATAAATTTAATCTATTTAAACAATAATTTAAATATATTAAATACTAATTTAAATATATTGAATTTATATAAAAATATACTGTTGAATTTTCACCACTTAAAAATAAGGCCAGTAAGTTGTTTTTATTACCTTGGTATGTAGGAAACTAGAGATAAAATATCCAATATATATGAATTGTCAGGCTGGCCCTGAGCAGGCATTTGGGACCTTGGACTCTGGGAGGGCTCCCTCCAAGCCCCCCTCCTCCGCTTGGGGGACTCAATTCAAGCTACTCATAATAAAGTTATTTCAAAAAAAGCTACTGGTTGTATTGGAATTAAGTTTATAACATTTTTTCTTTTCTCAAACAAAAATAAATAAAATCAGAAATCTACAATTATAAATGTAAGTGTTCCAAACAAGTACAAATCAATACAAATAAGTCTATGGGCTGATTTTTCCTGTGTATGTCTGTACAAAGACATTATTCAACTTGAAGATATAGGTAATGAATTTTAAATATTTTCAAGTCAGATACTGAAGGTGCGGGAGGGCAGAGGATACAGGAAAGGATGTGCATGAGAACATTTATGTCCAGTTCTAGTAACTTAATTACTCAATGCTTTGTTCATGTTAAGTCATGTGGCAAGTGGAATGATTTCTACCCAAGAAAGGAACGGGAACAGAAGGCATCATGGGGCATGACGGCATCAAGAAGAGCTACTCACAGTCAGAAGAGGCACAAGATGACTAGGCTGGTAAACCAACTACATGTCACTGAGCTCGGAAAGCCAGGGAGCTCCCAGGGGAGCTGGAGATAGCGTGGCAACAATATACATAACAAACACAGTGGAAGCACTTAAAAAATTCTAAAATGAGATTCAGTTGTCTTATTAAAATGTCTGAGCCATGACACATTATTTCTCGATCTTTTGTTAGAAATAGAAATTAAGACTGGAAGCAAAAATAGTGACAGAGCCAAAAGATGGGTGACTTGGGGCTGACAGCTTATCTGTCTTTATCAAACTAATTACACTCTTTATTCTATTTTCCTTATTATAAATAGCCAATGTCTTTGAGATAGTTATTATATGGAAACTATTGGGATAAGTTCTCTACATATATCATCTAATTTTCTGTCTTCTTTAAAAATGTTGCTTCTGAAAAAAAAAGTGTACAGGCTATTTGAATCTTCTGAAATGAATTACCTAAATTGGTCACTCAAAAGGGATCATTATTAGGGTACATTTATCAAGGTAGATATTAATTTAAAGTAATTGTATCCAAAATAACCTCCTATTTGACTCCTATTTAGTCAAATCAATGTATATTTATACCCATCTCATTCCATAAAGGGACATGAGGCAGTATTATTCTACACCTTGTTGATATGGAATGCTGCCTTCATGCTAGATCCTTCCTAGAAATAGAATTTAAATTCCAGATCACAAGATTTCCTTACTTGTGTCACAAAACATCTTATTTTTATGAAAAAAAATTTGGAAAAGCAAAAAATAAAAGGCCTAATTTGTTCTGAATTTTGTCAGTTTTTAAAAGATCACTCAGAGTTTGACAGCCTTGTCAACAGCCATTCAAGCTGATCTCATTTTACAAGAACAGTAACATGTAATGAGACTATTTCATGACCTAGTTTCATTTCCCCACCATTACTGTAAGCCCCTCTGAGGCACACACCATGCTTCTGTTACTCACAGGGCAGCAGGCCTGCATTTCTTGAAGTGAGTTCCTCCGACTACAGCACCTACCAGACACTGGGAAAAGTGCCCTATGGTCAAGTGGGCTGGGAACTGCTGCCGCCCTTTGTCCAGAGGGCCCTGGAAATGCTTTCAAGCTTATCTTAGCCCAGCAGTTCTCATACTCATTTTGCCATGAAATCCCCCATTTCTAGGGCACCAAATTGTAACAGCCTATGGACAAACTTGAGAAATGTGGTGCTGGGTACATGTAACAGGTGCTAGTTGAGGGAACGGACCATTCAGAAAAGTTCTTCTTATCCCAATATAAAGTATAAACCCTTGGGGCTAAGATCATCACCTTCTTAACCCTCTGAGGTGCTCAGAAATTGCTAAGATGCTCCTTCAATAAGCGATCATTGCTCGAGAAGACAGACGTGCAGGAGGAAATAGCTCTCATCG
Organism: Vicugna pacos; assembly: GCF_048564905.1. Taxonomy (NCBI): domain Eukaryota; kingdom Metazoa; phylum Chordata; class Mammalia; order Artiodactyla; family Camelidae; genus Vicugna; species Vicugna pacos. The sequence continues at coordinate 22,816,759 of NC_132997.1, read as the reverse complement.
GTGCTGCCTACTCGTCCTTTCCACATCCTTTCCCCAGTGGCTGTTAGTTCTCCATTTTTAGCTCTGAGTCTTGAGAGTTAGAAATGTGAGCATTTTCATGACCTTATGTAACTATAGCAAGAAAGCATGTAGATATGGAAAGTAAATGAGGTAACGTTCCAAAGTGCAGCACCAACCAAAGTAAACATAAATCCCCTGTTAATGAGCTCACCATGACACTTGTTTAGAAAATCATTTGTCAATGAAATCCTGCTTTGCAAGGCTGAATTGATTAAGTGTTAAATATTTTCCAGATACCCCAGAAATGTCCAGCACTACGTCTGAAGCAGGGGTTGGGGAACAGAGAGAGAGGGAGAGAGAGAGGAATTTCATAAGCAACTCAAGATAACTGGCAAAATTTTGAGATATGATAAATATTATACATGAATGGTTAAGGTTTTGTATTGCTGTAAGAAATCATACTTAAATGCATAGTAACATAGCATTACATAAACATAATTTAGTTTTAATTGTTATTCTTTAAAAAACAAGGCAGTCATTCTAGGGCTCAATGAGCACTCATATTAGAGGCTCTAAGGTGGAGCATCTTGATGAGAAGTCTACACCCTCCCTGGACAGCTATGGCTGCATCCTTGGGTACCCACAGCACCTAGCAAATACCTATACTGCATCAGGCCTATAATAAATGCTGAGTGTTTACAAACTACAAGCAGACTATATAATGTTACTATTTTGATTTAAATCCATATAAAAACATCTCTAACTGGAATATAACAACTCTGTAAATTTGAGTATAGATCAATATCTTTGAATAAACACTTCAGCACTGATACTGACTCTCTTAAAATTTTTTATCATTTTTTTTTGTTTCTGGGCAGCAGTAACCAAGCCTCTTCTTATCAAGTGAGACATGAAATGAAAATCTCACATAAACTTACTCACTTCCTTTCTGTACTTAAATAGTTAGAAAGAGGATTAAATAGGTAGGTGAGGTGTCTCAACTCCATAACAAGAAGTCTCATGTTAAGAACATTAAAGGGATGAGTAAAAAAAATGAAGGAAATTAGGAGGTACAAACTGCCAGTTATAAAATAAGTAAGTCACAGGGATGTAAGGCACAGCATAGAGAATATAGTCAGTAACACTGTAATAACTTTGTACGGTCTGTCAGATGTGAAAAAACTGAATCACTAAGTTGTGCACCTGAAACTAATAAAATAGTGTAAGTCAACTGTACTTCATCAAAAGGCGGGAGGGGATGAAACAGATTTTTTTCACACACAAAAAAATCATAAATAATTTGCTTTTATATATTACTTTGAATTTACAAATTCAAAGAATTTCAAACTCCCTTCAAAATGGTTTGATATAACGCTTCTCAACTAACAATAAAGCATTACACATGCATGTGTTTTTTGATCAAATATGTGAAAGAAAATATTTTCTTCCCAGGCAAGTTCACAAGCCACAAGATCCTGGGCAGGGGCACCAAGGGCGGGGTGGGGGGATTATTTATCTTTTAACAATGATGTGACAGAAGTCTGTCCTCTCACTGAAAAAGCATAAATAACAATCATGAGTTTCTTTAAGACTGTACATTACCTCTCAGGTCTTTCTTTAGTTTTCTGAGGTCTTTTGGAAAATCTTCAAACTTCATTTGTGAGGTCTGAAGGTGGTCCTGGTGTTCAGGCAGTGGAAACACACACTGTTCCTTTCCAGCGTCCTAATCAGCGAGAAGAACAGGATGTTCAAATAATTGAGAAGAATACAATGGCAGCAGTGACAAAACAATGACACACACTGTCAAATCGCTCACCAGTGAAGAACAACACGACTCTATGTAAAACCGTCTGACCTCATCAAAATTGTGCAGATAATAGGAAACAATATACGACAAAAGGCTTCTGCTATTTTCCTAGGCAGAAAGGCCAAAGTAAGTAGAAATAGATTTTGCAAATTATTACATATACAGTGTCAAATAAAATTAATTCCAGTAAATCCACAAATTTAGATGAGAATATTTAGAATGAAAGGTGAAATTCTGTGTTTCGCATTACTTTAGCTTAATAGCACAGAAGACCTTGTGTTCCCCTCTGTTCCAACCTAATCTCCAAGTGGAAGCACAGCTGTTTCAGGGTGGAGTCTCAACTGTGTACACTTTCCTGTTTTCACCCTCCTCAATCAGAAATTAGCTCATTATTTTTTATGTTTTATTATTAAAAGTATAACTACCATCTAAACTGAAAAGGCAAACTCTCTCCAGCATTTCTGCACAGCTGGACCAACAGGTACCACTCCAACAGTGAGTCTGACTGAGACTTGTTAGTATGTACATGAAGAAAATTTAAAAGTTAAGTATTATTTCAAGTAAGCTGGAGCTTTTTAAAAATGCATATACAAAAATGGGCAAAAGACCTAAACAAGCAATTCTCCAAGGAATAAATACAAATGATCAATAGGCACATGGAAAAATGCTCAATATCACTAATTATCAGAGAAATGCAAATCAAAACTACAATGAGGTAACACCTCACACCAGTCAGAATGGCCATCATTCAAAAATCAACAAATGACAAATGCTGGAGAGGCTGTGGAGAAAGGGCAACCCTCCTACACTGATGGTGGGAATGCAGTTTGGTACAGCCACTGTGAAAAACAGTATGGAAATTCCTCAAAAGACTCAGAATAGACTTACCATATGACCCAGGAATCCCACTCCTGGGCATGTATCCTGAAGGAACCCTACTTCAAGATGACACCTGCACCCCAATGTTCATAGCAGCACTATTTACAATAGCCAAGACATGGAGACAGCCTAAATGTCCATCAGCGGATGACTGGATAAAGAAGATGTGGTATATTTATATAATGGAATACTACTCAGCCATAAAAACAAACAACATAACACCATTTGCAGCAATGTGGATACTCCTGGAGAATGTCATTCTAAGTGAAGAAGCCAGAAAGAGAAAGAAAAATACCATACGAGATTGCTTATATGTGGAATCTAAAACAAACAAACAAGCAAAGAATCAAACAAACAAAGCATAAATACAAAACAGAAATAGACACATAGACATAGAATACAAACTTGTGGTTGCCAAGGGGGCAGAGGGTGGGAAAGGATAGACGGGATTTCAAAATTGTAGACTAGACAAACATGATTATACTGTATATCACAGGGGAATATATGCAAGATCTTATGGTAGCTCACAGAGAAAAAAAGTGACAATGAATATATATATGTTCATGTATAATTCAAAAACTGGATTCTACACTGGAATTTGATGCAATGTAAATTGATTATAAATCAATAAAAATGTTAGAAAAAAGCAAATACATATTATAAATCACATTAGCAATTGAGATGTAGAAATTAACATACAGGCAGCTATAAATAATGCAAAATGTGTGTAGTTCTAAAGAAAAATGTAAAATTGTTTCATATCAAAGAAGATGTTCATCTTCTTTCTGGCACATTTAGAGACATTAATTTTTATTCTTTTTCATTGCTCAAAATCTGGATGTGAAACCTAATACATATTTTTAAAATGCACTCTGTAATACAAGCTTTGTTTTCTACAATATTCAGCCAGGACTTTTTCCCCCCATTGATAAAAAGAGCAACATCGCTTTATAATCATCTTTGACATGACATGATAATATATCTATTAGATTACTCATATAGTAATAGATTCTATACTACTAACATATCTGTATACAGTATATGTACAGCTATGATAATAAAAGTGATACATTTTTAAGAAACAAGATTGTTTGTTAAATGATTTAAGCAACTTGACTTTGTCTTTCCTAACTTGTAAATCAGTGAACTGATTAGCAATACCTGAATCAATTAACAAAACATGTAGTAAATGCCTGCTGATAGGCATCCTGAGCAAAAATTAATTCTGAGTGATTGGAGTAACAGCTCCATCCACGTGGGTATACAAATAGTACTAACTATATACATATATAACTATATAACTATAGTTACATGTGTTTTACAGAGAACGAATGAAATCAGGAAGATTTTGCATAGCTCTTATGAAATTATAAAAAATCTTGTTTCTTGCTTCAGTACTTTTTAATCAGATTACTTCTTAATTATTTAAAATAATGAAATTTAGCTTATCAGAGGATTGAATAAGATATATTTACCAATACAAAAAAATCCCTTATTCATATACAGTTATGATTCTCACACTCTATTTCAGATCCATTTTTATGAGTAACATTTACAAAAACTACTTGTTTCAATCCCAAAATCAGTTGTTAAAAACTATTCAAAAGCTAGCATATGTTTAGAAGAAAGTTTTTTTTTTTTGAAGAAATGTGATTTATCAGGTTGACAAAGTGGAAGTTCCTATGAAAATCTGTATCATGCAAATAAACAGCATTTGAAGAAATATAACCATAAAAAATCACAAAAAATTACATGCTGTTGGTGTTCTAAGCAAGGATGCTGTCTTCTCCAATTTTGGGAAAGCACAGTGTGTGGCATTTCATAGAAGCCCGATGAAACCAAGTTAAGAGGTAAAACACAATGTACAAAACACATTTATCCTCACATTTGTGACATGTGTGCACAGAAGATACTGCATTTTCCGAATGGAAAGCACCCACGCATAGCCTGGATGCAATCTACAGACTCCTATGATGTGCTCACCACTCAGGTTTGTCCAGAGACTTGGCATTTTACATGTCTTTCGCAGACCGACCATTCTCCTCCATTTTTTCCAGTTCATCTCATTGTGCTCTGTGGAAAAACAAAAGCTAAGTGGTTGTTAGATAATCATGATCTTAAATACAGGAAAACTCTATAAATTTTGATATTTTTAGCATCTGTTTGAGGTAAAGCTTGACTTAATTCATGATGCACTTAAAAGTGTTTAAATATGTTTAATGCAAACCAGATCACCTCAAAATCTTTCAAATGTTATTGGCTATTAGTGATGTGCCCAAATAAAAAAAATTGTTATTTATTCCAGAATGCTTTAAAACACTACAGTTTTGCTCCCTTGTTTATAATGCTCTCTAGAATGCAAGATTTTCATTTTCAAGTGGTATTTCTCATTCAGAAAGAAATCAAGTTAATTTTGAAAGTAATTTGATCCTAAAGGTGTTATAACATTTTTAAAGAAAAAATTACTTATTTAACTATTGCAATCATCGTTTCTCACTTTGTTTTGGAAAAAGAAAAGTACGATTTAATTATTAAGTCATGGAGCAAAAATAAAAGATTTTGATTCTTTCAAATATTTTTTCGACACAAAACTGGCTCTAGGCTTCTTGTCTTTCTAACTTTCCTCTTTCACCCTTTAAAACCTAAGCTAAAAATCAGTTGCTCTAAGTTTGGTTCTTTATAGGAGAGGATCCTCTGCATTTTAACATAAGCCAGAATATTTTATAGGTTTCAAAAAACACAGAATTTATTCTTAACAGAGAATTTACATGATTTTTATTTTCAATCTTATCTCTGTAATTCACAAGGATGTTTCAAAACAGTCAAAATCCTACATTTTCTAAGTTCATAAAGAAGTCTGAGTCGATCACCATATCTTGGGTTTGAGTCTAGTCCTCAGAAATTAAAATACCTTCAACATTTTTTGTTGCTTAAAGATAAAGGCAGTTCAGCCATAAACTGCTGTAAATGATAGAACCTGAGAGATTTCTAACAAAGCTATTTTGTGTTTTGTATTCGCTGATTGATTTGAAATGCAGGCTTTTCTGTTAATGGGATTACCTAGCAAAGACTAGCTCCTCAAAGGAAGCTTCTCTCAGCAGGGAAAGAAAATTTGATGACAGATCAACATTATCTTCTGAGGGTTTCATCCATTTGGCTTTTGGAATGGAATGCAACAAAAGAGACAGAGAGGTAAAGGAGATGGTTTGGCTGCAGCATAACCTCCACTAAAAAGCCTGCCTTGCCCACCTTGATCCTCATTATAACAAGTCTCTGTCCACAATAACACAGAACCTTATATTTTTTGTTCTGTGCTTACTACAATGTCTTACTGGTGCTACACATATATGTCTGCTTCTTCTACTGACTGGAGCTTATTGGAGAGAAGGGCTATGTCCTGTATATTTCTGTGGTCCTAGTGACCAGTATGGTTCATGGTACAGTCAGCGCTATGAATCCACGGGGTCTGCATTTGTGGATTCAACCAAACACAGATCCAAAATACTGAATGTAAAGTTCCACAAAGTTCCAAAAAGCAAACTTGAATTTGCTGTGCTCCAGTAACAACTTACATAGCATTTATGTTGTATTAGAAATTATAAGAAATCAAGAGGTGATTTCAAGTATACAGCAGGGTTTATGTGGGTTATATGCAAACTATGAACAATTTTATTTAAGGGATTGAGCATCTGGGGATTTAGGTAGCAATCCCCTGCAGATACTGAGGGATGACTGTATGTAGTTAGAATTCAGCAATTTTTCTTTAAACATGGAAAAATTAAATCAGTATTTGAATAGAGAGAAAGAAGGCCTCCATGTCCTGGGAGAAGAAAGAGGTAAAACGAGGAAGTTAATGACAAGACAATCAGAATAAGAAATATAGAGTACATAATGATATACAGATAATGCCAATGGTTTACCATCATCCTAGAGTAAAATGAGGGTCCTTATGAAGGTAATTTGAATCTTAAATAGATACCTATGCATGCTTGAGACAGAACTGGTCATGTCAAACACTAGGATATGAATAGATTAAGAAATAAGAAGGCTGCGTCCAGCAAAGGTACATGTGAATTCACTCATCTATACGTTCATTCAACACAACGCTCTCGTGTGCATATCATTCATCTCTTATGCAGGAATACATATGTGTAGGAAGTTACAAAATAGAACTACAACTTAATGTTAATCAAATATGCAATATTCTGCTATTCATTGCTACAGCAAGACCAGCTGTTTCTTCTTGCCTGACATCTTAGCTTTCTCCTTGCAAGTCATGTGGGATCAAGCAAAAGTCAGTTATTTTCTACCTGTTAAAACCCCCAATTTCTCAATCTTATCAGCAACCATCAACTATGTCAAACTAGTGCTACAAATTCATACCAGAATTTAGAGGTCATCTGGATAATTTTGGCTTTGTTTGACCTCCAAAGTTAATACAGTTTCGTGTTCTCCTCTGTTTCTTCTTTTTAAAAAATGAATTTGAGGGATTATTTATTTATCCACCCATTCAATCAAAAGCTGACTGTTTACCAGGCATTACACTAGGCACTGGAGATAACAAGATAAATGCTGGGCTTCTGACTGCAGCAAAATCCCACCTCACAAAATACCCAGTTACTCATAATATCACTCTTATATGCTCCAACCTTATATAGTGATCTTCTTCCTCGGCTTTTTGAAACTGTATATAACCCTCTACGAAGAGAATGTTAGTGATCTCACTGCCATATCAGTGGTGATGAGAGTTACTTATTGAAATAGGTTCATTTTCCCTTATGGCCAAAGCTATGTGCAAAGTAGCTACACACTAACACATCTATTACCAACATAAAGGAATTTCCAAGTTCTAAACATTTAAATAAACTTTCCCTCTCCAAATCTCACTCGCATACCTTCTAAGATTAAATAATTTCAGTCTCCAGGACAGGGGTTATCTTTCAGTTACTTCCTTTCTTTTACTGTTCACCCCTTCCCACCCCCACCCTGATTATCTGCAGAACATTTCTTCCAGAATATCCTTTTCTGAGGGTTTCCTGTTTGCCTGTAAATGAACTAGTCCCCTGCTGCTAAGTCGGAGGCTTTCACTGGTTACCAAAGATTCATCCCACCCAACACCCAGACACACTATTCACCCAACCACTGGCTGGAATGGATCCAGATTCCAGGCTGTCATCTCTGGTTTCACCAAATATTTTGACCTCCACTGCCCTAAACCCACAACACCATGACAATGAACCCTGCTATTTCAACACCTGAGAAAAACTGTAACTTTGCAAGAAAGAAGGTTGGGGAGCAGGGGTCAAGAGGGTAAGGAGGATGTTGAGAGGGACTGGTGCACAGTTCTGTGGCCGAGTCTGTTAATGACACCCAGCAAGTGCCTCTCCAGTGCTGTTCCAGAGAACGTGGACATGGATCCTTGAGTGTCGGTAAGTACTGCTGCATGGGCCATCCACCTTGAGACTCACAATCCTAGACAAATACTCTTAGAAGTTATGTTGTTGACAAACTGTTTCATCTTAAGAGTGATCCCCATACTTACTCCATCATGAAACATGATTGTGCGTGAGAGAGAGAAAAAGGGAAAGACAGAGAGACAGAGACAGAGACAGAACATGACAGTAACACTCCCAAGGACCCAGTGCTCTAAGGGATACTGATGAAAACACTGTGCCAGGGCAGACTTTTACCAGTTTCTTCATTCAGTTTCTATAATGTTCGTACTATTTCTATTCTAAATCTCATCTTTAAATCTTTGCCTCTCTCCTCAGACACCGCCACGCCTCTCACTCTTAGGCTTGCCTCCCAATAGTTTTCCCTTTGATGACAGTACTATACTCTCTGTCCTGGAATTCCTCCCACCCCTCTGCAGACCTCCTCAGTCTTCACTGCCCAGGCTGAAGCCCTTGTTTCCATTGTAAGCCTTTGTTTTCCCATCATATCCACACAGGCAACTACTTTTTCAACATTTCCAAGAAGCATCTTGGATCAAATAAAAGTCTAAAAATAAACTCATGTTTTCTTCCCCCAAATATTCAGTGATCCTGATTACTGGAAACTGGAAACTAGTCACCCAGCCACAAAGCTGAGAGTCATCTGAACATCTCTCTCTACTTTGCCTCCGCATCTGATGCATCACTAATCTCCAGTTCACTTACTTCCCTCCATTTCCACGGCCGTAACCCTTGTCCAAACTATGTCCTCTCTCAATTTGCCTCTTTGATACTGGGCTTAGTCTCCTCATAGCCATCCGTGTCTCTCTTTAATATAAGTCCTACAGGGCACACAGTGTTATTTCTTAAAGACGTGGACCAGAACGTGTACTCTATGTCAATCTACTTATGACTCTGTAACAGCTAACCAGCATTCTTAGAATAACACCCTAGACCTTGGGTGCCTATGATGTCTGCATGGCTCACCTTCTTCCACCTCCCATCTCAGGTCTTGCTTCTACTTGCTGAACACATTGTTCTTGGAGGCTTTCATTCAGTTCCACAAACATTTCACGTTTCTCTTTCATAAATGCTGTGTCCTGTGTCTAGAACATTCCGCATGCTTCTCAGCTTCCACAGTACCCACTACCTCATTTCAGCTCCAATCTCTCTACCTTGAGAAGGCCTTCCTTACCTTCTTCATCTATGCAGAATCCCCCTGGTAATATAGCCCCACTGTACGAACTCCCTCCCCTCACAGCACGTGTCACAACTGTGCATGAATATGTAAGGCTTGACTCCCACATTCGAAGGAAAGCTCCATAAGCACAAGGATAATGTCTATTTTGTCATCATCATAACTAGAACACATGCCTGAAATAAAGCAGATGCTTAATAAATATCTGATGGCATAATAATAAATGACTGGAGCTTATTATATAAAAATTCCTGATGTCCCAGCTCCTCATTCAGTCTCTCCCTCTGTTTCTCTCCTTTCTGCAACAGAAACAGTGACTACCAGGAGCTGAAGTGGTGGGTTACAGTTCCAGTGGGTGCCTAATTTGAAAGTGGTAAAGGTCAACATACTTGGTGACATCAGTGATGACAGCCAGGAACTGGGTTCTTTGCTGGACAGGGGTTCAGGGGAGAGTGTGCCTGGTCTCATGGAAGTTTTCTTTATACCGGGTGTTAAATGCAGCACCAGCAGCAACCTGGCTCTTTCTGTAATTTACCTGTTTATTTCTCCCTCTTCAGTCCTTTATTCTTTCCTATCTAAACTTCATACTCCTTTCTCCCCCAGTCACTTCCCTGAATCCCTTCACAACCCTCTCTCTACTTGTCCAGCAAAATATCTTGAAGGTACACAGACTTCTTTCCTCATCCTTTGCTTGGTTTTTGAATCCCTGTAATCTGGCTTTTGTTCTCATTTAGATCACTCTCACTAAGCCCAAAAATGATCTTAGAGCCAAGAATCTCATCTATAGATAAAGCAACAGCTCAGTTTTACTGGGCCCTTAGTAACGATTAGGTATCCTGCAAATTGCTCTAAATGTTTAATGTCACAGACACAGGCATTATTAGCAGCAACAGCATCACCCCCATTTGTACGATGAGAAAGCTGAGTCTTAAGTCCCAACCAGTAAGCACAGGTGCCAAGGTTCAGACAAAGTTGGAGTGGCTCCCAAGCCCTCATCCATCATCTCCTGGTGTCAATGGCCCTAGGCTGAGGTCACTTCACAAAGCTCTACTGAGTCTAGACCATTTCCTGAAGTGGCCCAGGTCCTTAAAAACCAACATGGGGCCAAGATGAAGTCACTCCATTGCTGACAATCCTTCTTGTGACTAAAAATCCTGGCACTAAGACCACAAACAAACTGGAAAGCTATGAAAAATGGAGGGAAGGCTGACTTGGCCAGGAAGCTGACAACGTGATGAGTGGTGAAGCTCCTGGGTTTTCTTTCCCCCTTCATCCCTGATGAGGTGCTGGAGAACCCTAGACCTGGAACCATCAGAATATAAGGGTTGTAAATAAAGCATCTCTCCACCTCTAGCCCAGGGACAGGGAAAGGACATCTGGCAGAAAAAAACCTTGTTCTTAATACTGGCCCTACTCCAGCTAAAAACCAAAAAAACAACCAAAAAAAAACAAAAACAAAAAAACTAACCCCTTGTGCAATCAATGTGGCCAAGTGCAGAACTGGACATGCAGCCTGACCTGGCAGCTCTGAGGTAGGTGTGGTTAGTGGGAGGAGTGCTACTCAGCAATCTGCCTCCCCCAACCTCCATCCTGCAGGGTCTGGGGGGCCAGTAGTTGCTTCCTCCCCCTCAGCAGCAACAAGGCAGAATGATGTGGCACAGAGTAGTGATGCTGAGCACTGCAATACAACTAGAACGTGGGCAAAAGACATAGATCTTTTTTATCAAAGTGAATACACAGAAGACAAACACATGAAAAGATGATCATTTGCCATTAGGAAACTGCAAATTAAAATCACAATGAGATATTAGTCTATAGTTATCTATTAAAACAGCTAAAATTGTTTAAAATGGTGGCAATACCAAGGATGTGGCAAAATTAGTTATCTCATATATTGCTTCTGAGAATGTTAAAATTGTACAGCCATTATGGAAAATAGTTTGGCAGCTTCTTAAAAATACATCCTAAATATACATTTAATATGCAACACAGCAGATGCAATGCTGGTCACTTTTCACAAAGTTATGAAAACCTATCCACACACAAAAGTTAATATATATGAATATTCATAACAGTTTTATTTGTAATAGGCAAAACTTCAACACAACTGAAATGTCCCTCAATGTATGAAACAAATTTTGGTGCATTCATACCACAGAATACTACTACTCAACAATGGAAAGAAATGAACTTTTGATACACTCAACAATTGGATGGATCTCAAGGGAATTAATTGTACTGAGTGATAAAAAGCCAATATCAAAAGGTTACATACTATATGACTCCATTTATTTAACACTGTCAAAAATGACAAGAATTACAGTGATGGAAAACACATTCGTGACTGCAAGGGATCAGGAAAAGGAAAAGGGAAAGAGTGTGAGAGATTTTGCAGAGGTGGAACAATTCTATATCTTGATTGTAGTGATGGTTACACAAATCAACATGTAATAAAACTGCACAGATACATACAGGCATACATGCACACACACATACACGGGTGCACGGGAAACCGGCAAAATCACAAAAAGTTCTCTGGATCATACCAATGTCAATTTCCAGATTTTAGCACTTTTGTTAGTGTTATCATTCAGGAAAACTGGGTGAAGGCTACCTAGGATCTCAGTGTACTAGTTATGCTATAATTATTTCAAAATAAAAACTTGAAAGAAAAGAAATCAATGTGACCAATTGATCCTCTGTTCCTTTATGTCCCCAGTGTCCATCCTCTGAATATCCAACCTTGGCTTATGCCAATCTGGTCCAAACACCCAAGCAAGAAGTCTTCGTTCAGTCTCTCCCCTCCACATTCAGTTAGGCAACACTTCCTATCTAGGTCAGCCCCGAAAAAAGTCTCAGAAGCAGATTTCTCCTTCTCCAATCTCACTGCCACTCCAGAATGCTATTACCACATCCATCTCTGAAAGTGTCAACCCCTATCCAAATCCCATTCCAAGTCTGCTTTGTATTACCTTCCTCCAATTCAGAAGTCCTCATCCCAAATACATTACAGCGTTCCACATGTATGCCTTTGATCAAACGGCTCCATGTACTGTGAAAGTCTCTCATCTCTTCTCTTAAGTTTATAAGAACATTTAAGAACAGCCCCAAATATTGCCTCGCCATAAAGATTACCCCAGGTCCCCCAAAATAAAGAAATTGTGGCCTCTACAGCAACTATCCTGTTCTTTCCTTAGAACCCTAGCCTAGCACTAACCACATTAGGCTGTAATTATTTAGTTGTGTCCCAGGGAAAGACAGACACTCCCAGAAAACTCCCAAGGACTGAACCTGATTGTCAATGTACACAAGGTCAGGCCAAGAAAGAGCAGAAGCTGGTACTGACAAGCCTTCCAGACCTGTGACCTCCCAGACTGGTCACACATGCATCCATGGACTTGCAAACTCCCTAAAACTCAGAGGGGAGACACAGTGGCAGATGATGACCCTTCCCAGGAACTACCCATCCTCAAGCTTCAATCAGCACAAGTTGCACCACTCGTAGCCACATTTAAGTCTTTATTAAGTAGTTAATTATTTTAGCTTTTCCTCTATTATTTTCTATTTAATCTTCCAAAGCCAAAGGTTGCTTTCCAAGAAAAATGAAGAAATTAGTTTTATATCATCTGACTAAAGAATGACTGAACTATGCTGGCATATACATTCACATGCAGATTTGGAAAAAGTCATAGGTTTATTACACTAAAGTGAAATATATTACTGTTTCTCATGCAATTCATTCATTCTTCCATTTGCATTCATAGTGCATTACAAAAAGTGAATTACGTTTGGGATACAGCAGTAACAAATTGGTTAAAAAATCCTTTATGAAATTTTCAATTTAGTTAAGAATTTGACAATTCACAAAAGACTGTTCTTTACATGGAAATGATAATAAAAGCTTGAAGGGAAATGAGGCAGGGAGGTGGGACGGATGGTGATGCATGGGGCTGTCGTCACTGTTCTTACTGGGTGATAACTGCAAGGGATCCGGGGAGATCTTACCGACAAGCAGGCATTTGAGCCAAGACCTGAAGGAAGGAGGGAGACCAACACGTATGTGTCCAGGGAGAATTCAACGCAGAGGGAAGAGCTAATGCCAGGCCCTGGGGCAGGACATTCTCAAGAAAGTAAGGGACAAGCCACAGAATGAGAGACTATTTTTTACAAATTATATTTCTGAAAAGAGCCTTTTATCTAGAATACATAATTGCTAATACATATTTCTCCAAAGAAGATATACAAATGGCCAACAAGCATATGAAAGAAGCTCAATATTAGGGAAGTGGAATCCAAAACCACAAGGAGATGCCACTTCAGAACCATGAGGATGACTATCATCAAAAAGACAGACAATAACAGGTGTTGCCTATATTGTAGAGCTAAATTGGAACCCGCATAGTCTACAAGTGGAAATATGTAAAACGTTGTAGCCACTTTGGAAACAGTCTGGAGTTTCTAAAAAGGCCAACCATTGAGTTTCCTTATAACCCAGCCATGACAATCTCAGGTATGCAGCTGTGAGAAATGAAAACATAGATCCCCAAAAAACTGATATTCAAATGTTCACAGCAAAATTATTGGTACTAGAAAAAAAAAGAATACAAATTGTGTGGACACGAGTTCACATACGTGTCTCCATCCTGAGGCGCAGCCCCGCCCCCAGACCACAGGAGCCAATCCGCGTGCTCGCTGCCCGGCCCCGCCCCAGAGCCCCTCCTTAGCTGCGCCCCTCCCTCTGCCTACCGGCCCGCCGGTTGTTCAGGCAGGCAAGCGGCAGTTGGCAGTTGGTCTTAGCAGCCGGCGGTTCCGACGTCCCTCAGGTCTTCCGAGGCGGCTGCTGAGGCGGCGGCAGTGGCGCGGTCCCTCCGGGAGGCGCGGCGTGGGCTGAACCGCGGCCGCCGACCGTTCAGCCCAGCGCGGGCGGCGGCGGCAGCGGCGGCGGCGGCGCGGCCCCGAAATGGTCCGCGGGCAGGTGGTCCACGTGGGGCCGCGCTCCAGCAACGTCATCCGCGAGGGCTCCTACCGCGTGGTGTGGTGAGTGTCCGCTTCCCGCGTGCCAGCCGCGCCCGCCCGGCTTCCCGCTTGGTCTCGCCTAATGCGGCCGTTGCACCCGCCCCGACCTGCGACACCGACTCTGGCCGGACCGCAGCAGGGGGTCTCGGGTAGGCCCTGGCCGCTTGGCCGGGGCGTTACTCGCGGCGCTTCCCGGGCGGCCCTCGCTGGGCGCGCAGACTGGGGGAGAGGCCCGGGGGCAGAGGCCGGGACCCGGGGACCCCGGGACCCCCGGGACAGGAACGGCCCCCTGCCCCAGGGTGCTGGCCTCGCGGCTTTTCTTTGATGTCTCCATAGTGAAACCGCGAATTACTTCAGATGCTTGAGGAGGCGGCTGTGGTCCGGACAGCGGGCCTCAGAGGCTGGTGTGCACAACCCCCGAAGTCATCGTCTTGTTTTCCCCCCTCCCCAGCCTTTTCCGCGGTCGGCTTTGGTTCAGCAGCTTCCGTGGTGCCAGGGGTGCTCCGCTGCACAGACTCTCTAAAAGGCATGTAGTGGCACCAGTGTGGGTGTGGAATGTCTCCATCTTGAAGTGTTTAAATGGGTTTGGGCATGGTACTGTTCGCTTTTCAGGAAGGATAAGTCAGCATCGCTGTCTTGATTTATTTAAGGAGTCTTTTGGAGTTGGGCCTAACTTGACTTTTATTCCCTCTTTTACCCTGTGTGAGTTCTCGTGCTGGCATAAAGACTTCCAGAGATTTTAGCACAATGACTGTGGACTTTTCCTGTTGAAGCTTTAGTGGTCTGTGTGAATGCCGCCCTGATGGACTTCTTGCAGAACCACATGCAGGCTCCCTTGTCTGGCTCCAGATCCCTCAGAATTGTTCGTGGGATGGGGGTGATGCTGTTTTTGTTTGTTTTTGTTTTTTTATTGGAACCAACTACCTGTGGTATTTTGTGCTGATGCAGACTTGTGGAGGTGTAGGCTTCCTTACACCTAAACCTTCATGTGAGTGTGCCTTTTGTATTGAATGAAGGAAGCAGGCTACTTATGAACACTTCGTGTCAGGTACTCTGCTAGGTACCTTATCTCATGTTATCTGAAGTCACCAGCAGAGAGGGAAGGGCAGTGCTAGCTCTATTTCAGATGAGAAAGTGTTTTGAGGTGAAGCCAGTTCGTAAGGTCACACAACTAAAAAGTCAAACTTGAGATTGTAGAGTGAGATTCTGTTTCTGTTGCCAGAGCTCTTTTCATTACTCCCTATTTTCCTTAATTAGTGTTATTACTAATTTTGGAATTTTAGTATATTTTACTCTTAAAGCAAATTTATTTCAAAAACGTATTCAAATTTGAATGATCATAATTTTAGAAATACATAGAGGGAATATTTTACCACGTATGCTAGCTAGGTACAAAGACTAGTTACAATCCTTTTAAAAAATGCTTGAATATTTGCATTCTCTTCAGGAGCAGAGTGATTCACAGTACACAGCTGTGAAGATTTTCATGAACTCAGTAGGTTAGGAGTCATAAAAGGAATTACGTTAGGTCAGGCCTAAAAGAAACAAGATCATAGAAGGTAACAGAAAGACGGTACTGCCCACAACATCACTTACCTGGAGTAGGTCTGATTGCTGTGCATCTGCTTGTATGTGTGCTAGTCACCGGGTCTCATTGTAAGTGGCTCGGAATTGCCCGTCACAGCCTTGGGCCCTTAGAAAAAATTAACGCTTAAATGTGTACTGAAAAAGTCTAATTTTGTCACATGTCAGTTAAGTTTTTTTTTTAGTCTGATGAGAATTTTTCCTAGTCTGAAGATGATTTATATCTGGTAACATTCTATCTCGGCTGTGGACGTGACTTAAGTCTCTACTAGGTAAAATGTCAAGTCCACTTATTATATATTTTTTTCCTTTCTTAAGTAAAATTCAAGTACTAATATTATTGGAATTAGCATCCTGGGTCCAGGTTATGACTTTTTATCGTCAGTTTGATGATATTTCATATAAGAGTTTAATCTACATTGTGCATTATTAGTATTTAGTAAATGTTGGTTAACGATGCTGGGTTTTTGAAGGATTTCTTGATTGAATTATTAATAATATTTGAAGAACTGATGCTTTAAGAAGCTTAATGTTTCCAGAAGGACTTAAAATTTTAAGGAAGAAATTTTTTTTTAATTTTCTTAATCTGTTCATCAGGAATTTTGCCTTTTCCATGAAAAGTCCTTTCCTAAACATTGTGTAGGGGATATAAAGAGTGGAGTTTGAATTGAGCCTTTCTGAGTGGTGTGATTTTGATAGAAAGATAATAGGTGCAAGTGACAATCTAAGCTATGGAATCCAATCCTGCAAAAGGACATAGGTAGCAAATTGTGGAGGACTCTGTAGGCAGAAAGGAGTTTGATTTTATGTTTGTGCAATGGAGAAGCATCAGAGTGAAGAGAGGCAGGCACATGATCAGTTTTGAAATTCTGGGAGCATCTAGATTGACACATGTGGAAATGACAGGAGGAAATTGAGGTGGGGAATCAGCTAGACTCGTGACCTCCTAAAGGTGAAGTGAGGTAGAGGTGTGGAGGATGGAGATGTTAGTCAATAATGGGCTCTTGTCAGAGGAGTGGTGGACTTTTCATCATGGCAGGTATGGGATGCAAAGGATGATGAGGTCTTACAGGATAAGAGGCTTAAGAGGTGGGATATGGATTTGGGAGAGATTATGAGACAGGACTTGGTGATGTGGTATGTTGAAGTTTGTTCATTGCAAGGCTTCTAGCTTAGGGACATGGTGGTGCCATTATTAGAGGAGGAATACTGTAGGCAGAGGAGGTTTGTTAAGGAGAATTAGTGAGTTCTGGTTTGGACTTGTTAAGTTTATGATGCCAGTAAATCCTTTGGGTTGTATCCACATGGTATCCTGGAAATAAGAGGGACATAGAATCTGGAGATGAAAATTTGTGTAAGTGGTATTCTGGTGCATAGGAACACAGATTCTTATTTGAGATCATTGGTTAGGTGAAATTGCATACATATATTCTTTGTGATTATCTTTTTAGTAAACAATCTATATCATTCATAGATTTTCAAAGAGTTCATTATCCCAGGGAATTTAAGAACCAGTGAGACAGAACAGAAAGACCAAATAAGAAGCCTTGGCAAGCAAGTAGTTTTAAGAGGTGGTTAAAGGAAGAGGATGCTTAAGACTGTTGAGATGTATAAGACTCAGGAGAAAAGGGAAATAAATGATATGAAAGAGAGAAGTTGAAGCTGTATTCTTCATCATCTAATTAAGGTAACCATCTATGCTGAATAAATCCAGCTTGAAATATTTTCTGAATATAACTGAGAAGTCGTGGGGTCATCTCCGTAGATCTGATAATTGAAGGTTTGAGAGGGGACAAGTTGAGAAAAAAGTGTGAGCTGAGCTGAAGGAATGCCTGACTTTAGGTGTCCTTAGTGGGCAAGCTACAGAAGAGGAGGAGGAGATGTGGTCAGAGGGCAGAGACCTGGGAGTCCACATTGTCAGAGGAGCCGGGGACATTGTGGTCACTAGGGATCGGTCCAGAGGACTGTAGAGAGCAGGGTGTAGCTGGAAGACAAGCTGTTGGATTTGTTGACTTTCAGCTCTCCTCAAAAACATAGTTTTAACAAAAATTTTGTCGTGCTCATATTCCTGATGGTTCAGTATCTGGTCCTGTTAATGTTTCTGTGATCACAGCAGGCTGGTAAGAACTACCATTTAGTCAATGTTTTCTGTTATTTTTTTAAGCATTTATTCATTAGTCCTCTTAGCCACACTGCAGGGGTGGTTCCCTTCGGTAAGTGGGAGTCTGAGACACAGCGAGGTTACTTAATTTGCCCACAGATACCCAACTAGGAAGTGGTAGAGCATCTGTGTCTGCTTCCTAAGTGATACTCAGCCAAAGAGTAGAGTTGAGAAAATGCATGCTTTCAGTAGCAGAAAATATCTATCGTCTGCTTTTTGCATGGTTTGCTTTTTAGCCTTTTAAAAACCTTTCATGCAAGGTCATTCATTCAGCACCAGTTCTCTGCAAGGACTCTCGTGGCACCTGCCCTTCAGTAGCTCTTGTTCCAGACAATGGGGTGCAGTTGGGCAGGAACACAGAAGCCCCTGTAGAGTGCTGTGGGTGACAAAGTCCTGAGTGGCGTGTGGCTGTCCGTGTCCGGCTTCGCAAACCTTCGCGCTGGGTGTTGGTGTGTGAGTTGGTAGTTTGCCGTGAGATGTGCGCTCTGGGTAGAGGAGAGTGCGCACGCCGAGGCACAGAAGTCTGAACACGGCACAGCCGGTCAGGGAAAGCAGGAGTTGCCTGAGAAGTGAGACTGTGGGTGGGTGCCATGGGGAGAAAGCTGGAGTGGAGACAGCTGGGGTGAGTGGGGCCGAGTTCTGAGGGGCTTTGTTTCCTAAGCAGTTGGGACTTGATATGGTAGGGGACAGTCCCTGAAGGATGCCCTTTTTCTGCTGGTTCCTCATCCAATTTTGTGTTTCCCTCTTTGTCTCTCTTTGACTTTCTATCCACTGCACTTGTCTCTTCTGTCTACTTATTTAGGGCTACTCAGTGGGTATGATTTTTATCCAGTCTCCACAGGAATTTTGAAATGTATGTGGGTTTTGTTTTGCTTTTTGTTGTTGCATTGATTGGAAGTGTTATTGGACTCCGGTGTGTATGTGGTGGAGGCGGATGTGCCAAATGACCTGCATGCATTTTGTGCACAGCACATTCAGTCCCTGCACCAGAGGAACATCCTGTTTAGATGCCTGTGGTGTTTCCCTCCAGCCCATCCTAAAGAGGGGCTGGGCCCTAGTCAGGTCCTGCCTTCCTCTGACATTCATCTCCTCCAACAATGTGTCCTTATTACTTTCACCTCTAGCCCTCCCTCCATCCCTCCCTGGGACTTTGCTGGGTATTGGTACCACCTGTTTCAAAGGCAGGACCAGCAGTGGTATAAATCATGTACAGAGGCTCCAGACCAGATTCCTAGTTGTGCTGGTTTAGCTGTTAATTTGACTTTTAATAAAGAAGTCCCTTGTTTGGTTTTTGGAGCTCAAAGATGGGAGGAGACCGTCTTAAATGAGCAACAGAAAATCCAGAGTTTCTGAACAGATTTGAGGGCAAGTAAAATGCAAACAAAATTCATTTTGATATTAGTAACATCCCTAATAATGTGCTTCTGGTGGTTTGCTATAATATATATGCCATTCTGGTGAATTGAATTTGTATGTTCTCAATTCTCATGTATTAATAAAAATACTTTAATGAAAAGCATCCTAGTTGAGTTTTCCAGGAACTATGTATAGTTTATTCCTCACCTTGCTCACAGTAATGTACCTACTACATAAAAAACAAATGATTCCCTAAAAAACATCTCAAGCGATCCCATCACACATCCAGCCTGCTTTGCCAACCCACTTGCCTGATCCTGGCATGCTGTTTCTTCCTCTTTGCTTCTCTTTTCTCTTTCACTTCTTGGGGCTCCCATACATTGGCAAGCCAACAGGATAGATGTTCTCCAAGATCTCTCTCAGATGCTCAGTCTTAGGGCAGGCTCTGGGCTCTGAACCCATCCGTGGCTAGTAGGAGCTGGGGGTGGGATGTAGGGGTGAGGTCTGCAGGACTTCACCATGACCAGCTGGCTAACATTAGTTGCAAGCTTGCCTTAGGTGCTGTGGTTGCAAAATCATTTTCATTTCAATACCTTTGAGGTATTATTTTTTTCACTGTACAGATGAGGAAACCAGGACTCAGGTAACTTGTCCAGGGTTCACAGCCAGTAAATGTATAGCAGAACTGGGATTTGTCTAGACCTCAAAACCTGTAATTATTATTTTTTTCCCTAAACTACTGTAGACTTTACTCTGTTATGGCGAGTTACCTGGAAATGTGCTTCTTGCATCCTGGATTCCTGAATATGTTGGTACCAGAATATAACATGATGATTGTCACGGCCCACTTGAGACTGTTGTGTAGATGGAAGAGGGAGGAACCAGAAACTTGGAATGGGTGAGGAAAGTAGGGTCAAACCAGCTTCATTTTTATCAGGAGGGTGTTTATCAGTGTTGATCCTTCTCACTTCTCCTACGTACCTCCACCAGTTTCTTGATTTTCATTCATTTAGTAATGTTACTGAGCATGTACCTGACCTGTGTGCTAAGCAGTATGATTGAAGTGGTTTTTTTTTTTGCTGTTTGCAGTCTAACAGGAAAGTAATCACATTTACTCAATATGATGAATGCAGAGTGCTACCATTTATACCAATAAAAAGTTGAGCAAAGGTTTGAGTAGTCTGGGAGGGTTTCCTGGAGGAAGTGCTGTTTAAGTCAGAATCTGGAGAATGACTTGCAGTTAGCCGAGTGTAAGATAGGGAAGGGTGCTAAAGCATTTCAGGCACTACGTTTAGCAAACGGGTTGTAGAAATCAGGGAGTTTGCGATTACGATCCAGGGATATTTCTCATGGTGTTGCACAGACAGGAAGAGCAGTTAAAGCTTCAGGTATGGATGTGAAACTAGATCATAGGAACTAAAATATGATAGGAAGGTAGGAACTGAAAACTAGATCAAGGCATCTACTCCCCACTCTCTGTACATTTACAAAATCTTCTCGCACCCTGCATCTCTACAAAGCTGGGGTTTTTTTTGTTGTTGTTGTTTCTTCTTGTTTCAATTTTACTACATTCCCATGCACTTGGCAGGAGAGAGCTGACCCTAGCTTCCCAAAGGTATGTGTCTTCAGAGCACACCAACTCCTGGGGGAGAGAATCTAATGCAGCCTGGGCTAGTGTCCACCACTGGTCCAGGCAGCTGAGGCCCACGTGGAGTCATCTGATAAGGCTGAACTTCTTTAAGGTGGCACAGTGAGGTGGGGGTGGTTGTGAGATGTCTGCTGCTGACCTCTGACACTTACCAGGGTAGCTCTTGGTGCTGCTTCCCTTAATCTTGTGCTAGGCCAAGGCCTGCTGATGGGGGCTGGTGGTAGGAGAAGAGGGGAGGGCAAAGTCATTTAGGCGGGAGAGGGTCTTTGGGTTGCTTTTCAGGTACATCTACTTTCCTGTCTCTGGCAGTATGGGGATGGCAGCCAAACTGGATGGCGTTCTTTACAATGTATTTAATATTTGATACATATCTAACATGTGAGTTATGCAGCCTAACAATAAACACCCAAGAACCCACCACCCACTGACTGACTTCACACCAGATTGTCGGAGGCCCATGTTCTAATCTCTGTCTGCGAGTCTGCACAGTAGATCAGGGAAGAGTGTGTGCTCTGGACACCTGTATGTGACCTGAGCTTGTTTTTCTGTGCTATGGAGAGCGGGTAGTGATAGCCATCTCAGGGTTGGGAGGATTGAATGAAACACATAGGTCAGTGCTGAGCCCTTGGCCTCGGGTTAGTGCTCTAGTTGTTACTCCCTGGAAGTGAACGGGCCTGGTAAGACCAGTGTCCTCCCTCCCCTAAGTCTCTTGGACATCGTCCTGGAGTGTGAAGCAGAGTCCGCGAAAGTGAGACAGTTAGACTTGGGTCACACGGTTGTGTGGTCTAGGGCAACATCCTCTCCTGGTGAGATTTATCAGTTAGAGCATCTTCTCTGCCTGGCCCTGGTCTATGTTCCCACCCACCCTAAGGAATGCTGCAGGTGGTGTAGGAGACAGACTAATGAGGAAATAGATTACTGTGTCACTTGGTGAAGACACTGATACGAGATAATTCTGGAAAGAACCGCTAACTCCACCTGGGCTTCCCAGTTTCTAATTAATTCAGCAAATGGTGTCAGTATGCATTAGGACACATACTAGTTATTAAGCTACTTCAGTGAATAAAACACCTAGTTCCCGGGAGGCTTATGGACAGTGTATGCCTGGCTTAGAGTGAGCCCGTTCCATAGGTTGCTGTTTGGTTTTGCTTATGGTTCTTTTGCTGTGCAAAATCTTGTAAGTTTAATTAGGTACTATTTGTTTGTTTTGCTTTTTTTTTTTTCTATTTCTTGAGTAGACTGCACTAGGAGAACATTACTGAGATAGATGTGAGATAATGTTTTTCCTATGTTTTCTTCTAGGAGGTTTATTGTGTCTTGTCTTATGTTTAAGTCTTTAATCGATTTTGAGTGTATTTTTGTATACGATGTGAGGGAGTATTCTTTCTTCATTGATTAACATTGCTGCTGTTAAGTTTTCCCAAAACCGTTTGCTGAAGAGACTGTCTTTATTCCATTGTATGTTCTTGCCTCCTTTGTCAAAGATTAATTGACCAAAAGTTTGTGGGTTCATTTCTGGGCTCTATCCTGTTCCATTGGTCCATAGGTCTGTTTATGTACCAATGCCATGCTGTTTTGATGACTGTAGCTCTATAGTATTGTCTGATGTCTGGGAGGATTATTCCTCCAGCCTCATTCTTTTTCTTCAGTAGTGCTATGGCAATTCTGTGTCTTTTGTGATTGCATATAAATTTTATTATGATTTGTTCTAATTCTGTGAAATACGCCCTGGGTAATTTAATAGAGGTTACATTAAATCTGTATGTTGCCTTGGGCAGAATGACCATTTTAACGATATTGATTCTTCCAATCCAGGAGCATAGGATATCTTTCCATTTTGTTAAGTCTTCTTTAATTTCCTTAATCAGTGTTTTCTAGTTCTCCATGTATAAGTCTTTCACCTCCATGTTTAGATTTATTCCTAGGTATTTTATTACTTTCAGTGCTGTTTAAAAAGGGACTGTTTCTTTACTTACTTTTCCTGTTGATTCATCATTAGTGTAAATAAGTGCAACTGATTTTTGTACATTAATCTTGTATCCTGCTACGTTGCTGAATTATTTGATTAGTTCTGGTAGTTTTTGTATGAAACTTTTAGATTTTTCTATCTATAGTATCATGTCATCTGCATATAGTGACAATTTTACCTCTTGTTTTCCAATTTGGATCCCTTTTATTTCTTTTTCCTTGCCTGATTACTGTGGATAGGACTTTCAAGACTATGTTGAATAGGAGTGGTGAGAGTGGGCAACCTTGATGATCCCAGATTTTAGTGGGAAAGTTTTTAGTTTTTCACCATTGAGTACTAAGCTGGCTATAGGTTTGTCATAAATAGTTTTTATTATGTTCATATATGTTCCCTCTATATCCACTGTGGTGAGAGTTTTTATCATAAATGGGTGTTGAATTTTATCAAATGCTTATCCTGCATCTATTGAGAGGATCATGTGTTTTTTGTCCTTTCTCTTGTTGATGTGCTGTAATATATTGATTGATTTGCTTATGTTGAACCATCCCTGTGTTCCTGGGATGAGTCCAAGTTGATCATGGTTTGTGAACTTTTTTATGCACTGCTGAATAATGTTTGCTAATATTTTGTTGAGGATTTTTGCATCTATTTTAATCAGTGATACTGGCCTATAATTCTCTTTCTTGGTAGTGTCTTTGCCTGGTTTTGGTGTCAGGGTGATGGTGGCTTCATAGAACGAGTTTGGGAGTACTCCCTCTTTTTCAGTCTTCTGGAAGATTTTGAGAAGGACTGGTACGAGTTCTTCTTTGTATGTTCAGTACAATTCCCCAGTGAAGCCATCTGGTCTATGATTTTTATTTGTAGGGAGGTTTTTTATTGCCAATTCAGTTTCATTTCTAGTGATAAGTTTGTTCAAGTGGTCAGTTTCTTGATTCAGTCTTGATGGACTGTATATTTCCAGACAATTGTCCATTTCATCTAGGTTATTCATTTTGTTTCTATGTAGTTGTTCATAGTATCCTTGTATGATATTTTGTATTTCTATGATATTGGTAGTCCTGGATTTTTGTTTGTAGGAAGTTTTAAAATTTACTGATTTAGTAAGTCTCCTTGCTAGTTTTCAGTCTGCTTTGGAGCTCGCTGGGCTTCCTGTAACTGGGTGTCTGTTTCCTTTCCCAGGTTAGGAAAAGTTTTCAGACCTTGTTTATTCAAATATGTTCTCTGCCCCCTTTTCTCTTCTTCTGGAGCTCCTATAATGAGAATGTTATTGTGCTTGATGTTGTGCCATTAATCTTGTAAGCTGCCTTCACTTTTTTTTTTCCTTCCTGTCCATTTTTGCTTCTATGTTTGAGGGAGTTCCCCTCACCTGTCCTTGAGTTCACTGATTTTTTTTTTTGTGCTTCATCTGGTGTATTTTTAAGTTCAATTATTGTATTCTTTAGTTCTGTGACTTCTGTTAGGAACTTTCTTTTATTTTCTAACTCTTTGTTGAAGTTCTCACTGTGTTCATCCATGATTCTTGTGAGTTCAGTGGGCTTTTCTTATGAGTGTACTTTGAATTTCTCAGCAGGCAAATTACTTTTCTTCATTTCATTAATTTTTTTTCCTGGGGTTTTATCTTGTTCTTTCATTTCAAACATTGTCCATAGTCTTCTGTTTCTTCATTTCACTTGACTCTCTGTGTTGGTTTCTATGCATTAAGTAAAACAGCCACCTCTCCCAGTCTTGAAGAGTTATGTGGGAGAAGAACTTTGTCAATTAACCCTGCCTACCCTTGGTTGTCAATGAAACTGATTATCCAAGCAGCTTGTTTTATTTTAACAGCTCCTAGCAGTTGAGGGTGTGCCAAGACCAGTCAGTATCCCAAAGGGGAGACTCTCAGTCAACACCAAGATTCAGGCTGATTGGAATCCAAACCGCCCAGTAACAACTTTTAAAGAATACAAATATACTGAGGCTTGGGACTGCAAATATAGGCCCTGCTGGCCCCTAGAGCTAGGAATTCTGGAGGTGTCTCCTGGAGAACAGTCACAGAGAACAGGGCTTCAGATAAGTATACAAGATCCTTTCTGGGAAATGTCAGTGAGCTGTATGTAACAAGGCAGACTGAGAGTGTAATGATGGCACCCATAGCCTACCTTCCCTGAGAGCACCTCAGTAGTCTCCTGATGTGTGCCAAACCTGAAGCCTGCCTCCAAGTCGAAAGCTCTAAGACTAGAAAGGAGGCCTTTTTTCACATAAAGGCTGGGGTTGTGTCTCAGTGCCCTGAAATTCTTAGCCTGCCAAGAACTGTCTCTCCAACTGTTACAGTCCCATTGGACTGAGACATGCAATCGGTCCTGGCCTCCAGAGGTAGGTGATCAAGGAGCATCCCCTGAGTGGAAGCCACAAAACCTGGGTCGCCAGTGTGTAGACATTCCCTGCTTGGAGATACTCTCACTCTGCAGCCTATCAGAGGGAGAGTGCAAATATGGCTGGAGTGAGGCAGTGGGAGAGTGCAAAGATGACACCTTCTGAATAAAGGGGAGTGGAAGAAATGGAAAAAGATGAAGTAAGAAATACAGCAAGACAGAGGGAGAGCGGGGAAGATGGCACCTGCTGGCTGGAGCATAAAGCTGGCTCCCAAAGGGAAGGGGAAAAAAAGATGGTACCTCCCAGTTTTATTAAGGCAGAGGGAGAGCAGGAGGATGGTACCCATCAACCTCTGTCCCTGGGGAGGTGCCCAGCAGCCCCTGCCCCTCAGACCAATGCTTTAAATTTTGGAAATGAGTCTCTTTCACATAAAGTGTGTGTGCTTTTCAAAGAGCCACTTCTGCACTTGGCCCTGGGACCAAAAGCACAGGCCTTTTAAGAGTGGTTCCTGAATTCACCACAGCCCAGTGTGTCTCACAGTCATGTGTCCTTGAGGGTCTTCCAAGTCAGATGCTTTGGAGGTTTCTCTCTCAGTTATCAGTCTTCAAAGTTTGAGTCCCCAGTGTGGGGGTACAAACCGTTCACACCGCAGGTAGAAGTTCCATGTTCTGAGTTCCCTCCTGAGTGTGTTTGTGCACACCAGGGGTGTGGTGTCTGGTGAAACTGTGTCTCAGCCTTTCCCACCTGCTTTGATGTGGTTTCCCTCTTGTTTGCCTGATGTGAAGGGGTTGCTCCACCATTTCTTAGGCTTTTCCAGAGGAAATTGTTCCACATGTAGCTGTAGATTTGTTGTGTTTTTGGGAGGTGGTGAGTTCAGGATGTTTCCATGGCACCACATTGAACTGAAACCTATTGTATATGTTTTAAACTTTGGTTTTCAATTGCTCAGATCACTACTAGTATATGGAAGTATGATTAATGCTGTGTATTCATGTTTATGTATGGATCTTATATTCTGGGATCTTGCTAAAGCTATTTATTATAATATATTATGAGTTTTCTTATAGATTCCTTGGAGTTTTGTCCATAGACAATGATGTCATCTGTAAATAATGACAATTATATTTCTTCTCTTCTAGTCGATATGCCTTTATTTCCTTTCTTGCCGCACTGCACTAACTAGAACCTGTAGTAATGTTGCAAACTGACAGAAGACAGCAGACATTCTAACGTTTTCAAACTTCGGAAAAGCATTCATTCTTTCACCATTATTATGTGAGACGTGAGTGTTTTGCAGATGTTCTTTGTTAGGTTGAGGTAGTACCCTTCTATTCCTAGTTTCTGAGCATTTTTAATATGAATGGGTGTTGAATTTTGTTTAATGTTTTTTCTGTATTGATGTGACTACATGGGTTCTCTTCTTTAGACTCTTCATAGGTTAGATTACAGTGTTGATTTTTGGCTATTGAACCAGGCTTGCATTCCTGGAATAAATTCCACTTGATTATAATCTATTCATGTGGATGCTTATGGTAGGTATTCTCGTGGATTTCTTGCTGTAGGCTAAATTACGGTTCCCCAAAGAGGTCCATGTCTAATCACTTCTATAACAATGTGTGATTGTTAACTTGTATGCAAAAAGGATTTTGCAGAAGTAACTAAGTTAAAAACTTTGAGTTTATCATACATTTTCTGGCTTTACTTAATATAAAAGGAGGTACACAGGAACTGAGAGATACCATGAGACGATAGAAGCAGAGACTAATGTGATGCACTTTGAAGGTGGAAGAAGGGACCAACTGCAAGGATGACAGGCATCCTCTGGAAGCCAGAAAGGGAAAGGGAACAAAGTCTCCTGTGAGGCCTCAAAAGGAATCAGCCCTGCTGACACCTTGACTGACATCAGACTACTGGCCTGCAAAACATTACTATAATAAATTTGAGATATTTTAAGCTAGTAAATAGTAATTTGTAATTTAATGATACAGTTTGTAATTTGTAATACTTTATAATAATTTGTCATAACAGCCAGAGAAAATGAACACAACTTGTATTTTGTTGAGAATTTGTGTAGGTGTGTATCCATATTCCTGGGAGTATTTGTCAGAAATTTTTATTTTTGAGCTGTCATTATCAGGGTTTAGTGTTATGTTATGCTGGCCTCATAAAATAAGTTGGGACATAATCGCTTTGCTTCTACTTGGTGGAACAGGTTTTGTGGAATTCATATTCTTTTGAAACATTTGGTGGAAATCGCCAGTGAATACATGGATCAGGAGATTTCTTTTTTGGATGGACTCTACTATGAATTGAATGACTTTAAGAGTTTTAATATGTATTAGGTCATCTAGTTCATCAGAGTTAAGTTTTGGTAGTTTGTGGTTTTCAAGGAATTTTCCCATTTCATGTCTCTTTTCCCTGTGTGTGTGTGTGTGTGTGTGTGTGTGTGTATATAGAAATGTAGTTGGTTTACAATTTTGTGTCGATTTCTAGTGTACAGTGTAATGCTTTAGTCATATCCCATGAATATACATATATTTACTTTCATATTCTATTTCATTAAATGTTACTGCAAGATGTTGAATATAGTTCCCTGTGCTATACAGTATAAACGTGTTGTTTATCTATTTTATATATTGTAGTTAGTATCTGCAAATCTCAAACTCTCAATTTACCCATTCCCTCTCCATTCCCCTATGATAACCATAAGTTTGTTTTCTCTGTCTGTGAGTCTGTTTCTGTTTTGCAGATAAGTCCATTTGTGTCTTCTCCTTTAGATTCCACATTTAAGTGATATCATGTGGTATTTATATTTCATTTTCTGGCTAACTTCACTTAGAATGACCATCTCCAAGTCTACCTATGTGTTGCAAATGGCATTATTTTATTCTTGTTTATGATTGAGTCATATTCCATTGTGTAAATATACCACAACTTATTTATCCATTCATCTGTCGTTGGACATCTAGGTTGTTTCTATGTCTTGGCTATTGTAAGTAGTGCTGCTGTGAACATTGGGGTGCATGTGTCTTTTCCAGTTACAGTTTTTTCTGGATGTATGAACAAGAATGGAATTGCTGGATCATAGGGTAAATCTTTTTAGTTGTTTGAGGAATCTCCATACTGTTTTCCGTAATGGCTGCACCAAACTGCATCCCCACCAACAGTTAGTGGGGTTCCCTTATAGGAGGAACTGTTTTATATGCAAATACAAATCTGTGTTGCCACCAGTCCACACACAGGTCCAGCCAGCCGTGGGTGGGAAGGGAAGGAATAGTAATTGTGGGGCACCTCTGCAGACTCGTTAGCCCCTAAGGCCACAGCAAGATGAGTCCTCCTCCCTCACCTGGACAAGATGCTCCGCACAGAAATCCCACAAATCCCACAATGACACTGACTGTCATTCCCCTTTTACACACCTTTAACAGGCACCCCGTGAACTTTCTCTCAGCCCATTCCCCTTGTGTCCTTGGGATTAACAGGAAGCTGACTCCACCACTCCCCGCATTGCAATAATCCCAGGAGGGTCCCTCTACAATGGTGCAGAGAGGCAAAAAGCCCTGTCTCTCAGGCCAAGACTTCCTCTCTGGTCAGGACACCCTGGCCTATCATCTGGCTGCCTCAGGGAAGCAGACTGAAGCTCCCCAAAGACAAGTGCTGTCTCTTGGCTCCATTCTAGAAAGCTGGGTAGTGTTCAGAGGGCTGAAAGGCATGAAAATAGCTCCCCATCCCTAGTTTGCTCAGGGGTGCAGATGATGATGGGATGCCCCACAGGCCTGTGGCCAATCAGGCTCGAGGGAAAATAACAATGCAGGGGTCCCTCGGGAAAGTGGGAGCTGCAGACTACCAGGACCAGTCTGAGGACCCTGTGTCAATGTGGAGGAAGATCTAGTCAGCCCCCTGTGGATCCGTAGCTCCAGGGACCTCCTCAGCCTCCTTCTCTGGACCCCTCTCTGTAAAGCAGCACAGACATGAATAAGACTACTGTGTTCTGAGATCATTTCCAGACAAAACTGTCATCATTCACATTTTACATACATCACCCCAATGTGCTGCTCCCACCCACAGCCATCCAGATCCACCCCCCAGCCTAACTCCCCTCCACCCTACACCACCCTGGCCCTGATGATCTGACCCTCCTTCCCTGTCCTTCCTCCCTGACCCCACATCAGCTGGGGTCAGCACTGAATGAGGAGGAGTCCCTAAGGTCCCCTGGGGTCCCCCTGGGGGCTGGCAATGGAGGACTGGCCTGTTGTTCCCTACTGAGTGCAGTGCCTCTTTCTCCTCCTCCTTCCTGCGACAAATAGGTCACACCTCTTTTTTTGCAGTGAGGGGTGAGCCAGCCCTAGAGTCAAAGCTGGCCTCCAAGAGATCCCAAAGTCAGGCCTGGGCAGGGACAGCTTCCCAGCAGACACTGGGCCTCCACTAGAGGCCGCTTCCTCGACTTGACAGCTGGTGGAGGTGCTGGGCTGAGGCCAGTTCTCTGAGAGAAGGGGGCCTGGGGAGCCCCCCACCTCCAGGGCAGACAAATCTCAAGGGCCCTGGGGCAGAGCTCTGGGACATCCCCCAGGGCCAAAGGCTGTACTGAGAGGCCAAGAGGAAGGCCAGGATGCGGAGCTGCCCCTTGTCCTCACTGGACCCATCCCTTGGCCCTGGGGCCTCCCTAATAGGAGACGTCTCTCTGAGAACTGAGGCATCCCTGGGTCCTAGACTCCGTGCAGTGCACTTTTGACCCCGGGAAGGGGAGAGGGGCTGTCCAGCCTGGAATGGAAGGAAACCATGATGTCTTGGAGAGAGAATAAAGTGTTTGGACATGAACAGGCCACTGTCTGCTCGGTAGCACCTTAGAAGTTCCTCAAAATCAACGTCTGCTGGGCTGTCTTCATCACCGACCCCTCGCTGGGGGCCTTGGTCATGTGTCTGGGCATCTAGGCCAACATCAGACTCATGAGGACTTGAGTCCTAATGGGGTACACTGTGACTGGTGTGTGCCCGCACACCCAACTCCTCCTTCAGGGCCAGGAGTCCTTTCTGCACCAGCTGGTGGACAGTGATTGGCCCCGCATACATGGTGAGGGAAGAAGGAGGGCTGGGCAGGGGGATGATGGCATTGGGGAGCAAAACAGGGAATGTCAACAGGCCTCCAGTCAAAGTACAGACACTAGAGCACTCCTGCTGTCCTCCTGGGCCTTATTCCCAGCTGTGTGTCCTTCCTTTCCCTCTGGGCCCCCATCCTCTACTTCCTATGGTCCTGCATCGCACCCAGTCCCTAGCAGGCCCTCCAGGAGGCCAGGCCTTCCAGGCAGGGGAGGATGAACAGAGCCATGAGGGCCTCCTGTTATGTGGTCCCATCCCTCCCCCGGCTGACCTGGGTCCTTGCCTCCCTTGGTTACCTGGGTGTCTTATGCCTTCCCTCTTCTACCTGGGGTCCATCCCTCCCTTGTCTCCCTGAGTGTCCATGCCTCCTCTGGCTCATCTCTTCAAGGGTGAGTCCTGCCTCCTGTTCCAGCTCCTCAGCTAGGGCCAGGAGGTCCAGCTGTGGTTCTGGGGAAAGCCAAGTCTGCCAGGAATAGAGGGTGAATGACTGCCTCTCCCTAAGAAGGAAGGAAGAGGCTGTGAGTATCCTTGGCCTGGAGTAACTTGTGAGCCATGAATACCTGGAGGGAAAGCAAAAAGCAGACCCACCCCATTGTCCTCCATTAGGTAGCCTGTTTTAAACCACTGAGGCAGTCAGCTACACACACACGCACACACACACACTCACACACACACACACACAGAGCTTAGAGACAAGGTTCACAACTTAAGTCGCAAAGGCCCGGGCAGAACCCCAGTCCTGGTGCTGAGAGTGCCAGTCCCTGGAATCTTGCAGCCCCCAGGCTCCAGGCCCAGCCCACCTTGGTGATGCAGGCTTCCTGGGAGCACAGCTTGTCAGTGTAGCTCAGGAGATGTGGGTCCGTGTAGATCCCGTTCTCTTCCTGCTTCAGTTCATTTCTGTCCTCTTGGAATTTGGCATCTAGCTCCCCAGTGGCTGAGGGGACAGGCCCCACCAGCTCCTCCATGGTGTCCATATGCTCTTTCACAGCCTCAGGGGGATTCTTCTTAGGTTCCATGGCCTCCCAGGGACACTGGGATCTGTGTAGCTTCCTGGGCACACACACTGGGGGAAAGCGGGAGGAGAAATAAAGGTGAGGGGCTCCTGCATCCAGCTTCTGACCACGCAGTGCACATGCTGGCTCAGACAGTGTTATGAAGACATAGACGTGGGTGTGGTTGGGAGTCATGACCACCTGCATCTTCACCCACAGTGTTGGGGAATGAGAAGGGAGAGGTAAGGGGGAGCTTCTAAGAGAGTCACATGTGAGCAAGTGTGGAACCTCCAATTTTCCAAGCGTCTCCCCATCCAGCCTGCTTCTCAGGCAGGCTGTATGTGGTGTCCTTAGACAGGAAGGTGGGAGTTTTGTAACTGTCCAAATCAGTACCCCAGGGTGACAAAGGACAGCTGAGACCCCTCGATGGCTGTTGAGGGTGAAAGACCAGTAACCCCCTTGAGGGAAAAGGGCTGATGGGGGGACAGTGGCCATCCCTAAGCCCCTGTTACCTTTGTGTTCAGCTCCAGTGGGCACGTGGTTACCTGACTGAGGGCCCACTTTTTGGGCTGGGTTCCCCGAGGTTCTGGCTTTGGTGGGGCTGGAGGAGGCAGGCCCTGCACCCTCTGCATCCACTGCACCTGCTGAATCTGCATCTCCTCTGCCTCAAACTCCATGAACCTGAAGAATGAGGGAGGCACAGGCCATGCTGAGAAAAAGGCCTGGGCTCTGGAGCCCACCAAGGGAGCAGAGATGGAGGCATCAGAAGAGGTGGTGCTGGGGACAGTCAAGGCCTGTGAGGTACTGTCCCCACCAGGGAGCTGCTCTTGTGGCAGATACCAGATCTGAGGCCACCCCTGCCTCCCAGCACTGGATGGTGTTCAATAGCATACACCCAGGTCACTAAATTGAAACAGGCCTGCATGGAAGGCCCACAGAGGAGACCAGGATGGAGTCACATGGACTGTACTGAGAACACTACCTGGATGTGACATCCTGTGTGACTGACTCCTGGGAGAATGGAAGCCTTGGAGGACAGGGCTGTTATCTACTTGATCCATTAAATGATGGTTGTTTCTAGGAAAGCACCTGTCCCTAGTGGACCTTCCTATTTGAAGAATAAATGAGCCCAACAACCCCATCATACAGATGTGAGTGGACCCGGGACCCCACCTCTCCCACCCAGGGATCCCTGCTCTCACTCTCCTAGGAAAAGGACCGCTAATGGAATCACAAGTCTCCTTTGAAGTGGAAAATCAGTTTCACCCAAGGACAAAGTCCCAGTGACACAGAAGGCAGAGGCTTCCTCTTGGGCAGGAGGACAATGACCAATTAGCACAACCACAGCATCTCCAGCTGACCTTTCCAGGGGCCAGGGCCTCAGAAAGCACTTTCCATGAAGGGCCCCCTCTGTTCTACCCTGCTAGGGCCTGCTCCTCTGTTGACCCCAGTGTGCAGATGGGCAAACTGAGGCTCAGATAGGTAGAGTGACAATCCCACATGTGACTGCTAGTAAGTGGCTGAGTTATCAATGTCCCAAGAGGACAGAGTGCTCACCTTTGGAACGGAAGGTCCAGCACCTAATGGGCAGTGGTGAAGCCTCTATAGTTGCCCAGGAATGTGTTCAGGTAGGAGGGGTGGCCGCCCAGGACTGTAGACACCAGGTTCATCACCAGCTTCTCCAGCCTGTGTCACTGAAGGCTCCACACTCTGTAGGTCTCATCCCTGCTCCCTGATGGTCCATCTCTCCCCTGGGGTGGAAAGAGGAGAGACATGAGTCAGCGGCAGCACTGGGGACCCCCAGTGGGTTGGGGCTGGAGCTCAGCCCAAATCCTAAAGCCTCAAGTTCTTTTGCCAGAGGTGGAAGAGGGGAGCCCTGAGCAGATTCAAGGTTCTCAGCATCACCATAACAAGGGGCGGAGGGCGATGATTAAATGCATCAGTGTCTCCATCATTGTCAGAACCTCAGTGACAGCACCTCCCTGATGAACTACCTCAACCCTGAGACTGCTGCCACAACATCCCGTTCCAGAGATGAGAAGACAGAGGCTGATCCCGGGGTGGGAGGGATCAGGATTATTAGGCCAATGTGGACACGTGGGGATGGAGGAGAAACAGGACGGTCTGTAGAAAAATGTAGAAACACTCTTGACTTAACATGAACTGAGATTCTGTCAAAGTCTCTTTCTCAGATTCTGACTCATAAGTGGGCATTGACTTTGCATCTGGCCAAGGCAGGGCCTGGGCTGTGAGGGTGGGTGGGAGAGATGGGGCATCAGATTCCTTTGCCAGCAGGTCTCTAAGAGGGAGCCCAGGGGAGGAGCAGGGCAGCTCTAGGACCCGGGCTTCCTGGGTGTGGACTCTCCTCGCTCACACTCACCCTGAGCCCGTCCTGGGCTCTGCTGGTGTCGTGGGTCACCTGCCCTTCCTGCAGGGAGATGGCTTGGGGTAGTCTATGGACCAGGTCCTGTGAGGAGTCCTGCAGACACACTGCCCAGCAGCCAGGCAGAAACCTCAGAGCCCTGTCTGGTTGTTCTGACTGGTTCTCAGACCCATAAGACAGCTCCAGTCTCGACATGCACACACCACTCTCTGCACAGACCTCCATCAGGGACAAAAAGCTGACAACATGAGGGCCTTGAATTCCCACTGGCACAGAGAAAAACCCCTCAGGAGTCCTCTTTCCCCCTGCCAGCCCTGTCCTTGGGTGTGGCCATGACAGGACCACCAGGTTTCCACGTGTTCAATGGCTGGTTCCTGCCCAGAGGGGACACCTCCCCTCAAGTCCCCCTCCCCCCACATGGAAATGAGGGAAGTGGGCCTGCCCAGGGAGGGCTCCCAGAGGAGGTTGGTCCCATATTGGCCTGCTCCAGGCTACCCGGTGTTACCTTAAGTGACCGCCTCATAGTAGAGCAGAGGTGTTGTGGTTGAGGGTTCAACCAATGCCTACGGCCTCTCAGAAACCTCTCACTCCAGAGTTTCCTGGAGGAGAAGCCCCGAGAGTTCACGAAACAGAAAGAACTTGTTTCTCTGTGAACTGTCTCCGGCCAAGTGAGGTTGCTCTGGGGCTGTCCCTAGAATGTTGGTGCCTGGTAACCAGGTTCCATTTCTGTTGGGGTCTGTGGTAAAGGAAGTGACATCACTTCCTGGGGTCCACTTCCTGGAACCCACTCCTCAGACAACACCTCCACACACAGCCATCTGGGCTGCTGCCTGCTCACCCCCTTCTCATTGCAAACCCACCTCTTCCACAGTTACAGCAGCCGTGCCCTCTCCACGGCTCTGCATGCAGCTGCGAGAAGAGGACTTGGCTTCCAGACTCAACTCCTCATTGTTACCTGTTCTACATCTTGTATTTATCCTGGTGTTTCTCCAGGATGGTCTCCCCATCTGCACATTGAGGCTGATTCTAGTCATACTTCTAGAGATGTCCTCAGGCGCATGTGGGGTAAGACCTGAGAAGTGTGGGGGTGGTGTCACTTGTAGGTGATGCCTCCAACCCCATGATTTTTTGTCTTATAACCAAGCTCACATCTGTTCCTCTCCTGATCCCACCCCTTATTTAATGTCACTGTGCACGTGTGTCTGTGTGTGTGTGTGTGTGTGTGTGTGTGCTTGTGCACACATGTAAGCCATAGCTCACTCTCTGTGCAACCATCAGAAAACTGCCCCCATGTGGGAGGGTTGGGCAAGAGCTTCCTGAGGTCTGAGGGTTTCTAATTTCCAAAGCAACCCTGATGAAAGGGGTTCAAGCCTTGGCCAGCAGGTCAGAGCACCGTGACCCCAGGCCTTTCAGGCAGCAGGGGCTGGAGCTGGGATCACAGACTCACACAGTCTGGTTCCACTGTCCACACTCAACACCACAGTGCTGGGGGCAGGAAGACTGTCCCCTTCATGGGCACACAGCCTGGCAGGGTCATCTCTGGCTGGACACAAAGTGGTCCAGGGACAGGTGGGCAGTTGAAGGGTTGCTGTCACCAGAGAGATCTGACAGTGTCATTTGGTGCTCCCTCTATGTTCCTGTCCTCACATGCCTCTCCCCAAGTCCCAACCCCAGTATAAACAGTCACCTTCCACAGGAACAACAGGATTTTTATCTGCTGGAGTAAGAAGACCCTCAGTCTCAGTGGAAATCCCTGGTTATCAGTTTCTCCCACTGATTTCATGAGGAAAGTGTATCAGGTATGATCTAATCTCCTAAATGTCTAAGGTTCAGTTGGCCCCAAGCTGTCTTCTCAAACTATCTTCCCACCTATTCCCCTGTCCATGCTGCAGCTTCATCTCCCCACTTCTCAAACCAGAACCTGGGGCTCTATCAGTCCTCCCCTGTCCCTGGGTCCCAACTCCAAGTACATTCATCACCTCTCTGTATCTCCCTCCCCTCCCTGTCCAGGCCACCACTGACACTGTCCTGGATTCATGCTCTTTGCTTCCTTTTCTCACTCCCTCTTACCCAAGCAGTGGATGTTTAAAAGACAGATCTGTTCCTGTGACTCTGCTAACACACAGAAATCTCTCAGAGGCACTTTGGGGAAAAGCCCCAATCCTGGACAAGTCCTCAGAAGCATCCCCAGGAGGTAGCACCTTCATCCACTGGGTTTACACACTGCTAAAATGCTGTGATACCCAGACAGAGTAAATGAATCAAATTTTCATTTCATTGCCACATAAAACAAGAGGTGTATAGTCAAGAAAAACTGCTCATGGAAATGAGTGTGTTCATGAACAGGGTGATCTGATTCATTAGGGGTTGTGTCTAGCTGGATGCCTGAGCCTGGGGAAGGAGTTATCTTCCAGGTGAGCCAAGGCTCCAGGCAGTTGCAGGTCCCCTAATCCCTGCTTCTTGGGAAAGTGGGGGTTCAGCTCTGAGAGGTTACAGGCCAGTCTGTACCTGACGTAGGATGGGATGAGGTGGGAAGGGCTGAGCCTCTCACACTCATTTCACAGAGTGTCTGGACTCTCCATTCTAGCTCTTAGCTCAGGAGGAATGGTGACACTTGGATATCCCATCACCGATGAGGAGCAGATGTGAGTCGGGTCCAATGAGACCTGGGGCCGCACCTTACTTGTGGACACCTGCAGCCCCATCCCTATGAGGGCAGAAGACATAAAACTGGCACAGAGTGTGTTGTGCAGGATCAGGGTGGGTAAGCCTCCTGTGAGCTCCCTGGTGGCCAAGGGGACAAAGGCTTCACCCCTCACTCTTGACTGTCTATTGCGAATCAGTGGCCCTCTGGCTAACCTATGATGTCCACTGAAGACATAATGGTTGACATGTCTCAGGCTGCCCTGGGCCACCCTAGGCCCCTGCTCTGTAGAAACATGTCTGAAAAGTAGTGAACTGGCCTCAGCATTCTCCCACCAGGACCCTTCTGGCAAATCCCATCCTGGCCCCTCCACCAGCTCCTCCTTCACATCTTGCTGCCCTCCCTTCTGTGTTTGTATGTGTGCTTTTACCTCCACACTTTACCTTTTGCTGTTTTCTCAGTTTGGGATGTGCACTTTTTTCCTTGACTCAGCTCATGGGCTCATCTCAGCCCGTGTGGAGCCCACTGCAGGGACCTACTGCAGCAGAGAGCAGGGGTGGGAAGGCCTCTGGGCAGTGGTGGGAGGAACAGGAGGCCTTTGTGCTGCTCCACATCCTGGGTGTAGAACCTTGGCAGTGACTGCTCGGGGTGTGAAGACCCGAGTTTTGCTCTGGAGAAAGATAGCCTGGGGTTTGGTTCCCTGCTACTTGTCCTTCCTGGGGGAATTGGGAGCTCCCTCAAGTGTAAAATGGCCAGAGTCACAAGGCTCAGGAGCCAGGGAAAGGAGAAGCCTCCTCAGGCCTTGTAGTGGGGAAGCAGGGATCCCTGCATGCAACCTGGGAAGGGCCTGGGCCAGCCTTTGGACTCCAGAGAGATTGAGTCATCAGGGCAGAGGTTTTCAAACTTTAGAGTCTCAGCAGCAGAGCCCTTTTCTTGAAGACAGCAGACTTGGAACACACAAGTTCAAGCCTTAGGTAAGTGGGGTGGGGCTAGATCTCTGGAAGCCAGGACCTCCTCTGAAGAACACCCTGGATCCAGGCTGGGGGCACACACACACCTGGAGGACCACTGCTCCAGGGTGAAGTAGGGACACAGGCTGCCCCAGGAGGCCTGGGACTGAGATAACAGCTCAGGTTCTTCCTGGTAACTGAACCCTCCTTCTTTTTGCTCAC
Organism: Vicugna pacos; assembly: GCF_048564905.1. Taxonomy (NCBI): domain Eukaryota; kingdom Metazoa; phylum Chordata; class Mammalia; order Artiodactyla; family Camelidae; genus Vicugna; species Vicugna pacos. The sequence continues at coordinate 22,779,069 of NC_132997.1, read as the reverse complement.
CTTTGGTATTTGGTAATGGCTCTCTGCAAACTCTGGCCTGCCTTTTCTGCCCTTTCAAGGAGGAGCCTATGGAAAGGATGGACCTTGCTGGACTCCATGAGGCTAGTGGGAGCCCTAGATGTCAGCATGACAGCCACAGGCATTTGGTCCTGCGACCTACCATGTCAGGGAGGCCTGGGTCCAGGGAGCAGATCTCTGAGGTTCTAGATTGTTTTGCAGAGGAGGCAACTTCTCACGCAGGTAACATTTCAGATTATCCTGGTTTTAAGCACACTGCACACTCTAAATGGTCCCCAGTTTCCAGACTGTAGAACGAGGAGAAAGAGGCCCCTGCCCTGCAGACAGGAGGTGCTGCTGTCTAAGGAGGATACGTTGTGTGTGATTTCCTTCCTCCTCACTGGCCTGTGGGGCGTGGCTCCAACAAATGGAAGCCTCTTCACCTGGGCTGCCAGACATGGGTCCCTGCACTGTGCCACTGGCGTTGCCAAGTCCAAACTCACTCTGCTAGCCACACGACAGGCCAATAAATTGGGAGATGGGATGTTGGGGCAAGGAATAGCGACTTTATTTGAAAGCCAGCTGATTGAGAGGATGGCCGAACAATGTCTTGGAGAACCATCATGCTCTAGTCAGAATACAAGTTCCTTTTACACACACACACACACACACAACAAACAAGGGAGGGGGTATGGTTGGTTGTTGCAAACTTCTTGTTGCAGGCATTCTTTGTTCTTGCAGCCATCCACGTGGGCCAGGTGATGGTGTCCCTGTAAATTTCCAACAAAAACAAAGTTTTTCTCTATTTTACAACTTGCTGTCTCCACATAAGTGCAGAAGGGCTAACATCCTTAAAGGTCAGAGCCCCAAGATAGGCTCTCCTGTCTATTTCAGGCTAAAGACAACATTGTTGACAGCCTAGATAGCAGGGCACAGTGGTTAAAACTAAAGGAACAGATCCAACATAGATTCAGATTTGTTCTGCTCTGTTACATTGGCAATGAAGTAGAAAGAGTACTTGCGGAGGTGGGGTGTGGCCAGGGGGTTGGGGCCTACCAGTGGGTCCTGCCTTGGAGGCTGCAGCAAGGCGAGTGCCTGGAGGACACCTTCAGTTAGTTTCACTTGCCCAGCCCCCAAGGTGGAGAAAATCAAAGCTAAATGAATAGAAGCCTCAAATAATGGAATGAGGAATGATGGCTGCAGACGATTGCTGGTCTGGGAAATTGAAAAGTAAAAACCCATGAGGGTAACTAGAGTAAAAATAAAGTAAAAAGTACAGTAATACAAAGAAAATGAAATCAAATAAACATACGCTGAGAAACCGTAAAAATGAGATGAAAGAGTTTGGGAAGAAGGGGTAAGGAAGTCAAGTAGAGATGGACTATTAATGTACAACAGAAGACCAAAGGCAGTGACTGAGGGAAAGCATGAAATAAGGAATAAATGCATGCTGTTGTTGTTGTTGTTGTTGTTGGTTTGTCTTTTTTTCTTTTAAAGAAAATCCCAGTGGGTTGAGAGAGGAAAATAGCAGTGGGATTTTCTGAGCTCAGATTCTGGCAGATGCGGGTTCTTTGGAGCCACTGGGTAGAGCTCAGCTTGGAACTAAAGATACAGAGCATAGAGCTTGGCTCTTTCTAAGATGCTGACCCTGCCCTGGGGGAGGTTGATCCCAGTACTGGGGTTGGCTTCCTCCTTGTGTTCTCAGGGGCACTGGTCTTCTGTGCCAAAGCCTGCAGAGAATCCCCAAGCTGGGTCTTGCTCTCTCTTGCAAGAGGTCACCTTCATGCAGGTCTGGGCTGAACTAGCTTAGAAATCCTGGGTCAGGGCTCTATGCTGGGGAGGGAGGGAGGAAGGCAGTCTTTCATGGTACAGTATCTTGTCTGGTTTGGGGGCTTGCTTAAAGGAGCAAGATTGGGGTGGGGGTTCTATGTGCAGCAGATAGTACCCCAGGGAATGTGCCAGGGCTGCAGGCTCCTGGGAAGGTCAGGATTCCAGCTGGTGCTCCCTCAGTCCAGTTATTGGCTGAGATGAGAAATGTGATGACAGAGAAAGGAGAGGTCTGCTTTATGGGATGACAGAACTTTAAGTGATGATGATTATGGTTTCCTAGCGGGCCACCATGTTTTCTTTTCCTTGACATTTCATCTGCAGGTTTGGTGGCAAACTACAGGCTTGTAGTAGTGTTCCTGTTAAGATTCCTGATGGGCTCAGGGTATCGCTTTGCACCTCCTTTCCCAAGTGGGAAATGGGAATACCATCTTCTAGTAAGATGTAGGTTCTGAGCCCAGTGCCTACCTATGGTAAATATTGAATAACTATAGCTATAGTTGGTATAGATGAAGATCTTTTTAGAAAAAATGATCACTTGTTTTGGCTAAACAATGTTCAAATGAAGGATTTATTGACCCACTTTTAATTTCTGTGAATATATCTTTGTGTAATGAGGAGCAAACCAAGAGGATTGAGTCCTGGGTTTACCGGCAACTCACCAGGTGCCTTCAGCAAGTTAGAGTTGCTGCCCCAGGACTCTGGTTTGGGGGAGACAGCTTTTGCAGTCTCAGAGGTTGTCAGGTCTTAAAGGGACTGGGCTGGCCAGGATCAGTAAGTAACTAAGGATTTGATGAGCCTGATAAAGCCCCAGTAATAGCCAATATCCTTAGAAACTGGTAATCCCAACTTCAGGTGGCAGACAGGATTCACAGAGTCTTGCATAGAGGTAGGGGGCATAGTGCCCCAGTCATCTCTGGGCCGGCCTCCCAGCTCAAGGAGAAATGGGACCTGGGCAGAGTGCCCCTCCTGGTTAGTGAAGGGCTCACCAGGGCACTCCAGTCCAGCAGGGAAAACTGGCTTGGCTTGGGAATGCAGGAGGATGAGCATTAGGAGCTGAGCATCTTGGGATGGGGAAGGACCCCACATTGTGGGAGGTGGAGAGGACGAAGATACTCTGGCCGAGAACTTCCAGGGGAAAGCCAGCCTGAGTCATAGCCCTCAGGCTTCAAACTAGAGGGACCTCATCATCCAAACTACAAACTGACAGAAGCCTCCTCAAAACTGTGTGCTTGTCAGTTGACGTCTTAGTATTTGGAAGGGGGTCTTGAGATTGGTCTCACTGCAATCATGCTACCTCTGCCTAGCATAATATCAAGAAAAACTTCTAACTGGGTTAGAATTATCACATGCTTACTTTACTGCCATACTGCAGGGGTCCAAACAAGTGTGTTTGCAGAATTCCTGACCCTGTGGCTCTTGATCTCAAGTTTGAACCCCTAGAGGGTGAATATACTACCATGCTTCTGAGGTGGAGACAGTCCCCATAGGAACCAAACTGTTAGATAATAAAATCCATCCTTTATTTATTTTTCTTCTGTCTACAGCTCTTCAGCCAGTGCACAGTAGAATATCCACAGAATGAGAAGGGAGACATGGAGAGTTTGCAGAGCCTGAGTGGGGCATGTTTTACAATTCAAGGCCAAGATGGATTTCTTGAGGAAGTGCCTTTGTGTGAGCATTGCACTCAGCTGGACAGCTCGGCCTTCTGCATACCTGGTCAGTTTTCTGTTTCTGCCCAGTGGCCCTTCATCCTGAAGGTCACCTTGCCAGTCCATGTGGCTCCCTACTGTTTCTTCAAACCAGCTTCTCCTCTCCCCTAGGCTGCCCCTGCCCAACTGAGTCAGTCCCATTAGCTACTGCAAGGGCTGCCTCACTGGGGACACACACACACACACACACAGTCTGTCACTCACATTAAATTCTTTCTCTTCTTGCTTTGGCTGGCTAACCAGCATTCAGTGCCTGAAAGCCTCCCTTCCTTCTCCCTTGGTAACCCTCACTCAGCCTTTAGAGCTGTTACCTCTTCCAGGCAGCCATCCTCTGGCTCTTCCTCCCAGGCTAGACCACAGCCCAGGATGTGCCTGTGCATACATGGCACTCGGGGTCCTCACCACATGTTTTAATAATCTGTTTAACTGTCTGTCTCTCCTCTGAGTGAGGAGTTCCAGGAAAGCATCTCTGAATCTCTCATACCCAGCACCTGATCCTGATCAGGTAGAGGCTTTGGGGCCAGGCCAACAACAGGGCTAAGGGGTGCTCCTGGGCTCCCAGGAGTGGACTCCTGTAGGAGGCTCTGCCAGGTGCTCCCAGATCAAACTTCCATGGAATCTTGGTCTGGGAAGTCTCAGCTGTTTCCCCAAAATTTTGGGTGTGCCATGTGGAGCCCAGTCTGTCTGAAACTTGGTGGGAAGTGGGGCAGTGGGGAATGGTGGCTACCCTTCAGGTTTGCCACTTCCTCCCAGGCTGGGGCCCAAATAGCTTAACTCTACATCTGGTGGTGGTAGCTGGCCAGAAACATTCACCTAGCAGTGTAGAGAGCCCCGCTCTCCACTAGCTAAGAGAAAGGAATGCCCAACCCCAGCTCACATGTCAAAGGCTCCCTGCAGAGTCAGATTTTGAGCAGGCCAGCCCCTTGCAAAGCTCCTCACCTCCAGGCACTGAGGTGAGGGATGTGCCAGCTTCTGGCCATGAATTGGGCTTCAGAGTCCGAGCATCCTGCCTGACTTGCTGCTGAGCCCTGAATTGTGGGGCGGTGGATGGGCATCCACCAAGGTCCCTGGGGCCATCTAGGGTCCAGCCCATGGCCACAGCTCTGCTCCAGACATTTGGCCATGGCGTGTCCCCTTGCATCCCGGTGCCTGGCTGAGCATCCCTCCCCATCTTTCTCCTGGCTATCCTTGTCCTGGCTCCATGAGGGTCTTTCTGCCCAGAGCGAGGGTCATGGAGCGAGGCAGTTAGTGGCTGAGGTCAGCAGGCACCAGGGGTTCCAGGAACCTCAGAGGGCAGTGTGAGTCCTACCCTTATTCATCTTCACGTCATTGGTGAACCAGGGGCACAAGGCCCCGGGCTACCAAGTCTCTGTGTTATGGAAATGATAGGCCAGCCAAGAAACAAACACCAGTCGGAGAGTTGGAGTACTCAGATTTATTAAACCGGCGGGCTTGGAAGGGCTTCTGCTCCGAAGCTCTGAGCACCTCCAGAATGTATGCATAAGGTTTTATAGGGTTAATTATAAGCTTGGGGTATTCCGCCAGTAGGCATGGAACAGCTTTAGCAACATCCTTATCACTAAAGCAGAGGCAGATAGGCAGCAAACTGACATTCCAAGGCCAGATATGTCTCTCTGAAAATTTAGCTGGCTATCAAAAAATACATGAGCAGGGAATCAGCACACCGAAACTTATCAACTTAGATTTATGAGTGAACCCAGCAGAACTCAGATCAGTAATCAGACACTTGTTAAACTTAGATTTACGAGTTCGGCCCAGCACGGCTTTTCCTTCACATCTTCACACTGCAGCCCTGGCGGTTCCCCCCACCATCCTGGCCTCTGAAAGTCCCTCTGGCTGGGAGCAAGGAGCATCCTGTGCCCTCTCTGAGCTGCACACGAAGAGCAGCACAGGGCAAGGCTGAGACTGTGTGGTCACCTGGACAAGAGGAGGGTGGAGGGGGGCAGGGAGGGGGTCTTCTTCTGCAGTTCACTCCTCACGGAGGCCCAGACACACTGTGAGCCACAAGCCACTGTGTGGTCCTGGCTGTCACTGCCACTGCCTCCGCTGCTTCTGAAGCCTCACGAGCCACGGGACGCACTACCAATGCCACCGCTGTGCCAGCCTGGGCTTGAGCTGTCGCATCACCGCAGTCACCACCAGATTCGGAGCAGCAGCCTGACCGTGATGGGCTGGGCTGGGCTGGGCTGGGCTGGGCTGGGCTGGGACAGGCAGGCCTGGGAAGATGCAGCGTGCTCAGCTCACCAGGACTGCACCCGGACTGGTGCCTCCTAGCTTCACGCTGCCCTCAGCCTTGCTCTGCCCACAGATGAACCGCACACCGGGGGACATGGAAGCATTGACTCTGTGACTTCGCTGGATATGCCAATGGGTTTTGGTGTAGGCCAACTCCAGCATCCACATCGGTAGGTGCAGTGGGCTGCGGGACCGAGGCTGAGCAGGGGGTCCCCAGCCATGCAGTGTCCAGACTTGGCTGTTCCCTGAGCTGAGGGCTTGGTGGGTGCTGCTACCAAGAAATGCCAGGCTGTGCCACCCTGTGGGGGAGATGTGCATGGGCAGCCCCTTGCTCCCGAGGGCTCCTGCTGCTTCCTGAGTTTCCAGTACCCCCATGGGGCCTTGTGGCCTCTGTGGACACTTAGGGACTTGGCTTTGGGGAACCCCGGGCTAGAGGCACATCTATACCCTGGCTGGGCCTCAGGTGGGGTAGCATGAGCCTTTATTCTCAGCTCAGAGCAGTGGGAGTTGGGTCAGATAGGGCCCTGGTCTCACCAATTTGGCAGGGCAGGATCAAAAAGGCCCAACATGAACTGTGGGTGAATGTGGGTGGGTGGGTGTTGTCAGCGTGTGTGGCTGTGTATGGGCCTGGCGCCATGTTGATGTCACTGTAAGAGAGCATTGGGGTGTGTGGGGCCATTGTAGCTTGTGTTGGTGTGTACATGACTGTCTCTCAGCTTGTTAGAGTAGACACAGTGTTTGCCTGTTTCCCTGGTGTGTGTCTGTATCTCCCAGTGTGGATGTGGGTGTGGATGTGTATGTGATTGTGGCGATGGAAACCCAATCCTGGACAGCTCCAGTGTTTCTCAAGGCCCAAGTTTGGGTGCTGGCAGATGGTCTTGGGGGGGTGAGAGCCAGGGGAGAAGCCTGGGCAGTAGTGTATTGGGGGAGTGTGTGTGCAAGATGAGCAGGATGAGACCAATGGAGGTAAAACCAGGAGAGAAAAGATGAAACAGAGAGGAGGAGGGGGCCTGTCGATGGGGAGTGTGTGGGAGTTGATAGCAGCATGGGGAAATCCCAGAAAGTTGGGCAGGTTTGGGGGACTGACAGGGGTTGCTTTTTGGGAGTTGGGAAAGACCAGGGAGCCTAGAGAAACTGTGAGTTGGGAGGGGTGAGAACTGAGGAATGATGGGCCAGGCCAGGCAGGGGATTGAGGGGTGGTGAGGGACTAAGCCTGGGCTTGGTGCGCTGCAATCCTCAGGCAGAGACCCGGGCCAAGCCTGCTTCCCAGTGGTGGGTGGTGATGTCTGTGGGGCTTGGGTCTGGAGGTCAGCGTTGCAGCTCTGGGTATAGCATGGAAAGGGACCTCCCTCCTCCTGCCCAGCCCCCAGCTCAGGGGAATCACTGGGGCCAACCCTGGGACTGTGATGACCCTCAGATCCTGGAGAGGAGGGAGGACTCCAGATCTGTCTGGGCTGCAGAGCCAGGCTCTGGCGAGTCTGACTGATCTCAGGTGTAAGTGCACAGAGTTAGCCAAGGCAAGAATGCAAAGGTCCAGCTCAAGGCCACCCTGGAGGAGCTGTTCACGGTTTAAGAATGGCTCCTTCTGGGCTCAGCCTTCCTGTGTCAGGAGGCAAGGAGTCTAGGAACTTTCTCCAATCCCCCCTTCCAGAGACCCCCAATGTACTTGGAAGAAGAAAAAGTGGGGAAGGATGGAGAACAGGAGGCAGAGCCCAGGTAGCCAGGCTGGGACTGAGCTGCCTGTCATCAGTCACCAAAAGCCCCTGCATAAAGAAGCCCCTGGCACAGGAAAGCCCCTGCAGACCTACTTGCTCTGCTCTAGGCTAGCAGGGCAGATGGAAGTCATCAATCCAATTTTGGGATTGGTGCTGGGGCCATTGGCCTGCAGGGAAATTTTCTGGCTTCTGGGATGACACTCCTGTGACCATGTCAGGGCCTTTATGTGCTGCCTAAGGTCATGCCAGCTTGGCTCAGTACATTATGTGTGTCATGGCTCATAATTGAACTAGCTTGGTTGTGAGAGACTTGTATGACCTGGTGGCAGCATGTGCCATGAACATGTGTAACTCATGTCAAGTGTGTTGGCATATGGGGGAGGGTGTATTTCTGTGCTGGTGGACCAAGGAGAGACTTAAACTCTCCTATCTGGCTGAAACTCCAGCCCAGGACTCCCACCACCTGGCAACCTGCAGTCCTGCCAGCACCATGACCTGAGGGCCAAGGGAGGGGGTGGGGTGAGGAAGGAGACCCCCTCTCTAGGCCTGGTCTTGACCCCTCCTCTCCTCCATGTGCCATCTTCCAGGAGAAAGTGGCCAAGGATGACAGGGCATTTCCAGCTGGCCGCACCAGACCTGAGCCTCAGTGATGACATCCTGCAGAGCTAGAAGATCACCTGCTCCTTCAAGGTCATCGAGGTCAACAACGCTTTTCAGGCCCTGCAGGAAGGTGAGTGGCTGGCCCCTGTGCCCAGAGCTAACAGGGGTGGGGCCTGCCAGGTGGCACAGCACTGGAGACCAGCGGGGTTGTTACCAGCTGGGCTGCGCAGGGCCCTCTGTGTGCCTGGGCAGTCACCATGCTATGCAAGTTGGGGGCTCTTTCCCTGGCCCACCAAAGACATGGCACAGGTTGTGCTCTGCCCTGCAGGGCAAGAGTGGAGAGCTTGTGAGCAGGTGGGCTGGGCTCCTTGTGAGCCATGTCACAGGCATGTGAGGCTCATTTCCAGCTCCGTGGGCCAGTGTGTGCACCCAGTCCTGGTGGCACAGTTGTGTGGCTCAGGGTCCTCATTGTTGTGAGTGTTTGTGGGTGGGCATGTCTGTGAGGCATGTGTCTGGGGTGGTGCCCCTCCCCTGACCTGGGTTGGGTGGCATCCTCTTCACTGCCTACAGAGGAGGCTCTGGCACCCAAGCCCATGGTCTCCCCTCTCAGGAGCACAAGCCTGGAGGCGCAGCATTTCATGGCCCCTCTGTGCCCTGGCCTGCTTTTCTCGGCTGCCCTTCTCCTCTGGTTTTGGAGAAGCCAAGCTCTATTGCCTTCCCTTCCTGGGCCAGAGGTGGGCGCTGTTGGACCACGGAAGGAATGGAGTTGGGCCAGGCCAGGCCACAGGGAAGCAGGTTGATATTGATGACCTGCCTCACAAGGAGGCTGCATGCAGCCACCTGTGTGGGCGAGGCTCTGTGAACACGTGGCCGCTGCTGCACGGAACTGCAGTCTTGCTGCAGCCTTACTGTTCTGAGTGCGCATCAGGGCCAGAACCCAGCCAGCCTGGCCAGCCCCTGACCAGCTGGCTGTAGAGCCCATAACTTGCTCTATTTGGTGGGAAGGGGTCAGGCAGAGCCAGTTTCAAATCCCAGCTGTGACTTATCTGCTGTGTGATCTTAAAAGGCCACTCGCCCTGTCCAAGCCTCAGTTTCAGTGTCTGTGAAGTGGGGCTACCTCAGCGTTGTGGTGGTGGATCTAGAGAGGTGATGTGTGCATAGCAGGCAGGAGGCTGTTGGCAAGCAGCCATCCTTGGGGAGCCCAGCAGTGGTGTGCTGAGCCCCGTGCTGTAGTTAAGGGTTTGGGCGGTGGCACACTGTCCCCTTAGCCTTGGTTCTCTCTGTGTCCCAGCTACCATTCGCTCTGTTCTCCTGTTCCCTGGACAAGAGTACATGACACCCCTTGGTCTCTGGGCCCTGCCTAGGTCTACCAACCCCCAGGTCAGGGCAGAGACATGGACCCCGCTGGCTAGACACTATCCTCCCCGGGCCCTTGGCTAGAGCTCTTGGCTCAGTCTGTCCCTGTGCCGGCCCTGACGTTGCCTGAGCCCCTGCAGGCTCAGCCTGGGCCTGGCCTGGGAGGCAGTCTCGGTGCTCTCTCCTCCCCATGCAGACCTCCTGCTTGGTGCAAAGGCAGAGGCATTAGCTCTTGCCTTAGCTCTGCTCCTGGACTGGGGCCCAAAGCTCTGAGACCTGAACTCGTCACTGGGCTGGGCTCCCGGTGCGTGTCACAGTGGTGCCCAACTTGGGAGGCCGGTGCCAAGTGCTGAGGGGCCCTGACTTGGCTCGGTCCCAGGGTCCTGGCTGCCTTCCCTGTCATGGCTGCAGACATCAGTTGCTGCTCCTCCTCAGTCCTCGGTGGTCCCAGGGCCCCTGCCCTGACTCACCTCTCCCTCCCTTCCAGGCTTTTACTGAAGGAGTTGGCCCCCAGGGCCTCAGGGCCCATATGTGTGAGATGAGATCCCTTCAGCTCCAAGGGCCCTTAGCCTGGGATACAGAGGCCTGAGGCTCTCTCCACCCCACAGCCCTTTAAATGTTTAAAGGCAGCCACTGTGCCCTCAGACTTTTTCAGGCTTCACATCCTGCAGCCTGAATATTTCTCACTTGGTTCTCTTTTGGATTTGTTCATTTTATCCTTGCCTCTCTTAACACACAACATTCCTAATGTCTCTTGATAGGGGACTTAATTTGCTGACCTCAGCTTTCCTGCCTCTAGGATGGGGACAGTGGTCCCTCCCTTAACAGGTTGTCTCCAGGACCAAATGTGGTAATGACAGTGGAGAACTTAGCTGGTGCCTGGCACTAAAGAGGCGCTCAGGAAATAGGAGCCACAGTCACTGTCCTCATGATGTCTGACCAGTGCAGGGGGAGAAGCATGGTCACTGCTGGTTCTGGATGCTCTGCTGATATTAATGAAGCCTTGGTGATTGTTGACCCTCAGCCTCTCCTCCCGCTATGGCTCTGGTTGAGTCTCTGGTCCTCAAGCACAGGGCTTTTGCCCAAGAAAGGGTGATGTGTCACAGAACCCCTCCTGGAGCCTGTGCAGGTGACTGATTCTAGTGTGTGACTTTACACCTGCTCCTTTAAAGTCCAGCCTGCTCAGAGCTTGTCCGACTCACGCATGCCTTCCAGAGGGTTTCCTCTCCTACCCAGACCTGAGCCAGCCCACAGGGTGTCTGTGTCACTCTTACCCACCTCCAAAATGCTCAGTAGGCTGGGCCTGGCCCAATCCTGCTGCTCGAGCTCCCTAGCTTACTCTGTGGCTCCACATGGGGTCACTGGCCAGTGTGCATGGGACACGGGATCTTATCTGGTGGAAATCACTGATGTACCACTAATGGCTGCATTTCTGCCCCAGACTCCATCCTGTGTTCTGTTTCTGTATACTCTTTATATATGGACTTTATAGAGTCACAGCACATGGGGTCTTCTAGGGCCTGGACCCCAGACTTTCTGTTCCTCCTTCCTTCAGTGTAGAAGTCTGTGGGGAGTCATCTGGATGGCCCTGGGAGCCAGCCCAGGAACCTCACCAAGGGGAGGAATGTGATGTGCTTGGCAGCTGTGGTCTAGTACAGGCTCCTGGTGATGGCCTGTTAAAAAGCAGAGGCATCTCTCAATACCCAGTGTCTATGGACCCCTGTGCCCAGGGCTGTGTGAGCATCATCTCGGACAGCCCTGGGGAGCATGGGGGATTATACAGAGAGCACAGTGAAGCAGAGATTGCTTCAGAAATGTGAAGGCACCTCGGAAGCTAAGCAGGGTCGGGCCTGGTTAGGGTTAGTACTTGGATGTGGGAAATGTGAAGGATTGATAGCAAGCCAGCATTCTCCTTGTTCCTTGCCCGCCTTCCCACTATGCACGTGACCCTCACCCTATCTCAGGCCTTTGTCCAGTTCTCACCACCTCCACTGCCATGTCCCCAGCCTCAGCCTGGATCCTTGTGTTCACTTAGTGTTCCCTGCCTCTGCTCTCCCTTCCAGGACTCTGTCCATGCAGCAGCCAGAATTACCTGAAAAATCAATCCAGTCACCTCCCTCTCCTGTTGAAACCCTTCAATGGCTTTTTGCTGTACTGAGAATAAAATCTAGACCCCTTATCAGGGCCTGAAAACCCCCAAGTACCCCCACAAGGGTTGAGCTCCTCTGCTTCACTGCCGCCACTCCTCTTGACATCTCGGCTTCAGCAATCTTGACTTTATTCCTGTATCACCAATAAGTGAAGCCTGCTCCCACTGTGGCACCTTTGCACACACTATCCACACCTACCTGGAAGGCTCTTCACATGACAGGCTCCTCCTCAGGCTCAGCTCTTCCTCAGATCTCACCTCCTCAGAGAGGCTCCTCTTGGCTCCAAGAAGGGCCCCTCTCATTCCCTGACAAAGCCTTCTTTTCCTTTGCTAGCTTCCCCACCTGCAATTATGTTATTAGTTTATTTGTGAGGAGCACCAGGTCTGTGAGGGTGGGGACTAGTCTGTCTCATTTACTGCTCAATTCCTAGAGCGGAGCCTGGTGCATCGGTCATGGGTGCTCAGTAAAAGCCCCTGGATGGATAACAGGGCAGATGGACACATGGGACCTCTGTTCTCTTAGACCCTCTCAAGCTCGGGGTCATGCTCAGAACCACTCAGGGTCCCACGGCATGTGGGGCTTGTTGCATGTATAGCTGCCATGTCCTGCCACCTCATGCCGGCTTTTCCCTCCTGGTCAGCTTCTGGATTTGAAGGCCTCTCCTGGCAAGAAATGATAGGAGCTGATGGCACAGCCTCTCCCGGGCAGGGGCCACTTCCACAGGGGATGCTGAGGCCCAGCACAAAGGCTACAGTCACAGCGAGGGGGTTTCCCATGCTCACCATCTGGAGCAGGGAATAGTTTTGGGGGACTCATTTCTGGAAGGTGTTTCCCCTCCTGAGCTCTTCTGTCAGGGGCTCAGGGCCACTGGTCTGTCCATCCCGTCTGAGCTGTGCCTGTGGGTCTGGGAGTGGGTGATGAAGGAAGGAAGGTTACCCAGGGGAAGTAGAATCTCACACTGGGCTCCAGGTACTGGCCTTGGGGTCTGTGTGGCCTGTTAGCTGTCTGGGTATTGGGTATAAGCCAGGATCTGGGTTTTTTCAGATCAGTTTTTTTTAATTAAACTATACTTGATTTACAATGTTGCATTGGTTTATTTTGTGCAGCATTGGGATTCAGTTATGCACGTAGATATTCTTTTTCATTATAGGTTACTACAAGTTAGTGAGTACAGCTCCCTGTGCTCTACAGCAGGACCTTGTTGTTTATCTGTTCTGTATGTAGTAGTTTGTATCTGCTCATCCCACACCCAATTTATCACTTCCCTCTGCTTTCCCCCGGTAATCATAAGTTTGTTTTCTGTGTTTGTGAGTCTCTTTCTCTTTTGTAAAGACATTCATTTGCATCTGGGTTTCCATTCTTATCTTCCACCTGGGAATGCTCTGGTGGGCTCAGGAGCCCGCCGATTCTGGCCTCAGTCTCCACATGTGTGAAAAGGGGATGACGACTTAGAAAGGGGAAGGGGGAGGGAGAGAGAGGGGCAACTGGAGGTGCTCAAGCTGCAGACCTGCTTACCCCTGTACCCCTGCAGCAGGTGGTGAATGGTGCCTATTTGCAAGGATGTAGCCGCCAACCATGCCACGTTGGCCTCTGAGGAAGCAGGAATTAGAACCCTCCTGGTGAGCCAGGGCTGAAGGGGCTTTGAAGTTCTGTGTTGTTGATGACGGAGTCCTCATCAGGAGCATCCTAGGGAGCATAGCTCAGGACTCCAGCTGTGTCAGGCTGCTTAGCTTTTGGAACTTGGTTAAGAGGAGGACAGAATGGGTCTCTGATGAGTATCAGCACCCACTGAGCAGTGCTGTTGAGTGCTTCAGGGGAGCTTCTAGATGGCGGGGTGCAGCCGGACAGGGACCGTGTGCCAGCTCTGCTCCAGCCTTGCCTCTGGGGCATTCTTTAGGAAGCCCTCCCTGGCTGCTCTGTTCCCTGAGGGGGCTCGGGCTTTCTCTTTGTGACCATGCCATCCTGCCCATCTCCTCACATGCCTTAGGGGTCACCTGTGGGGTCTGGGAGCACAGGTACAATTTTGTATGCATCTCAGGACTCCCAGCAATGCAGGGCCATAGCAAGTGTTTGTTGAGTGGCCGTGTGACTGTACCTATGGCAAGTACACGTGTGGGCCTGCAAACACACAGGAGTGTTGCCTGTGTGCCCTAGTGAGCTCCCAGGCATAACACCTGCAGATGGGCTGAGACCCTGGTGGTGGGAGGGTCCAAGGATCATCTGCTTAGAGACCCCCTTCCTGTCAGGACCCCACTTCCGTGACAATGAGGCAGAGCTATGGTGCCCTGAGTGATGTGGAGATCCTGCCTCACATGTCTGAGAGGAAGCTGTTGCCCCCATGTGTGCTTGCGGGACTGCTAAGTTGGACCATCTGAGAATACCTCCCCCCAGCCTCACGTCAGGGAATCCTGCCTGTCTGATGTCACTCTCTGTGTTAGTTATGTTAGTCATGTGGATATCAGTAACACCTGTACTGGCCTAAGCAAATAGGGATATTTATCAGGCCATATAATGGAAAAGGCCTCAGGTTGTGTAACTTCAGGCATGGCTGGATCCAGGGGCCCAAATGGTACCCTCAGGACATTGCCTCCTTTTCCACATCCTGTCCCTGCCTACCTGGGGGTGGGCCTCCCTTCCAGGCAGACTTACCTATTCAGAGCCCCCAGGCTGTTGCAGGCTCTTGTCTAATCAGCCCAGCCCCCTGGTGCTTCCCCATGGGAAGTTGGAGACTGTTTAACAAGAGCCTCCCAAGGGTCCCAGGATCGCTGCTCATGGGTGCCGCATGGAGACCATCTACTCAGGATCAGTCCTGGTGCCAGTGGAGTGGGATGCCCTGGTGCTGCCCCAGCCCCTTAGCTGAGAATGAAAGGGGATGAGCAGATGTGAGTGGTAAAGAAGAGAAAGGAGGCTGGGTCCCCATTACCAGCATACCCTCCTTCTCTCTGCTGGTCCCCAAAAGTGAGAGTGGCCTCGCAGAGTGGGGCTTCTCTACCCATCCCCAAGTTGCTCTGGGGTTTGGGATTGGGCTGTAAGCCATGGGGCCACACCTGGTGACCAGATCTTTCTGCACAGTGGATTCCAGGAGACCTCAGACTTTGAGGATTTGAAAGCTCTCTGGGGCGGGCAGCATTAGGAGGGAAAGAGCCAGGCTTTGAGCTCTGTGCTGTGCTCATGGGGTCAGGAAGGAGACCAGAGGTGGCTGGGCAGTGTGGGAAGGCTTTTGGGGGGAGGAACACTTGTGGTAGCCCAAAGGTTGGGAGGCTTTGACTAAAGGAAGTGTGTTTCAGGCATGGAGGAAAGAGTGACCTGAGCTGTGGGTGGTGTTTGGGGCAGTGAGGGAAGGGTGGGGACCAGCCTGGTAGGGCAGAAGCTCTGGGGTGAGAAGGGAGAGGACCCTGGGTCTGAGCCCCTCCCCCCTCCAGGTTTCCTGAGGGTCCCTGTGGATGTGGTGTGACTGGGACCTCCCTTCACACCCTTAAGTCATGAAGGGAGGAGGACCTGAAGGCCAGGAGGTGGAGTGCACTGCTCTGTGGCCTCCTGCAGGTCCTTCCCCTCACTGTGTCCTTCCTCTCACTGTGTGTCAATGTCCTATTTCCAGGAAGGCGGTGGGTGGTGGGTCTTGGCCTTACACACCGTGCCCACACTTTATATGTAGCCACAACCCATAACCTTGGCCCCAGACTTTGCGTTTTCCACTTGGGAGATTCTTTCCTTTCCCCACACCCTGTTGTGGGCAGGGCTGTCTGCTGCCTTAGGGATGGCTCATTTGTGGTCACCCCTCAGAGCTCACCTAGGTTCCCAGGGAGGGGGAGAAATCCCAGGTTGGCAGCGAGAGACCTGGCTTTGCCCTTGCCCCAGGCCAGCTCTGCTCTTCCTTCTGTCTGGTGGGGACTCTGCCCCAGGCTACCATGGACCCTGAGGGGCTGGACTGACCATGGCAGAATTAGGAGGGCAGGAGTGAGCTGCCTTATCGACAAGGGCTCCCGCATCCTCCTGGGCAGGTTCTGTCCTGCTCTGAATAATTGAATAGAAATCCTCCACACATGAGACAGAGCTCTCTCGGGCTCTGCCTAATCTCATTAAGAAGTCTCCTGACAGTCTCAGTAGGTGCCTGGATGCTCAGAGGGGTTTATCTCTGCCACGGGGTGGATAGGCCCCAAGAGTGTGGACCTGGGATCAGGCCCCTACCCCACTGCCCTCCAAACTCAGGCTTAGGCAGAAGTGATGCTTCACAGCTCTGCCAGCCACCAGCAGTTCTTACTCAATCAGTTATGGTTTGCTGGGCTTAATTACTTTAAAATTAATTTCATCTGGAGAAAGCAGGCAGTGGAGGAGAAAGAAATGGGACCATCCTTAGGGCCATGAGGCTGGGCAGGGCTGATGAGATGGTTTCCAGCTGGGCCAAGGCCACTCTCTGGGAGAGCTCTGGCAGGCTGCCCATCCTGCCTACTGGGTGTGGCAGGGACAGACAAGTGGGCTGAGTAAGATCTATGCTACAGGAGAACGTAGCCAGCCCGGGGGCCCTGGGCGCACAGATGGGGTGCCTAATCTAGTTTGGGAGCAACCATGGGAGGCATCCTGGAAGAAGTGACTCCTGAGCTGAGTCTTGAGGTGGGTATTCTGAGGCTTGATCAGACTAAAGATCAAGATGTTTGATGAGACCCTAGATATTGGTGTGCTGTTTCATCAAATGACAAAAAGTCAAGTTGTCTGTCTATTTTTGAGGTGTTAGCAGCAATGACATTCAATGCTTAGATTGGTTAATCCATTTGGGGGTGAAGAAGGATGATATTTTAATTACATCATTTCTTTTTCACTTATCAGCTGGTTTAATTTTGTAAAGAGACACTTCCCTTCATCTACTGTTGGGTCACCCATTGAAGCAGTTCATAGAGGAAAGGCAGGTTAGATGCTTCTTTGTTTTCATTCACTTATCCATTATCAAAACAATGAATTGCTACTCTGTCATCTTGCGAAGATAATGAATTTTAAAAACCAAAATGAAGTCAAGGATTAAAACCTATTTGACAGATTACAGTGCACTGCAGTTATTGTATTTGCTGCTGTTCAAACTGTCTCATCTTGTCACCAGTTAGAACCCCTTCAGGTTAGGTTTTAAGTTCTTTTGATGTGATCCTTGTAGTCTGAATGCTTCCTTGACATCTGGTTTGGCAACATGTTTCAAGCTTATCTTGTATGTTTCCTGCCCAGGACTAGAATCAGTCATTTCTCCAGTAAACCTTAGTTTCTTTTAGTGGGAAATAATATTGAATACTAAATATTTGACACTGGTATCCCCCCTGCTTCTGGCTTGATCATTGATTCTAGGTCTTTTCCCTAGGAAGTGCTAGATATTACATATTTGAGAAAATTCTCTGTTGTTTATACAGATACATCCGATTCAAATTGAGAACTGTGAGATTTTTACTTAACCTCTTCTGGGACATCTGTTTCTCCTTTCTTCCTCACTGGCAAATCTGATTCTCAAAGGCACAGGGAATAATTGAATTAGAATATCCAACTAGTCATTTGTTTCACCTCAATTGATGCACACTCAAGTTCAGGTGAACAATATCCATAATACTGTGTAAGACTTCAATGAGAGAAACTGAAAACAACAGGAATAAATGAAAAGATATTCCATCCACATGGACTGAAAAAGTTAATATTGTTAAAATGTCCATATACCCAAAGTCTACAGACATACTGCAATCTTTAATATAATCCAATGGCATTCTTCACAGAAATAGGACAATCCTAAAAATTGTATGGAAACACAAGAGACACCCAATAGCAAAAGCAACCTTGAGAAAGAAGAACAAAGATGGAGGCATCACATTCCCTCATGTCAAACTATATTACAAAGCTATAGTGATCAAAACAGGATGGCATTGGCATAGACACAAACCCACAAGTGAATGGAACCAAATCCAGAGCTCAGGAATAAACCTATGCATGTATCATCAGTTACTTCCGTCAATTTACAACAAATGGCTAAGAATATACAATGGGGAAAGGACAATCTCTTCAGTAAATGGTGGTGGGGAATGCTGGACAGCCAGAAGCAAAAGAAGGAAACTGAGCCACCATCTCACACCATCCACAAAAGTTAACTTAAAGTGGATTAAAGCCTTAAATGTAAGATCTGAAAATATAAAACTTCTAGAAATAAAAAAGGCAGTCAGCTTCTTCATGTCAGCCTTGGTGATAGTTTTTTTTTTTTTTGATCTGCCTCCAGAGCAAAGGAAACAAAAGCAAAAATAAACAAGTCAGATCACATGAACCTCAAAAGTTGCACAACAAAGGAAACCATCAACAAATAAAAAAGCCCCCTGTGAATGGGAGAAAGTATTTGAAAATCATGACTGACATGTGGATAATATCCAAAACATGTGAGAAGTCATATAAATCAATAGGAAACAAAAAATAAACAAGCTCTATGATTATAAAATGCATAGAAGATCTAAATAAATAATTTTTAAGAAAGATATACAGGTGGCCAGTATGTACAAGAACAGAAGCTCAGTGTCACTAATCATCAAGGAGGTGCTAATGAAAACCACAATGAGATATCACCTCACACTGAATACAATGGCTATTATCAACAACAACAACAAAAAAGGCTAAGACATTACAAATATTGGAGAGGATATTGAGAATAGGGAACCCTTGTGCACTATTGATGGGAATGTAAATGGGTGCAGTCACTATGGATACAGAATGGAGTTTTCTCAACAAATTCAAAACAGTACTATCATACAACACTGCTACCCACTTCTGGTATGTATCCAAAGAAAAGGAAAGCACTTAACTTTTTTTTAAAAAATTGAATTACAGTCAGTTAACGTTGGGTCAATTGCTGGTGTACTGCTCAATGTCATGATCATGCATATAAGGAAAATCCTTACTTGAAAAGATATATGCACCCATATGCTCACTGCAGCATTATTTACAACACCTAAGATGTAGAAACTACCCAAGTGTTCAATGACAGATGAGTGGATAAAGAAATGGTGATTTAGGTGTACAATGGAATATTCAGCCAAATAAAACAATGAAATCTTGCCATGTGACAATATGGAAGGACCTCAAGAGCATTATGCTCAATGAAATAACTCAGAGAAAGGCAAATAATGGAGGATCTCACTTATATGTGGAATTAAGAAAGAGATCCAAGCTCATAGATATAGAGAACAGATTGGTTGTTCCAGAGGCAGGAGGTGAGTGCAGAGAAATGGGTGAAGGTGAAGAGAAACTAACTTCAGTTTTAATACAAATGAGGCATGGAGATGTAAGAAGCAGCATGGTGGCCATACTTAATAATATTATATTGCATATTTGAAACTTGCTAAGAGAGTTGACCTTCAAAATTCTCATGTGTATGGTGATGAAAGTTCATCTAGACTTCAAATAGGGAAGAACAGACCTGACTCCATGTGGATCTGTTTCTTGTATTTTAAGCTTTGTATTCTATTGGTTTTGCTACAAAGTAATCACTAAGAGAATGTTGTCTCTAGCCTGAAATGTACAGGAGAGCCTATTGTCGAGGCTCTAACCCTTAAAGAAGAACACCTTTCCATTCATATAGAAATAAAAAGTTGCAAAACACAGAAGAACATTGGTCTTGTGGGGATTTATAGGAACACTGTGACCAGATCAACAGCAGCAAAGAAAGGATTCAGGTTCCAGGAGGTTTGCACCAACCAACCACAACCCCTCCCCTTTTAGTATAAAGAAAGCTGAATTTGAACTCGGGTAAGGTTTTTGGGGACAGCAGTCTGCTATTATCTCCATCTGCTGGCTTCCTGAATAAAGTCACTTATTCCTTGTCCCAGCAACTCCTCTCTTGGTTTATTGGCCTGTTAAGTGGCAAACAGTAACAGCTTGGACTCATCAACTGACTTGCGGTGACTGTTTCACAATATGTACAAGTATGGAATGATTATGTTACTCATTTGAAACTGACCTAATGTTGTGTGCCAACCATACCTCAAAAAGAAAAAGAAAAGCTACAGTATCCTAAGATAAATATAATATAGAACCAGCTGTGACTTCTGAAAAGTTAAAACTTTAGTTGCATCTCATGTCAGTTCTCTCCTCCCTCTTCCCTCTCTTTTGATTGTACCATTTCTACATTCGCAGAACATAAAGCCATCAGGAGACAGGCTGGGACATGGGACCTTTTACCGAAGTGCACATGTTGATTTTGTGGCAGGAAAGCCCAGTGACACCATGTCTGCTATGGGGCCAGGTACTGTCTGTCCTCTGTCTAGGATGTGTATTTCTGTATTTCAGTTATTCTGTATGATTTTTTTAAAATGAGGTAATTTTATAAGGCACCACACTAGGGTGGAAACAGTTAACCTTTTTTCTTATTTCTCTAGTTTCCTACAAAAGCTCTATGTAATGCCAGACTTTGACCATCCAGACTCAGAAGAACTACCTGGGCCACTGGTAGTAAACCTCAGAGTGCCACAGTAAGTGAAATATACTTTATAGTTTCATGTTTGTGTAATGAATTATAAATTAATTAATCAGTTTCTATCTTCATTCATAATTTGAAAGTCTCTGGCTTTTCTAATAGCTTATTTGTGACTTCCTCACTGAAATTTAGTGGCTTAATTTTATTTATTGGAAAAGTAGAGATTGTGGACAGAATAACAGAAGTCCTGCTATTACTAGGTTATAAATGAAAGCCTCAGAAAATATTAGACTACTTTACTTCTGACCCACACTTTGTGGAAATGCAGTATTATGTATTTCATGTTTGTATTAAGAGCTATATTATAAATTACATTAATCTCAAAGTTGTTTTGTGTGATTAGATCTCTTCTAAATCAAATAATACTAAGATTTTTGTTGACTAGATCTGTTTTTTACATTTCTAAATATATAATTTATATTCAGTTTCATATAGGTCAGGAAGACTTAATGTAAAGTTTCTTTCAAAGGAAAGACACATTGGGAAGAATGCCAGGTCTTTTCAGCTTTGCTTAATTAAAGATTTCTTTTGTTAGACTAAAGCTTCTTTATTGCAGCAGGAACCAGGTTGCCCTTTATTGGGATTGTGGTTTTGTTTTGTTTTGTTTTGTTTTGTTTCAGAAATACAATAAAAAGGAAAAATAAAAATTAAAGGAAAATAAAGAAAGAGAAAAAGTAGATTGGTTTATAAATAAGGCTCTTAGTGCTCTGTGCTCCCTCCAGTTGTAGTCCTAAATAATTATTTGTGTATAAATACTGTCATGGTGGCCACATGATGGGTATCCAATCTGCTTGCTAATGCTGCAGTGTAAAGTTTAAAACTGGTGAATCTGAAACCCTAAAAGTAACAAAGTATTTTTATTCAGAATATATAAGAAAATATAGAGAACAATATGAACAAGATAAGAAACTTTGGTGGAAAATAAGGAAGGAATATTTGACAGGGGGGCTCACAGTAGAAGAAACACAGTTAACTGATAAATACATGAAAACAGGCTCATTTTCAAAACAGAAAAATACAAAGCATAGCAGTAAGATACCAATTTTTACCATCAGGCATTTAGACACCCACACCCTCTTCATGCAATGGTGCTTGTTACAACTTTTGTGGTAAATTAATTCAATATATTGATCTATAGTTGAAATACATGTACACTTTGGTTTATCTGCCTCACCCTTGAGCCTCTATATGGTAGAAATAACAGTACCAGTATGTATTTTATTGAACTAGCAAATGATCGACTCCTGGAAATAATGGATTTTCTCTGAAATAAGCCAGTGGTTAAAAAAAAATTCTTCAGTTTAAGACTTTTCTGATACCAATTTAAGTAAGTTTAGGTTAACAGAAAAAGACATTTAGTGTGTTATAAGAATACTGTGGGGTTTTAGTTTAGTGGTAGAGCACATGTTTAGCATGCATGAGGTCCTGGGTTCAATCCCCAGTGCCTCCATTGAAAAAGAAATTAAAAGTAAATAAACAAACAAACCTAATTACACAACCCCCCCAAAATACTATGGGCTGGTTGCATGCAGTATTTTTTTTTAATAAAAATCTCTATAGTTGTTGCTTCAGAATTCTTGTTGTGCATCAATAAGCATTAATGGTGCTTCTGATTTTCAGACTGGACATTTAGCTATGGACACGTTACTGTCTCCTACTTCAAAATGAGCAGGAGACTTGTTAAAGAAGAACTCTGGCTCTTGGGTGGTCTGGGTCATATTGTAAAGGTATGATATATATACATAAAACATTTTAATATATTATTTAAAGCCTGAAGAAAATTCACATACTTCAAAGAATAATTGCATCAGTTTGAAAAGATCTGTTCTTTTTAGTAGCATCTTGAAAATCTTTTAAAGATAAAGCCATTAACACTTTGATATGGGGAAGTTATGGAAATTAAAAAAAATAAATTACAATCTCATATTTTAACATCTCACAGAATAAAACTTAGAATAAATAGTATTCAGAGAAGTTCTAGCATATTCATAGCATGTGTACAGATGGCTTTTATATGTTAGTTAAGGGGATAAGTATTGAAGTGATGAGACATGCTAATGTATATTTATTTCTTTTCTCCTAGTGAAAGATGTGTGGATCATATAAGTAAAGATGAAGATGAACAGAAACTAGTAGCCTCATTATGGGGAGCAGAGAGATGTTTCTGAGTTTAAGAAAGTGTAATAATGGGGGAAAATTATTTAATCTAAAATATGACTCTGTGTGTGAGACTGTCACAGTTTCATATTAAACATCCCTAGAGTTTTACGTTTACTAATCCAAGTTGAAATTGTAATGCATTCTTGAGCAACCAAAGTTAAAGAACATGTTAAATGAGCAGTGTAGTTTTTTTAAGTTTGTTGCGCCATATGAAATCATGCATGTCGTTTGTTCATACTGCCAAACGTTTTAGTTCTTTCCTTAATGTGGAATCCTGCTTAAATACATGAACTTGTTTGTAGAAAATAATAGTTAAATGCAGTCAAGTTTTGTTATATTTTTAATTAATAAGAATTTTCTTGATGTAACTACTTAGTCACATTGTTATAATCACAACTTATAATAATATTTGGCTTTGAAGAGTACTTCTGAACTGTATTCCATAAGTATATGTGTGTTTTTTTTTGACTTTTCTGAATGACTTAACCAAGTTCAGAGTAGACTAGAATTTATGCTGCCAGTGAATTTCAAGACACATAGACTGTGTGTTGGCCAGATTGGATTAGCAGGGAATTTTTTTGAAACACCTGTGGGAAAATGATCTATTATGAATGAAAAGTTTCTGGCATAGATGAAATGGAAATTATTTCTTGGTTCTTCTAGAGTGCTTCAAGTACAGTTGATAAACATATAATTTTTAAAAATTCTAGATGAATCTACTTTAAGAACTTTAAATATTAGTTTGTTTATTAAATTAGTGATTGTTCTTTTCTGATCTTTAAAATGCTTGGTAATTCATTTCTGGGAATGTATAGTACAGAATATATTAATTATGAACAAGCAATTATAACAGTGATGTTTTAATTTTGTAGTAAAGCAATAGCTCTATTATTTTCAATTTAGAACACGGGGGTTGCTATTTCCTTAGATGACAAAGGCTGACAGTCCTTCTCCATCTTTATGTCTTTTAGAGCACTGCGTGTGGTGCGTGAATTAATGAATGAATGTTATGGATTGCCATGAAATTTCAAAAAATTTCCTTTTAGGTAACAGTGCATAATCCAGAGAATCAAAGCTACTTGATAGCGTATAAAGATTCCCAACTCATTGTTTCATCAGCTAAGTAAGTTTTTCTGAAATGTCATGCTTTCTTTGTTTTTTCCTTTCAAACTGATGTGCAGTGTTGTGTTTTTAGTGTACAGCATTGTGATTCAGTTATAGATAGATATCAATAGATAGACAGATTGTTTTTCATTATACGTTGTTACAAGCTAGTGAATGCAGTTCCCTGTGCTCTACAGTAGGACCTTGTTGTTTATTGATTTTGTTTATAGTAGTATGTGTCTGCTAATCCCAAACTCCTAACCTATGACTCCCACTTCCCCTTCCCCTTCGGTAACTATATGTTACCAAAGATAAAAGTGTCTATGTCTGTTAGTTTTTGTGAGTAATTATTGTTTTGTAAATAGGTTCATGACATCTTTTTAGGTTCCCCTTATGAGTGGTATCATTGTATCTGTCTTTCTCCTTCTGGTTTGCTTCCCTTAATATGATCATCTCTAGGTCCACCCATGTTGCTGCAGATAGCATTATTTCATCCTCCTCAGTGCATGTAAAGTTTCCAAGTCTGTCTCCAGCCCTGGTTCTAGCTCATTATAGCAGCTTCTTCCTAATATCTCTAGCCCAGTTCTTGATATCGCTGCCTTGGTTCTCTGGTCTCTAGCCTGTCCAGTACAATCCCAGTACCACAGGGGTTAACCTTCCACAGATCTCTATTTTTTTAACAAGAATCCCAAACTCCAAATCTGTGTGATTCCTTATTTCTTTGGATGTATATCCAACATCCTTAGTATAGTATCAAATACCCATTTCAGCCTGACTCATTTGTCTGTTTTTTAACCTCTTATTTCAAAGAATTTCAAACAGAGATAAAAGCAGACAGTAGCATCATAACCCCTGTTGTACACCTCATTCAGCTTGAATAACCAGCAGTCATGGCCAGTCCTGTTTCCATGTATAACCCTATCCATTCCCCCTTCTATATTATTTTGAAGCAAATTACAGGTTTCAAAACATTTAGCCCATAAATACTTGAGTATATAATCTCTAAAAGAGAACTCTTAAAATTATAACCACAATACCCTTCTCATACCTTATAAATTATTAATTGCTTAATATTATCATATATATAGTCATTATTCAAATTTCCAATAGTCTCAAATTTCTAGGAGTCTCTAGTTACTATTAGATTTGCTTTCAATCTGTAGGCTCCCTTGTCATCTCTTTTTGTCTTATATTTATAAATTATATCACACTTAGTAGCCTTAAGGCATATTCTGGTTGTCCTGTAACCAAGTTTACCCTCCCTTACCAAAGTATATTCTTGCAAGTTAAAATCTGTTTCTTAGTTTGAAAATGTCTTTTGTGTACTTCACGACCCCTGACACGTGCCTTCTAAAAGGAGGCAGTTAGGAACCTTTGTGATTAGGACCTTTGTGTCAGATGTCTTAGAAGAGGCAGTAGAGGTCAGAATTGGATGTTTGTGAAAGACCACTCATCTGGCTTTTTCAAATTTTCAGCAGAACCCTGATTAAAGCAGGGACAGCATATTGAACAATTAAATATTCTCCTGCTGTTCCTACCTCACTTCCCAGCAGATTTATTAGCTCAGTGCTCCTTAAAGCCTGTAGTTAACAGTAACAGCATGGCAATTCTGGTGAACATCCCCAAACTTCTAAAGAACAAATTATTTCATGTCAGACACAAGGAACTGCTTCTTAACCAAAGAGTATGTTTTAAGGAGCAGGTGGAGAGCAATCAGACATAGTACAGATTTCTTTAGGGGTTTTGTGTGGTTTATAATACATGAAGACTCAGCTGGCAGAGTCAGGTTACTTCATCTCTCCTAGACTTTTTTTTAAATCAATGGACTTATAGAGAGTTTTCAGAAATACTAGACCCACTTAAAGATTATATTTCCTTATTATTTTGGGTAGCATCTTGAGAATCCTTGGATATAGATGATACCCTTGTACGACTGCCAGGAGACATATCAGTTAAATGACCTCATGTTAAAAATATGATGTGGGGGGTTGGGTATAGCTCAGCATAGAGCACACACTTAGCGTGCACAAGGTCCTGGGTTCAATCCCCAGTACCTCCATAAAAAAACTTGATTTGTTCTAATGTTTATGAAGTATTTAATATTTATCTATACAAGGTTATTATGCAATATTAATATAAATAGTATTCTTTACCTAAGCTAAGAACTTACATTTGAAATGAAAAAAATTATAAATGAAATTCAGAAGTGCCCAGTGTTAGCTTTTAAATATTTAACTTGTTTGGGGATGGGTTATAGTAGGATGTTATGCTGGAGAGTTTTGTAAAATGGGGGACAGCTGTGGGTAGTAAAGTTATAAACATCTGCATTGAATTTATAATTTTCACTTTGCTCAGAAAAAATTATAGTATCAAGTTTTCCCAAAATAAATCAAAATTTTAGCACTTAGTTTGATTACCAGACACGTTTGGTTCAGAATTGAATAGGTAATACATTATAAGTTCTTTAGTACAAAAAATTAATTTGGCAGCATTTATGATAAATTTAAAACAGTAAGGTCCAAGTAGGTAGACATTCTTAGTGTAAGTATGTGTGTTTAGCATAATAGTCTAAATTTTGTTTTCTCTTAAGAGCATTATAACATTGTAAAGAATTAACTAAGCAGTATACCAGTGCTGAGAAGAGTATTTGCTTACCTGACAGCCTCTGCCTCACCGGAATATCATCAATCACATGGGCAGAGCAGGAGAAGACGGCATGAGGGCCATCACTGGGGTGCTGCTCAGTTTAACTAATGATAATGGTAGGTCATATTTTCTTCATATAGTCTCACTGAAAGATTGTATTACATGTAAAAATAAGTTACTCCCCTTGTTTCTTCTTTTCTTAATGTCATCATTTTAAAATTGCCATCATATAATTCACTTATTCATGTGAAGATTTAACTGCTTTCAGCACTTGATATGTTAAAAACCAGCCTGGTAGCTTGGCTCAGAAATATTATTGTCAACAGTGTATCTCAATACAGGAATAGCTATACCTTTTTAATTTTTAATATTTGTGTTGATGCATATTCGTTGTTAGTGTCATAAAAATCCTCTTCCCATTCCCTGTTTCAGAATGGGGCAGCAGCACAGCAGGAGGGCAGGGTGGTGTGACGGGCACAGCGGTGAGCTGTGTGCTTCAGGTTCCACGGCACCTACCTCAGGGGCAGAGGTTTGGTATTCGAGGGCTGGTGGGTTCAAGTGACTATTTCAGAAATGAGTACTTGATCTGTTAAGATGACCAAGACTGCATCTTAGTTTTGGATTTAAGAATCAGTTGCTCAATATACTGTGAGTTTCAATCAATTCCTTATGAATATAACCTCTTAGAGCGCACAAGAGAGCCATGAAGGGCCATGTGTGAAAATAAAGGGTATAAGAACTAAAAGTGGTGAAATCATTCTTTGGGAAGACCATTATTTATAATTATAAATTGGTTATTAACCATTCTGAAGATGATAGCACACTGATTTGTTTTCTAGCTGTCAGTAAAAGTTGTATATTTATTTGTTTTAATTCTCGCCTGTGGTAACAGGCATATTTTACATTTTGTAGGGTTTAGGTCTACTGGTCAATCTAGTTGAGTATAATGCTTGGAATTGGCACTGTCTTGTCAACATGAAACATCACGTTCTTTTGGTTCTTCCTTCTGTAGGGGAGAGGGAGGTGGTTGTTTAAGGGTGGCTGGACAAGTCCCTGCAGTTCAGGCTTTAATGCAGTAAGCAACAACTTAAAAACAAACTAACACTTTCAGTCTTTACATCTGTCCAGTTTCTTCATCTGTTGTTACCTTCTCTCGCTCCTACCTTCCCTCCCATCCTCTTCCTCTCTCACCGGGTCAGTGTGAGGGACACTCAGTTAGACTGTGTACCCTTACTTATTATTTACTTACTTTGCTGACTGTTTTCAACTTCTGTAATCACTCCTTAGACATTGTTAGCAAAAAACAGAAACAAGGCCTCTTTGTTTATGAATCAAATGTAGATTATTAACAACAAATTACAAATCAAGTTTTAGCTTTATCCCATCTGGTTCAAGTCCTCCAGCATCACTTACTGGTCTGATCTGTGCCCAGGATGTGTGTACCTAAATATTGGGGCATACCATTCAAATCAAAGTATGTATGTCTTTGGAGTAATTTCCTGGCTTAGGAATTGTGTCAGAGTATGTATATTTAAAATTGATGTCCCCAGCTTGCCCCACCCCTGTCACATACTCCCTCATCAGGTGATTTATACTCCCCTGTAAAACTGTATGTGGGGTTTTGCTTCTTGGCAGTGCTGGCTGTTACTGGTTTTCACTTTTGCCAGTATAATACTTTCTGCCAGTTCCTAGCTACCTTTGTCATTTCCTTAATGACAGTTTGCACATGTTGAGAAGTGATCATGAACCTTTTCTTTATTACTATTTTTTCCAAAGCCTTTGCTAACCCATTAATCCTTTTGGCCTTTCTGAAACTACAAATGCTTGATCTCTGTCTTTAGGTATTAATGTTCAACAACTTCTCATTTTCTTGAGTCATAACTAGGAGCCTATCATTCCTTTTCAAACATTTGGATCTCAGGACTTCTTTATTCTGTATACTTTTATGTGATATAAAGTATACATTATAATAATTATTGGGCATACCAAGTAACTTTTGTTTATGTGTGCTTTATCTATTGATAAATTAGAAGTCAAAACAAAAAATTGTAAAATTCAGGAACTCATTCTATTAGCCATTGGTGTATAAACATAATCACATGGCATGTAGATTCTGGAAAACCCCCACCATGTAGTTGTGAGAGAATGAAAGGAGTCAGTTGACCTTTTAATATACTTATGAATGCTGTTTTGAGCTCACAGATTCCTGAAAGGATTTGGGGGACCCCTAGGGAACCTGGAACCAATTTTAAGAAATACTGCTTCATATAAAGCTGAAATTTTATTTTCTTGAGGGTATTAAATTTTATATACCATGCTTGTATATATTTAGCAAAGTTTTGAGATCTCCTTGGCATGTGGTTTTCATGTAGCTGTAGCTGTCATTAGTAACTTTGGGTTTCCCCAGTCATATCAGTGAGTATATGAAATGCTTTCTGTACGTTCGGCACTGCAGCAGCACATGGAAATAAAGTGAGTGAAGGCAGGAGGTTTAGGGGTTCCCTTTTACAGTTTTTGGTGTGTCCTTCCATTGACAATTGTACTTCCACTGTTAAGTATTCTAGTTGAGGTCCAGTTCTAGGCCTTTCTCTGAGAACTAGCTTTTTACTTTTACTGGTTCTTGTTTATCTCTTAATCCCTTTAAATTCATTTTAAGAAGCCACAATAGTTTCCCCCAATATTATGTTTTTTCAATGTTCTTTCTTCCTTCCAGTTAATTTATCCAGGCTGCTAGGATTTAAAAATTGTTTAATTCTTTTAACTTTTCATTTGTATTTTTTGCTTGAATTTCCTCTCAGTATAATCCAAATTAAGAAAAAATGTTGAGATTCTCAGTCTTATAAACAGAATGCCAGCATCATTAGTAGGTGCACTTAATTTGCTTGATTGAATTTCAACAGCATTTATTCTTTTGCTTTGGCCTTCAGTTGGATGAGGAGCAGGGGCATTTATTGATATCTATCCTTGTTTACCAGACAAATGCTTCTTAGGGTTGGTGATGTTTAAAAGCAAATTGAGACTTAGCTTTGGATATATTCATGCTGGTTGGTGATCTCTACTAATGATCTTCAAAACTCATCTTTATCAGCTATTCCTTGAGTGAGAGAGAACAGCCCATTTGGCAGAAAATAAAACAGATGAGTTGATCAAAGATGCTCCCACCACTCAACATGATAAGAGTGGAGAGGCAAGAAACAAGTGGAGAAACACGGTGGGCGTCAACTGAGAAGATAGATGGTACAGAAAAGAAACAGGTGGAAAATGATGAAGAACTTGACCTCAATAAAGGTATGTTTATTTTGATGTATTCAAATTAAATGTGTTCTTTTTCCTCCAAAACATGTTTAACTCATACATTTTTATAAACTTGCTGTTTTTATGGCCTCTCTAGTTCAGTGCAAATAAGCTTTGATATTTCAGTGCATGTAGGAGTTCTTCACAGTGAGGAAGAACTCACTAGGAAGTGAGGAATGTATATGTCCAATGCAGGCAAGTTGTGCTCTTCTTTCCTGGTTTTCTTTTTACTTATCTGTAAAGAGAAGCAGCTAAATAATAGGACCCCTAGAGGTTTTTATACTTCTGAAATTTGGGGGTTCTTTTATTAGCCTCACTTTGTTAAACTGAGAGGTATTGCCATAAATTACAATAATAGTTCTCAAAATCTTTTGCCCATATTTTTAATTGGGTTGTCTGTTTTTGGTTGAGTTATAAGAATTCTATATGTTTTACAGACTTGACTCTTACCGAGTACATGATTTGCAGATACATTTTGTGAATTGTCTTCACTTTTTTGATGGTGTCTTTTGAAACACAAAAGCTTTAAGTTTGATGAATTCCAACTTACCTACTTTTTATTTTGTCACTTGTGATTTTGTTGTTGTATCTAAGAAACTATTTCCTAACCCAAGGCCACTGAGATTTAGTCCTGTGTTTTCATCTAAGGGTTCTATGGCTCTTATGTTAAGGTCCTTCTTCCATCTGTGTTATTTTTTGTTAGCTTGTGTGGATATCCCATTTTCCTAGCACCATTTATTGATGTTTAGTGGTTTTGAAGGAAATAACAGAGCTATTGGTTTCTTGGATGCTTTTGTGGGTCTGTGTGTGCTTGTGTGTTTTAATGTACTGTTACACTTTTTGGTTTAAATATTTTCAGCTCTTCAGCATGCTGGCAAACACATGGAGGATTGCATCATAGCCTCATACACAGCACTACTTCTTGAGTGTCTCTGCCAAGAGAGTCCAGTAAGTATGGACTTTATGTGTCTTAAAAAGATTTCATTGTGACTGCTTCATTTCAGTACCTAATTAACTTACGACTTTTTCTTATCCTCTTATATTTGGTGAACTTTAGAAGGTACATTTCAAAGTAAGAATATGCTGAGTTTAATGAGAAAACTCCCAGGTTAATGGAGGAATGGATTCACTGTGCCTTTGGTTGAGGTCAAAGAGAGCATCTTCTAAAACCTGTGCCCAACTGGCTTGAGGTGGAAAAGTCCAGCCTCAGTGAGAGCATCAGACTCAGAATTTCTGTCTTTAAACTCTGCTGTACTCTACATGTCATCTTGTCTTTGCTAGCTCTCTTCATAGCCCCGTGCTGACTCTAGCTACGTGTCTTGTCTACTTAACTAATGTCCAGTGGAAGAAGGTGGCCTCTTCCCATATGTTTATTTGTAAGAGCAATGGTTTCTTTTCCCTAGGACCCCTGCACACCCACTGCAAAAAGTAGCCTTCCCCTCACCTTGGCCAACATTGGCTTACTTGCTTTTCTTTGATCTACCCACTGGCCAGGAAAATGGGATTACTATGTGAGATTTAGTTCATCATGATTTAACTATGAGAAGTATGTGAGTGTCTAGACATTTGGGCTGAATCAGCACAGAGGTGGACAGGTTCTGGCTATTGGGATGGTCTCCTTTAAAAAGGGGAACATATGGATATTTTTTAACAGAAAGACCCCATAGAAGAGCCAGATTTTAAAATAAAAGGAAGGGTTTTTCCCCCTTAGGAGCCGGAGTCATTGAGGATGCAAGAAAGAGTGGAGAGAGGTCTTTTGTATAGTTGGACAGTTAATTTTTCTTTTCTGAGGCTGAAGGATTAGAAGTCAAGACCATGATCTGAAGGGCTTCTATCAACCCACTCACATTTCATTTTTGCCATCGACATTTCTCCATTGTCTTGCTTTCTACTGTTTCCATTTGTCTTAAGTCCTGTGTATTTTTCTGAATCCTTCTTGTCCATCTCTTCCATATTTACATTGCAGTCAAGCTCTGATCTAAATGCACACTTGTCCACTTCATTGTGGCCCTTGGTGGCACCACTGCTTTCAGGATCAAGACCAGAGTTCTTATCATAGGCCCTACAAGAGCTTTATTCCCCTTCCTGTATGTAATCTCTTCAGCTCAAGCCTTTCCCTTATTTGCTTAAAATCCAGAGATTTTAAGGGCAAATGAGAAATATATGCCAAGAGAAGGGAAGGAGCAAGAGTCTGCTTCAATAGCCACCCCCCCAAAAAAAATGATGGGCTTGCTATTTAAATTTAAAGATTTTTAAGTATTGTATTTTGCATACACCCTAATTTCAGTCATGGTCTTTCTTAAGTAATACTTCTTGAAATTAACTTGAGTTCTTAGATGTGATTTATTTTGGGCCATCTTTCCTATGTTAATAAATTCCTATCCATCTATATCTCTCTTGTCTCTAAAGATATTATAAGATCCTTAGGTTGTGGGAAGTGTTGTGAATTCATAGAACCTAAGATGTCTTTGTTACCTGGGGGATTATTATGACTAACCGCAGAAAGCTAGCTGATACCACAAAATGTAAAGGAAATTGGTTTGCCCAAGGCTTAAGTGGAAAAGAAACAGAGAAGCAGGTGGTTCTGTGCAGTAAGTGCTGCTCTGTGGTGAGGGCAGCCTGCCTAGGGAGCCCAGGAGGCTCTGCTGTCATGTCCCATCACCCCCCGCACAATGACCTCCTGCAGGGCTCAGTCTACCCTCCACCCTTCCTGTCCTTGCTGCTCTCGTGAATCCTCGTTCCTGAAGTCCTGCACACCGCCGCCATGGCTGACTGGCTTAAGAGCACATCTGATCATATAACTCCTCTCTCACCAGTCTTTCTTGACTCACCATCATTTAGGGAATGATGACTTGTTACTACTGCAAGACCCCAAACTTAAAACTACATTCTCCAAATTTTAAATTTATCAGACTCTTTGGGTACTTTCTAAATTGCCCAGATAGGCCACACTGTTTCCCACCTTGTACCTGCTGCAGGCTGCTTAGAAGTAAATGCTGTGACTCTTTCCCGCACCTCAGCCACTCACTATGTTGTGTTCTGCAGTGTGGGGACAGAAGAGGGTCAATTTGGCTTATTGAGAGGCTTCCACTCAGAACCCAGGATCTGATCCCTTATCCTGTGTGATGGGTGTGCGCTTCTCTACTGAGCAGGCTGCATGGATCCCTCGGCCCACTCTCACAGCCCCTTCCCTAGAAATTGGTTCAAGATGTTCTTAAATTCAGCTTTCCTTTCCCTCTGCAGTGACTGTAGCTATTGCCCTTACAGAATATTCTCCACTCTCCAGTATAGTTTAGAAATACAGACATTTAAAGATTGTCAAATCTCTCAGTATTTTAGCTGCAAGACTTGTTACTCCGTAGGACTAAGCTTGTGCTTCACTCCCAGCTGGGGACCTGTGGTGGCTTTTGGTGGGAATGGTCACTTAGAATATGTGTGATTAATACTGTGCACCTTAGCACATGGTTATGTTAGCAATGTTTTTTTATTAAATCTTTTCTGAAATTCTATTTCTATCATTACTTTGCTGATGTATAATTTCAAAACTACCTTGACAGGAATAAAGAAGAGGGAGAGAGGGGACTGGTTGCATGTTTCCTAAGAGGGGCAACATGTACTCTTTCCTCTCCTGCCCCATCAACAAAAATCAAGTCAGAAACTTCCCTGTTCCTCCTTCTCTTGTGGCAACGTATTTTCTTTTGTGTTTTTTATTATAGGTGAGCCTCCTTAGAAGAGCTTTTCCTTTTTTTTTCTTTATGGACCTCTAAATCATTTTTAAAATATGTTGAAATACAACAGGTTTTTAGACAGGCCATGTATTTTCCTTGTAACAGATAAGTTTGTATGTAGTCTGGCTGCTTCTTGCTAATTAATGAAGGGAAACATCTTAAGCTTAAGCAAAACTGGATTCTCTACATCAGGCAGTCTAGATAAAAACACAGTTGTTAAGAGAGAAATGGAAATGAAAACAAATTCTGTAAATCTAAGTGTTTATGAACCTTTTAAAGTGAGAAATGGAGGATAGATTGAAGGAGAACTCTGAAAATGTGCTTGAAAACAGGATCCATGAGGGGAAGCTGAGCTCTGAGAAGAAAGACACCTCCCTTGGTGTCATGGTACTGTAGAGGACCAAGCCAGCCTCCAAGCTTTCTTCCTGTAGAGCTGTGATCGGAGCCCTTGATTCTGAAAAGTCTGCTTCCGACTCCTCCAATGAACCGTGACCAATTCCCGGGAGTCCTCTCCATTACCAAAAGAAGTAAACAACAGCCCTAGAGCCATTGAAAAGTCTCCCAAATCCCAGAGTCTCATCGATGGGATGAAAAAAACATCCCTCAAGCAGCCGGGTGTTCCCCGGAGCATCTCCAGTGAGAACAGTAGCAAGGGGTCGCCCTCCTCTCCCACAGGGTCAACACTGGCAGTCCCCAAAGTCCACATCAAAACCATTGAGACGTCCTCTGGGGAAATCAAGGGGACGATGATGAGGGTGATGCCTCAAGTTGATCTCAGTGCTGGAAAAAAGCCTTCCAAGCAGATGGGGTCCATGGTGGCATCCGTGATGCCACTTCTTTCATCTCCAGCCTTGGCCACCATCCTTTCCTCCCACCCAGGGTTCCTCTGCAGTTGCTGGTCTTCACCAACACTGTTGCCCCTGCCAAGCTGACCCCCAGACAGGTCACGATCAAGACTGGTGACCACCTTCCTCCCGGTTCTGGACATGAAGACGGCTGGCTTGCAACTCGTTAATTTGAAGCTCGCCAACACCACAGTCAAAGCCATGGTCATATCTGCTGCCTCCATTCAGAGCACCAGCAGCACCATCATTAAAGCCACCGATGCGATCCAGCAGCAAACTGCCATGGTGCTGGCCTCCAGCCTGGCCAACGCCAAACTTATGCCAAAGACTGTGCACCTCACCAACCTTAACCTTCAGCCTTAGGGTGCCCAGGCCACCTCCGAGCTCTGCCAAGTGCTCACCCAACCTCAGCAGCAAATAATTAACATCACAGCCTCATAGCTACACAAAAAGATGTCACAGGTCCAGGTGGTGTCCTCCCTGCAGAGTTCTGTGGTGGAAGCTTTCAACAAGGTGCTGCGCAGCATCAACCCAGCCCCAGTTTACATCCCCAGCCTCAGTCCTCCTGCCAACACGGGTGTCATGTTACAGACCCGCGGGTACAAGTGCTTGGAGTGTGGGGACTCCTTTGCCCTGGAAAAGAGCCTGACCCAACACTAGGACAGATGCAGCATGTGCACCGAAGTAATGTGCAACCACTATGGTAAGAACCTTGTCTTTAACAACAAGCACAGCCTTCTGTCCCATGCCCACGGGTACAAGGGAGTGGTGATGCAGGGCTCCCACTTGATTTTGAAGCCAATCTCAGCTGATCAAATTATTGTTTCTCTGTCACATAATACTCCTGCTTCATCTCCGACTCTCCTGAACTCCATGGGAGCCGACACCCACACTGTAACATAAATTCAGTCTGGCATAACTGGGACAGTCATATCAGCCCCTTCAAGCACACCCATCATTCCAGCAGTGCCCCTGGATGAAGACCCATCCAAGCTATCCAAGGCATAGTCTGAAATGTTTGGAGTGTAAAGAAGCTTTCCAGGATGAGACATCGCTGACTCCCCACGTCCAGCAGGCTGCAGATGTGAGTGGACAAAAGACTTGCACTGCCAGATGCAGCTTCCTAACCAGTGCAGCTACACCTCCCACTAGAGAATCCATCAGCACAAATCTCCCTGCACCCGCCCTGAGTGCGGGGCCATCTGCAGGTTGGTGCACTTCCACACCCACGTCACCAAGAACTATCTACACTTCACGCGGAGAGTTGGCTTTTGATGTTTGCATTGCAATGTTGTGTACCCTGACGTGGCTGCGCTGAAGTCTCACATGCAAGTGTGAAGTCTTCTACAAGTGTCCTATCTGTCCAGTGGCATTTAAGTCCTCCCCAAGTGCACATTCCCATGCCTACAGACAGCATCCTGGCATCAAGATCAGAGAGCCAAAAATAATATATAAGTGTTCCATGTGTGACACTGTATTCACACTGCAAACCCTGCTGTATCGCCACTGTGACCAACACATTGAAAACCAGAAGGTGTCTGTTTTCAAGTGTCTGGACTGTTCTCTTTTATATGCACAGAAGCAACTCATGATTGACCACATCAAGTCTACACATGGACACTGAAAAGCATCGAAGGGCCTCCAAACTTTGGTATAGACTTGCCTTTGAGCATTAGGCCTACAACTCAAAATTCAGCAAATCAAAACAAAGACACCGGATCCATGAATGGGAAAGAGAAACTGGGAAAGAAATCCCCATCACCTGTGAAAAAAATCAGTGGAACTGAAGAAAGTGACCAATTGTGGGTGGATATGTTGGGAGTGTGACTACCTGTTCGTGTGGAGAGAGGTTTACATTTCCCACGTGAGGAAGGAGCACAGGAAGCAAATGAAGAAACCCCTCTGCCACCAGTGTGACAGATCTTTCAGCTCATCCCTCAGCCTCTGCCAGCACAACCGGGTCAAACACAAAGGCATCAGGAAAGCTTACACCTGCTCGCACTGCGCACACTCCAGGGATACCTTCACTAAATGGCTGATGCTGGAGAAACACATCCAACTCATGCACGGTATTAAGGATCCTGACTTGAAAGAAATGACAGAAGTCACCAATGAGGAGGAAACAAAAAAGATGCCAAGTTTCCCAGCCCCAAGCGGAAGTTGGAAGAATCCGTTCTAGAGTTCAGGCCTGCCAGAGGAGCCATCACCCAACACGTGAAGAAGCTGAAGATAAAACGCTTTCAAGGTTCGCAAGTGCTCATGTGCAGCTTCACCACGGAGACCCTGCTGCGGTTCCACGAGCACATCCCGCAGTGCAAGTCAGATGGCTCCTCACCAGTGCCAGGAGTGCGGCCTTGGCTACACGTCGTACATCTCCCTGTCCCAGCACCTCTTCATTGTCCACAAACTCAAGGAATGACAGCCTATGGCCAAGGAGAACGAGGTCTGGGGGAACAAGCCTGGACCTGAGGACAAGCCAGCCACTGCCCAGTGTAGGAGCAAACATGCAAAGTGTGAGCCAAGACCTTTGAGATGGAAGCTGCCTTAAATGCGCACACGTGGACCCATGGATGGCATTGCCTTCATCACATCCAAAAGAGTGAGCTCGGCCAAGAAGTAGCCCTGCACCTCTGCTGGGAGAACCCCTGTCCACATTGGAAGAAAAAAGACATTTTTGTTACAAAAAGTTTGCAGTATAATAAAGTTAACAGTTCAGTCTAGGCTGTTGCAATATATCCTCTCTCCACATCCTCCTCTACCTTGTCTTTATATCCTCGATGAGTATTAAAACAGTATTTGAGTTGAAAAGAGTTTGTGTATATTTAAATGAATAAATTTTTATACTCTTTGCTATGTTTGTATCAGTATTTCATGAAAAATGTTTTGAAGAGGGGCTTTGGGGTTTTTTGATTTGTTGTTTTCTTTTTTTTGGTTCATTTTTTTGTTTGTTTTCAATTTGGGTTAGGTTTTTTTTTTTGCACTGTTCCTTTAAAACAGAGTTCTTAATGGCAGTTCCTGAATTCCAATAAACCATTTTGTATGTCACAGATTTGAATGGGTTAACTAATCACAGGCTACGATAATACATTTTTTTAGTGTTTTCAATTTTTAGATTTAACTACCTAAATTGTAGGTGACTGTAGGTCTCCAGAACATTAGGAACTTTTAAATGTCTTAGCACTGTCCTCAGCGTGCCTGCCCCACCCACATGCACCCATCCTGTGGTCACACTCCAGCATGTGGTGTCCTCTCCAGGCCAAGCCAAGCAGTGTTGGAAGCAGCCTTGCAGATGTCTCAGGTTCCAGTGAGGGATGAAAACTTGGGGCAGAAATCCAGTAAGTAACTTGGATTTCCTTAATTCCATCTCAGAACAGGGAAGAAGGGTATCCTAACAGGAAAAAACTGGGGGTGGGGGTGATGGTGATGGTGATGATGATGGTGGTTTTTCTGGGCAGATTTGCAAGGCTGGCTTATAAAAGAGCACAGCAGATAAAGTGATGAAAGGGCTGGACTCCTGTAAAAGTTATAATATATAGTTAGACCAGCAGATGTATATAGTCAAGTTTTTGTCATGTAATTTATTAACTATTACAAAGACACAACTGAAAATATCAAGTATTTCTCTGGCTCTTGACAGGAAGAAAAAAAATCACAATTGACTTAACCCTTTGCTGTCTAGAGAGTTGGCATTTCCTGTTCTGGGTGCTACTGCCAAACGTTTGGGTGCTGCACAGCTCCAGCCACGAACTTGTCAATGCAGTAGCCAGCGTATCGCAATTGGCTGTGCAATTCAGCATTGGTCCACCGGGGTTTTAGTTCAGACATTTCAATAAGTGTCTTTAATATCGATGGTTCTGCTTTCTTAGTGCAGCCAAGGTACTTCTCTGTCCCTTCCAAATGTTTGTAGTTCTCTGAGAGTTATATTTTTTGGTTTTATTGTTCTGTGTTATCTTTTGCATTTTGTGTTTTGTATCTTGTATTTATCCTTTAACATGTTTTGTACTTTTTTTTTAAGAAAAGAAATCTTTTTGGGTGTATATAGATATCCTTGCATGATATACTGTAGTCAACATTCGGTTCTTCAAAATGTCTTGCTGCTGTCAGATGCACTAACCACACCCACCATAACTGTATTAAACATATTTCACATGTAAATAAATCTGGGACATTTGAAAGCAAAAGATCCATAAACAATAAATGCTGTAGAGGGTGTGGAGAAAAGAGAACCCTCCTATACTGCTGGTGGGAATGCAGTTTGGTGCAGCCACTGTGGAAAACAGTATGGAGATTCCTCAAAGGACTAAAACTAGACTTACTGTATGACACAGCAATCCCACTCCTGCACATATATCCAGAAAGAACCATAATTCAAAAGAACACCTGCACCCCAATATTCATAGCAGCACTATTTACAATAGCCAAGACTTGGAAACAACCTCAGTGTCCATTGACA
The DNA here is from genome assembly GCF_048564905.1 of Vicugna pacos. Classification (NCBI taxonomy): domain Eukaryota; kingdom Metazoa; phylum Chordata; class Mammalia; order Artiodactyla; family Camelidae; genus Vicugna; species Vicugna pacos. Next base: position 22,740,744 of record NC_132997.1, on the reverse strand, counting down.
GATGACTGGATAAAGAAGTTGTGGTATATTTATGCAGTGGAATACTAGTCAGCTATAAAAACAATAAAATAATGCCATTTGCAGCAGTTTGGATGGACCTTGAGATTGTCATTCTAAGTGAAGTAAATCAGAAAGAGAAGGAGAGATATATGATAGAATTTATATGTCAAAACTAAAAAAAGAAAAAACTTATTTACAGAAACAGAAATAGACTCACAGACATAGGAGGGAACCTATGGTTATCAGGTGTAGAAGGGGCTGTGAAGGGATAAATAGAGTTCAAGATTTGCAGATACTAAGAACTATATATAAAATAGATAAACAACAAGTTCACACTGTGTAGCACAGGGAACTGTATTCAATATCTTGTAGTAACTTATGGTGAAAAAGAATATGAAGATGAATATACGTACATCATGTATGACTGAAGCATTGTGCTTTACTGTGAAGGACAATTGAAGACTTTCTCACAGAGGAGGGAAGGCTGAGGACAATGAGTGCAAACAGCAGTCCAGGCAGCAGGACCAAGTCAGGGCAGAGCACATGACAGAACGACATCTTCAGATGCCAAGCGACACATCACAGGAGCGTCCGTATATTTTTCCTTCTAAGCCGTCACTCAGGAGTAAAAGCAAAATGAGACCATTTCCAGATCAAAGAGACTGAGAGAGTTTGCCACTGTCAGGCTGTCACTGAGAGTGAGGAAGGATGGATTTAAGGAAGAAGTGAATGGATCCAAGAAGAAATGATTGGAGAGTGAGGCATGGAGGCAGGAAATGGGTGAGTGCAGGTCTGTCTGACAGTCACGACTGTGTAAGTCAACAGTCAGAGGTTAGTAATAACACTTACCATGACTAATGACAAGGCATAAGCCTCTGTGGTTCAGTGTTGTGCCCTGGCCATCACCGGCCACCCTACCAGGGCTCAGGAAGGCTGAGCTGAGGTTGGAAGGGCAGAAAAATACTTATATATAGTCATTTATATCTGTCTACCTAAGAAGAATTGTACACCATAAACAAGTGCAAATTATTCCTGAAATGCAAGAAGGCTTCAACGTAAGAAAATACATCAGTGTAATGCACTACATTAACAGCGTGAATAGAAAAAACCAGGATCATCCAAATTAATGTAGAGAAAGAAATTGATAAATTCACCACTATCTTCTGAATTTCATGTAAACATGAGAAATTTAAGGGATAACACTCACACACTTTTTTTAACATAACTCTAGCACAACAGGATAACAGCAGTTTTCAGAAGTATCACACTATTCTATACTGCATTATAACACGATGTAACTTCATTCTGTTCATCCTGCTGTGTGTCAGGTCTCTTAGAGCATTATGAGAGAAAGGGTAAAATTCAGCATGGATGCTCATTGCAGAGAAAAATGGAACATATTCGTTTTACGCCATTGAGTTTAACATTCAAGGGAAACCCACCATTACAACAGTCATGCAGAGCTGTGTTTCTCCATGTGGTTACTGATCTGTAAATTCAGTCCCATCATGAAACTGTAGGTCCATCGGATCTAATATTCTGATATTGGATCCCTAAGGGAATTAGAGGTGTCCCCTGAGAACTAGAGTGGGGAGCTACACAGTAAGGCAGTCAAGGGAGCTGAAGTGAAAACAGAAATGAGAGCAGGTGGTGAGATGTGACCTGGGAGATACCTGGGATCAGGTGGGTCCTGGCTGAGGGGCACTATGAGAAGACCATCAGGTATAACGGGCCTGGCAGGTGAGAAAGGTGACTACTTATGATGACCTCCTGTCAGGACAGCTCCAGGAGAGTCCCCACTTCAAATACATTTGCAAACTTGTCATATCTTCCCTCCCAAATGTATTCATTCTGAAATACAAGCATGTCTTCTTGGCCGAGTGCTGGGCTAGGAACCTGTAATATACTCAAAACCAAGGTGTAGACTCTGCTCCCAGGTCCTGAGCATTCATTATAATACAATACAGGGAAGGCTGTTGTATGTAGAGTAGCAGGTCTAAAACCACAACCTGTCCCTCTCCCACAGTTCCTATAATCCCTGTTGTTTATTCTGGCCCTTTAGGATACACAGGATTTTGGCAAAGCTCCCCAGGGGAAAGCAGGTCCAGTGCTCTGGGGATAGGAGACAGCGTGGATCCATCCACCTTGGCTGTTCTAGGCAGCTCTTTCCCTTTGAGTGGCTCCCACTGAGACCCACTGCCCCCTTCAGTTGTCTCCTAGGGATTCAGGGACAATCCCACTGTCCTGTGAGCAGACAACTTGCACCCAAAGATCTACATCTCACACACACAAAGGGCAACATTATTTAAAATATCTCTAAAACATTACACTGCTTGTCAAAGTGTTTTACTTAGATATTTACAGATGGTTGAAGGGAGAGAGGAAGGGAGAGGGGTGGACACAGATGGGGGCTGGACACAGAATTATACATGTCAGTGTGCCACAAGGGACAACTTCCACTCAGTGGCTCACCTTATAGTTGTGCATTATAGTGTATTTACATTAGATTCCAAATGAGATTGAAGAAGAAAAGCAAATCTATATGCCTTAAAAAAATCCTGAGTTTATAAAACATGTTCTGATGAAGGCTAAATTGAATGGAGCAGAGTGTTTGTCATAAGCAGTTACACACCCCTCCTTCTGGTGGCCATGTGAGGAATGGCATGCATCCTGCTGGCTCCATGGATGTCAGACAAACAGGCAACATTCACACACACACACACATCAGTCTTGCTGTTGGGAGAAACCAGATTCCGTAAGATCAAAGTCTTCAGTTTGCCTTCTAGTTGAAGTCCTTTTCTTGATCATATCTCAACCGGGCATTTCCCAAGGGCAGGGTCTCAGGGAGATTTGATGGAGCCCCTGAGCTGGGCCCTGGGTCCATGGTCCACAGCAGAGAACAGAGAGGAGGTCGATGTCTCACAGGACCTGCAAGGAGAGAGTGGGAACCTGCTGGGGTCACTTGTCCATATCCCAGCCCTGTGTGTCTTGTGCAGAGAAGTTAATATATCCAAACAAAGACACATATGGCCCTTTGCTGTTTATATTAACAATAAAATGTAAAAGCAGATTAGAAACATATCACACAGCATATTTGTCTCATTTCATCTAAAATGATGCAGAACTTGAAAAAATGGGATGACCTTATATTACCAGTCACATTTACACTTAACATGAGTCATTATCGTATCCATTGAAAGCTTTAGAAAATGTGAAATTCAGAGCTGCATAATGTACCTTCTGGTCCTTTGCCCTTAAAAAACCTGCTTCTATTGTTCTTGCTGCCAGCTTCTTCCACAGCCATGTCTTCTTCATGTCTGATACTGGAGCCCAATCCTGTCATCCACAGGCGGCTTCTAAATCTAGGATCACTCTCTGACTTTCTGAGCATGATCCATGTCCATTTTGCTAGGATACAGGCACTTTCCACCATGCCTTCTCTCCTTCTGTGGACTCAGAGCTTCTCCCAGGCCAGGAAGCTCCTCAATCAGTTCTCAGTCTGCTCTCAGCTCAGTGCTTGACATACAGTAAATACTCAATCAAGATCTGGAAATAATTATTCTGAATAAGTTATGCACTATTTCTGATGTCATCTTAAAATGAGAATTAAATCCCAGAAATGAATCGGGATGTCTTGAAGCAAAAGGACTGGTGTGTTGTTTGCACGGTTTGCAAACCAGGAACACAAAGCTTTTACCTGTAATTGACAGTATGAACTTGGAGGGTTGATGGGCTGAAGGAATTCTAAAAGCAAAACCACAGAATGTATAGGTGGGTGACTTGTAAGGGGATTGGATGGCCCTTGCAGCCAGACTACAGGTCCTCACAGCTGAACTGCAAGCTTTCCATGACTGGCTGACATCAGACCATCTCCTGAGGGGTTATACCAGGTGGGACCCTTAGCAGAATCAGAAGTCTCAGAGGTTTTGTTTGTGGTTTTTCTAAGAACTTGGGAGTGTGTTACTTAACCCCCGGTCTGTCATAAGCTACATAGCATCTCAAGCTTCCAAAACCTCTAAGTGGCCCACGGCTGTCTGGGCTTCTGTACTGAAGGCATTTTCTAGAGTTGAATTTGGTTTTGCCTTCAGACTTGGATGTGATCATTTCTGCCCAAGTCCTACAAACTGACACTGAGCCTGTGCTCCAAAGCATCAGGGTAGTGCTTCAGCCCAGGCAGCCCTTCCCCTGGGTCCTCTGATCTCTCCTTTGTCTGCTCCCAGTTTAATCAGGGGCTTCTGTCTCTCCTCCTCCAGGAAGAGCTCAGCACGTTCTCCCTGTGAGGACCTATGTTCTGTGATTGGGGGCAGCCGTCTTCAGGCAGAGAGTAGAGAGGTCGCTGACTGTGGCCTCACTCAGTTATCTCAAACCATGGGAACCCCTGACTTTACGCTGTTGGACATCATTGGCCCCCACCCCCTATTTGTGGTTTTAGGGGAAAGGCAGATCTCCATCCCCTGCAGAAGCTGAAGGCAGGGATGCCAGTCCTGGGGCTTGGACCAGGGGTGGGGCAGTGGGTCACTGCTGGAGGAGACTGAGGAATGGGTGGGCCTGTGAGCACCTCCCAGGACCTCTGGCCTGAGGTTAGGACCTCCCTGCAGCTTCTCCAGCACCTGATATGTTTCGGGAAGACTCTGCTCATCTGAGCTCAAGTGGGTGCCCCTGTTGCAAATCAAAATTCCCATGAAAGGAACATATCCAGGACCCTGCTTTAACATGATGTCCTGCCTATTTTTATTTTTTAAAAGATTAAAATTTAAACCAAAACACAATGGTAATCAGTGTCCACATACATTAGTCAGCCAGGCACAACAGGCCACAAGTAACATGTTATCACCTCTAAGAATAATCAGGAGTTGTAAATTCACAGGCACATCAGGAACAGTGAATGTCCCAGCACTGAAATGGAGGGGAGGCAGCAGAGACTGACTGATACTTACAGCAGGGTCCTTTGCTCTGGCTTTGGAGCTGTCTCAGGCAGGAGAGGTGTAGCTGGCTCTCTGTCCAGAAGTGTTTCCCCAGCAGGTTTGGAGCTTGTGCTGTAGCTCCAAGAAGGGAAAGTCTCATCAATATGACTGCTTTCCCACGTGTCTCCCAAAGAAAGGGGAAACATCACTGCGAATCAGTAAGCTCTTAGTCCAAGGTTCCACCCCCAGGAAGTCTTCCCAGGCTGCAATCCATGGGATGAGTGTTCTGGGCGTCCTCATTGCTCCTGTGCCAGTTCCAGCCTCAGGAGACTCTGCTCTGTGTGGTCCAGTGCCTTCCCCTCCCCACTCACCCCATCACCCACCTGCATGCTCCCCACCATCACTCTCTGCCTCTGGGAGCTCCATTGCTCCAGCTGTGCCAGGAGAAAGTGGGCCTGGTGCTCCAGGTCTGAGCCAGGCATGCCCACCTCTAAATACATTAGCACGGTCTTTAGGCAGGGAAATTCTGGAGGCTGGTGGAGATCCTCTGGGTACTGGAGCAGCCAGGTGCCCAGGATGGAGGCATGGCCCTGGGGGTAGTCGGGGGGGCACTAGAGTCAGAGGCTTGGTCTTTCCATCCAGGCTGGGTTCCCAGGGTAGCCCAGCAGGGACCTGGGCCTCTTTGCCTTTGGCTCCTGCCCATCCAGAGGCCGGCTCTGCTCCATGTCCCATCTCAGCTAGCAGTCTGGGCAGAGGCAGGCTTGGACACAGAGGAGGGGCTGCTACAAGCCTTCAGAAAGGCAGCCCTTTGTCAGTGGTGTGACCACCTCTCCCCCTCTTCAGGGATGCCTGTCACACTTCTCTGTCCCTCTCCTTGCCCCTCCCCACTGGATGGCACCTCTGTGAGGACAGGCAGGCTGTGCGCTCTGGGCACTGCCCTCTCGGGAACACGGGAGCTGCTCTATGAGTGTCTGACCCAGGAGGGGACAGACAGGCTGTGTCTGCCACCCAGGCTTCCTACGGGATCCCTAATACCTCAAATATTAGCTTCTGTGCCTGCCTGCTGCCTAACCTGCCAGGAACCCTGCCTGGGTGTCCTCCTGCCTCTGCCACTCTCCTTCCATAGGATGCCACAGCTGTCCCCTGAGGCTCACTGTGTCCCCTGAGCACCAGCTGAGTCCCCACCATTGAGGTTCCACCAGATGCTGAGCAGAATGCTCACCACCGCTTGTGTGCTGGGTCCCAGGAAGGGGGTGGGGGCAGGGCTGGGATGGAGAGGGGATGGCTGTGGGTTCTCATAGGGGCTGACTCTGGCCTCTGACCACCTGTGTGCCCCTCACAGCACCACAGTGCATACAATAGCCCTCAGGATCTCCTTTCCTCTTTGCCAGGAGATGCTCTAAGACTTCTGCTCTCAAGCCAGAATCAGAGGATGTGTGGGATCCAGGGTTATGACCACCCCCATCCATCCACACAGCCCACAGCTCCACATAGTCTTTGGGGAAGGGAGTCCCTCCCTCTTCATTCAGAGACTCACTGTTTCAGCTGGTGCAGGGATCCACTGTCATCATAAGTGTAAGGGAGGATGCATCCATACCTAGAGGAGGCCAGGAAGGTGTCACATGGACTGTACTGAGAACACTACGTGGATGTGATGTATAGTGTGACAGCGTGACTCCTGGGAAAATGGAAGTCCTGGAATGCAAAGCTGTTGTCTGCTTGATGCATTACATGAAGGTTGTTCCTAGAGAAGCACCTGTCTCTAGGGGCCCTTACTATATTACACACACCTGAGTGGGCCTGGGACCCCACTTCTCCCTCCTGCAGACCCTGCTCTCACTCTCCTAGGAAAGGGACAGCTAATGGCATCACAAATCCCCTTTTAAATGGGAAAAAATTTCCACTCAAGGACAAAATCCCAGTGACCCAGGAGGCAGAGGCTTCCACATGGGCAGGAGAACATTGACCAATTAGCACAACCACAGCCCCTCCAGCTGACCTTTCCAGGGGCCAGATTCCTAGAAAGCACTTTCCATGAAGGTTTCCCTCTGTTCCTACCCTCCTAGGGCCTGATCCTCCCTTGACCGCAGTGTGCAGAGGGGCAAATTTAGGCTCAGAGATGTAGAGGGACAATCCCACATGTCACTGCAATTAGGTGTCTGAGTCACCAATGTCCCATGAGGACAGAGTGCTCACCTTTGGAACAGAAGGTCCAGCACCTGCTGGGTGGTGGCCAAAGCTCTATAGGTGCCCAGGAATGAGTGCAAGTAGGAGGGGTGGCTGCCCAGGACAGCAGGCACTAGATTTGCTACCAGCTTCTCCAGCTTATGTTGCTGAAGGCTTGATGCCATGCAGGTCTCATTGCTGCTTCCTACTGATGTATCTTCCCCCTGGGGTGGAAAGAGGAGAGACCTGAGTCAGAGGCAGCACTGGGGACCACCAGGGGGGTTCCAGCTGTTGCTCAGACCAAATCCCCAAGCCTCAGTTTCTTGTGCCTGAGGCGGAAGAGGGGAGCCCTGAGCAGATTCACGGTTCTCAGCATCATCATTACAAGGAGCAGTGGGCGATGATTAAATGCAGTAGTGTCTACGATCATTGTCTCAGCACAGCACTGGCAGCACCTCCTTGCGTGAACTACATCATCCCTGTGACTGCTATCACAACATCCCATTCTAGAACACAGAGGCTGATACCGGGGTGGGGGGATCAGGATTTTCAGACCAACATGGACACGTGAGGATTGAGGAAAACCAGGAAAATCTGTAGAAAAATGCAGAAACATCCTTGACTTAACATGAACTGAGATTCTGTCAAAGTCTCTTGGTGAGATTCTGACTCATATGTGGCCACTGACTTTGCATCTGGCCAAGGCAGGGCCTGGGCTGTGAGGGCGGGTGGGAGAGATGAGGAATCAGATTCCTTTGCCAGCAGCTCTCTAAGAGGAAGCCCAGGGGAGGAGAAGGGCAGGGCAGATATCCAGGTTTTCATAGATGTGGAGTCTCCTTCCTCACACTCACCCTGAGCCCGTCCTGGGCTCTGTTGGTGTCGTGGGGCACCTGCCCCTCCTGCAGGGAGATGGAGTAGGGGACTCCATGGTCCAGGCCCTGTCCCATCTCCTGTGTGGAGTCCTGCAAACACAGTGCCCAGCGGACAGGCAGAGGCCTCAGAGCCCTGTCTGGCTCTCTCGGCTGTTTCTCAGACCCATAAGACATCTCCACTCCAGACAAACACATGCCACCCACTGCAAGGATCACCATCAGGGAAAAAATCTGACAACCTGAGGGCCTTGGGTTCCCATTGGCACAGATAAGAGGCCCCTCAGGAGTCCTCTTTCCCCCCTGCCAGGCCTGTCTTCGGGTGTGGCCATGACAGGACCACCATGTTCAACAACCAGTTCCTGCCCAGAAGGAACAACTCCCCTCAAGTCCCCCTTTCCCCCACATGGAGATGAGGGGAAGTGGCCCTGCCTGGGGGCTCCTAGAGGAGGCTGGTCCTAGACTGGCTTATTCCAGGCCACCCCATGTTACCTTAAGGGATCTCCTCATAACAGACAAGAGGCGTCTGGGTTGAGGGTTCAAGCAATGCCTACAGCTACTGAACAAGCTCTCACTTCAGGGTTTCCTGACAGAGAAGCCCCAGGATATCAGGACACAGAAGGAAAACATGTTTCTTCCTCAACTGCCTCCAGCCAAGTGAGCTGGCTCAGGGGCCATCACTAGAATGTGGGTGCCTGGTAACCAGGTTCCATTTCTATTGAGATCTGTTGACAAGGAAGTGATGTCACTTCCTGGGGTCCACTTCTTGGAACTCATTCCTCAGACAACACCTCCGGACAGCCCTCTGGGCTGCTGCCTGCTCACCCCCTCCTCCTCACAAACCCACCTCTTCCACAGTTACAGCAGCCGTGCCCTCTCCACGGCTCCCGGGGAGACTCTGTGTGCAGCTGTGGGGAGAGGACATGGCTTCCAGATTCAAATCCTCATTCTTGCTTGTTCTCCATCCTGGATAAGTCCTGGTGTCTGTCCAGGCCTGTCTATCTCCCCACTAGCACAGTGAGAATGCAATCAAAAGGTCAAGTGCCAGGATAAAGTCCACTGCAAAAACACCACAAATAATGGCTTCACTTATGAGTACAGAGATTATCAGTGTTCTAAATGCCTCATCTTTTTTCAGCACAGCCTTGGATGCAAGCAATTGCAATGCAGAAAATACATATTTACCTCTTGCTTCTACACGACTCTTGCTGATGGTAAAACAAATACATATTTTGGTGAATGTTTGCATAAAGGAGCAAAAATGTTTCTTCCAAGCTGAAACTAAGCATGAATGATTCTATGGAAGATGTTGGATATTCTGCCCAAATTCTGCAAAATGCTTGCTGTTAAAATAGCTTTGTTGCTGAGTCCAAACTCATTCTGCTCACCTTAGGACAGGCCAATAAATCTGGAGATGAGGTATTGGGGCAAAGAATAGCAACTTTATTCAGAAAGCCAGCAGAGAGGATGGCAGACCAATGTTTTACAGAACCATCCTGCTTTAGTCAAAATACAGGCTCCTTTTATACAAAAAGCAAGGGAAGGGGTGTGATTGGTTGTTGTAAATTTCTTGCTACAGGCACTCTTTGTTCTTGCAGCCATCCTGGTGGCCCAGGTCAAGGTGTCCCCGGAAACTTCCAACAAAACAAAGTTTTTCACTGTTTTGCAACTTGCCATCTCCACAACAGTGCCTAAGGGCTAACATCCTTAAAGGTCAGAGATCTGAGAATAGGCTCTCCTGTGTATTTCAGGCTAAACGCTACATTGTTTCACAAAAGGTGCAGAGCTGGCAAGACTGAGCCTAGAAAGTAGGGCACAGTGGTTAAAATTAAAGGAACAGATCCAATATAAAGTCAGATTTGTTCTCCTATATTACAGCTTCTGTTGTCCTTTCTATTAATGTTGAAGTAATTGTCATGAAGTTGTTTTCTGACTTCAGGATTTATACTGTTTGAATTAAGTGATTAAAAGATTTTTGTGATTTTTGTTGGCATTCAGTATTTTTCATTTCTCTTGCGTTCAGAAACTCATTGGTGCTAACAAACACAGCTGGAAGAGTTCTCAGTTAATTTAAAGCAGGGAACTAATATTTTAATTTTTAAGGAAAGGCCCCAGATTCTTGTTTACTTTTGAATAATCCATTGAATGAAGCCAATTTGCTTATTTCTTATTTATCATTTTCAATATCTCTTTAGCAATAGAACTATGGAAATTGAAAGAACAGCAAAAAGTGTTATTGAACTATACCATTGTTTAATGGAACTTGGTGAAATCTTCCTGTCAGACTGTTCTTAAAAGGGAAAACATTAGTTATGAATAGGAAAATAAATTCTGATTTGTGGATAATCATTATTGTACCTGCCATGACTCTATTTTGGAGGATCATCTCTTGAAGAATTTGATTGTTTTACGTGGATGCTACTAGTTGTTCACCTAACAAAGAGAGAAATGGAATTATCAGGTATACTGTTTGTTATAAAGGAAAGGAAAAGGAAAGAAAAATTTGACCTAAAAGTTCTCTTTTTTGTCAGTGGTCATGTCAGGAAGTCATTAATCAAGAGATCCAACATAATCCTGAAGAATGGAAAAGGCAAGTTTTGCCATGAATGATGTATCAGGTGTTTCAACAAGTCAATTTGTAGAGCAGTTCCCAGAGTTGTTAACTTTATGCTATTATACTTGTTCACAATGCTAAAGTTGTGTGTTTTCTCATTAATGAATGTCCAACGGACAAAGAAAGAAGTGATATGTGACCACTGAAGAAGATATGTGACAACGTAAATTGTACAATGCCAATGGACTATCTCTGGAAGAAATTCTGTAAGTGAATTCTGCAAAACAAAGCACTTTTAAGTAGAGCCAATAAATCAGGGAAATATGACATATGAAAGAGATATGTAGTTTAAATGCTTGTAATTTATTTCAGATTAACAACGAATAAAAGTATGTCTCGCGGCTTGAGCACTACTTGCTAAACCTGGCAATACTACCCAGTGTGCTGGAAGTCGCAGACCCTCTATAACTGAGCTGGCTGGAGAGCTTTAGGGAAACGCACCGCGCGCTTTCTGGCCCAGGACGAGGCTGTCGCTCCGGGCCTTCTGCGCATGTGCGCCGCCCCCGCTTCCCCTCCCCCCACTCGCCCGTGTGTTCCAGGTCCCTGGTCGCCAGGAGACGGCGCCCGAGACTCTGTCGCCTGAGGGCGAGGGGGGCGGTTGGGAAGCGGCTGTTGAGCGCCTGAGGGTTGGGCGGGTGGAGCAGGGCCTCCGCGCGAGACGGGTGAGTGAGAAACGGCTTTGTCCTCTGACCTCGGTGTGAATCCGGCTCCGTTTTCACGCACCTGAGGAGACCCGGCGGGTCCCAGCGCTCGTTACCGGGTGAAGCGGAGTTTCCTCATCTCCGGGGCGAAGCGCGGTCCGAGGCGCCGGTGCGGCCGCGCGCGGACTCCGGCTTTCGGGCGCTCGGTAGACACGCCCTTCTCATCTCAGCGGAGAACCGTCTTTTCTGCTCGGGATCTCGCTCCATCCTCCCAACAACCTGTGGTCAGTGTCGTGGCCCTTTTTAACAGTGAAATAGGCTCAGAGAGGGGATAGGAATCCGAAGTGGTGAGCGGCGCAGGGGCAGGAGGAAGGAGAGATTCCATACCTCATCCTCTGCCCAGCATGAGACCTGAGCATGATTCAGTCGCAGCAGTTAGCAGCTCCGTGGCCCTAACCCCTTTAGGAAATCATTTTGAAGTAAATGGGCATTGGATTTGGGGAATTTCTTCTTGTTTCTAAAGAACTTGTGAACCTGGCACATAAACGGACGCGTCCAGGTCCCTCTGACCGCCCCCGCCCCAGCGTTGCCTGTGTTCTCAGTAGCACCAGTTTGCTTTTGCAGGTGGTCCTCCTTGTAACTCAAGCTGCCAGGAAGATCCCAGAGCTTTAGATTTTGGGTGAATATTCCAGCTGGCTTGGGTCCAGCTTTATTGTAACAAAGTAGTATTTGTGATTAAAGAAGGGGGTTCCAGGAGCAGGAATCCCTGGTAGGACAGCCAGCTGGCCTGAGACTTCAGTACAGATCCAGAGCCCTAGTGGAAGGGGCTCTTACTGCTCAGCCAGAAGCATTTTGGGTCCTCTTGCCAGAACCACTGTCATAGCCAGACTGTCACAGACTGGGTGACGGTGGAAGCTTTGGGCCAACTTTCAGAAGAGGTGTAAGCTGTGGCTGGGATAGGAGGGCAAGACAAAAGGAACAGAAGGTACTGCTTCTTGGGGAGTTAAGAAAGCATCGTGTTGAAGGAAGAGCTTACCAGCCACAGGGGAGGGAATTGCCTACTTCATCCCTTCATTCTTCACTGCACTCTTTCTGGACTCTAAGCTGCTCCCTCACTACACCACAACTAGAGATATGCTGATGCCCCTCTGTAGTGATGTTAGAGAATCAGAGATGGTACAGCAAGACAGGTCTTTCATACCTGGACTTCAGACAGGACTATTTCTGCTTTACTTAAAAGATGGTGTTGGCATAGTGTGGGCAGGAAGTGGGTCTAAAATATTAAGTGGTTACAGTCATACCTTTTATTATGGCAGAATCAGGAGCAGACATTGAGTCCCTTAGTTCAGGCAGGATTTTTATGCTTTGACAACAGATAAATCAAAACCGGATTTTTTGTTTTTGTTTTTGTCAAAAGATACTTTTGAGAACCTGAAACCAAGTTAAAAGGATTTTTTTTCCTTCCAAAAGAGACCAGCCCTTTAAAACACCCCATTCCTTTTTTCAAAATCTTGTTGGGATTCTTTGTTTTGTTATGAACACTATACAATTTTTCCGTAATTTTTCTCACCATCAGTTTTAAGGAAAGTGTTATAGTCCATTCTTTGGTTTTTCCTAATTGGCTGAATTAGTTTAATGTGTTTACATTTTTCTGGGTTACAGCATACATTGTTCATAAATTAGCAGGAAACAAATGTTTTTACATTTGAAAACTAATGTGACCAGGCACTGCATAGTCATACAGAGTCATGCATGGACACAGAGTGTCCCTTTCTGTCCCTTCTCAAGGTGTCTCCCTTTCTGAGGTGTTTGCCAGCTACTGTGTGGAGCTTGTTGGGCAGGTGACATCTCTCAAGACCTTTCCTTCTTTCTCAGCTGTACCCTTACAGTTCTGCACTCTCTTCCAGGACCAGCAGGAAATGATCACATCCCAGGTGCGTTGTTTAATTTATGCACAGTTTTGCTTAACGGTGATTATTTGAGGTTTATAAAATGCACGTTCATATGAAATAGTAGAAATAAATAAGTTAACATCAGGAAAAATAGAGAGCAGAATCCAGCAAATGGCAGTCCATGGGCCATGTACAGCATGCTGCCTGTTTTTTCATGGCCCACAAAATTTAGAATTTTTAGATGATGGAGTAACAAGCAAATCAAGAGTAATATTCTGTGACATGAAAATTTTATGAAATTCCAGTCTCAGTATTTTACTGGGACAGTCATGCTCATTTATTTATGGTTGTGGCTGCTTTAGATTTGTGTACATTACAAGGGTGGATTTGAGTGGTTGTGGCAGGCACTGTATGGCTCACAAGCATAAAATATTTATTGTGTGGACATTTACTGAATATGTTTGCTCACCTCTAGTACAGAGTAGCAGATCAATAGTAGGACAAAGATGCCATGTAGGTAAATGTGAATCTTGTGATCTTACTGAGTTGTGAAATTAGGAAATAAAAAGTTTTTTGAGAGGCTTTGTTAGGTGACATTCTGAGCCTTCCAGTGGCAGCCTTAACATTACCTAAAGAAGTGGTAGAAATAAAGTGAATGATTCTTATCCAATTCAGGTGAAAAGTTAAGAGATGTCAAAAGAACATACGTGATAAATAATTCAAATGAATTGAGTCAGTGTTAGCACTTATAATTGTTCAGAGAAGGGACTGGTCTGGGTAGACCAGGGCGACCTAGGGTGGTTAGTAGGATGAGGCTTTGTGACAGTCCTGAGGACTGGGCAGAATCTAACTCTTTGTAGAGTCTGATAAGGGATCCCCCTCTTATTTAATTGTGGTAAAATGCATGTGACATGAAATTCACAGTTCAACCATTAAAAAGTATAGAATTCAGTGGCATTTTGTGCATTTACAATATTGTGCAACCATAGCCACTGTCTACTTCTAGAATTTCTTCATCACACCAAAAGGAAACCCTGTGCCCTTAACAAGCAGTACCATAACTTAACAGTTACTCTCCGTTTACCCCAACCCCTAGTAACCACAAATCTGTTTCCTGTTCATGGATTTCCCTATTCTGGTTAGCCCATATACATGGAATCATGTAGCCTTTTGTTTGTGGCTTCTTTCACTTACTGTGTTTTCAAGATCTATCAATGTTGTAGCTTATATCACTTCTTCATCCCTTTTATGACAATAAATATTCCATTATATGTATGTATGTGTATATATATTTATGTATATATATATACATGTAATTGATGGGCACTTGTGACTCCATTTTCGGTTATTGAGAATAGTGCTGCTATGAGTGTTCTTGTACAAGTTTTTGTTTGAAGACCTATTTTCAGTTTTTTCCTAGAGGTGAAATGGATGGATCATGTATGTGATAATTCTGTGTTTAACTTATTTTGAAACTGCCAAACTGTTCCAAAGCAAGGTCCCTTGCAAGTCATAGGAATTTTATGTTAGCTTTTCTATTTCCACACAAAAGTCTGTTGAACATTTGATAAGGATTGCATTGTATCTGTAGGCCATTTTTGGGAATATTGTCATTTTGAGAATAGTAAGTCTCAGAATCCATGAACATGAGGTGTTTTTCCATTAACTTAGGTTTTTAATTTCTTTCAGCAATGTTCTGTAGTTTTTAGTGTACAGATCTTGCACATCCTTGCTTAAATTTATCCTTAATTATTATTTTAGATGCTGTTGTAAATGGAATTGTTTTCCTAACTTCCTTTTTGATTGCTTATTGATAGTGTGTAGAAATACAAAGGATTTTTTAGTGTTGATCTTGTATCTTACAACTTTGCTGAATTTATTCACTAGTTCTAATAGTTTGTAGATTCTTTAGGATTTTCTATATATGTCATCATGTCATCTGCAAATAAGAGACAATTGTACATCTTCGTTTCCAGTTTGAATGCCATTTATTTATTTACCTACCTACCCACCTACATACTTACCTACTGACCTATTTGCTCTGGCTAGAATTTCTAGTGCAGTGTTGAATATATAAGTGACCAAAGCAGGCATCCTTGTTTTTTGTTTGTTTGTTTTGTTTTTTAAATCATCTCAGTCTTCTACAGTGTGCAGTTAAGAAGTGTTAAGTTTATTTACACTTTTGTGCAACCAACCTCCAAAGCATTTTCATCTTGCAAAATTGAAAATCTGTACCCATTAAACAGAAACTCCGCACTCCCCTCTGCCTCCTATTCAACTTTTTGTTTCTGTGAGTGTGACTACTCTTGATACTTCATATATGAGTGAAATCATACAGGATTTGTCTTTTTGTGACTGGCTTATTTTACTTAGTGTAATGTCTTCAGGGTTCATCCATGTTGAACTATGTTTCAGAGTTTTCTTCCTTTCTTAAGGCTGAATGATATTCTGTTGTGTATATATATCACATTTTGTTTATTCATTCATCTGTTGATGGATATTTGCTTTGCTTCTGCCTTTTGGCTATTGTGCATGATGCTTCTATGAACATGGGTTTACAAATATGTCTTTGAGACTCTGCTTTCAATTCTTTTGGATAAATACCAAGAAATGGAATTGCTGGATCACATGGTAATTATATTTTTAATTTTTTGAGGAATCACCATACTGTTCTCCACAGCATGTATACCATTTTATATTCCCACCAACAGTGCTCAAGTGTTCCAAATTCTATACGTGCTCAGCAACACTTGTTATTTTCTATTTTTTTATAGCAGCTATCATAATGAATGTCAAGTAGTATCTGATTGTGCTTTTGATTTGTGTTTCCCTAATGATTAGTGATATGGAGCATATTTTCATAAGCTTGTCGGCCATTTGTATATTTCCTTTGGAGAATTGTCTGTTTAAGTCCTTTGCTCTTTTGTAAATAGTTTTTTTTTTTTTTTGGTTATTGAGTTGTAGGAGTTCTCAGGGAGCCCCCAGACATATCAAAACGCAGTTCTTTGAAAATGATACACATATAGCTGTATCTTGTTTTAGTGTGCCTTGCAGATATTGCATTTTTTATAAATTGCAGGTTTGTGGCAACCCTACATTGAACAAATCTATTTGTGCCATTTTTCCAGAAGCATTTGCTTACTTCTTGGTAATTCTCATAACGCTTCAGATATTTTCATTATTATTTTATTTGTTACGGTGATCTGTGGTCAGTGACCTTTGATGTTACCATTGCAAAATGATTGTGACTTGTTGCAAGCACAGATGATGGTTATTGTTTTTTAGCAATAAAGTATTTTTTAATTTAAGTATGTACATTTTAAAAGATGTAACACTATTTGCACAATTATTAGACTACAGTATAGTGTAAAAATAACTTTTATATGCACTGGAAAACCAAAAAATTCACATTACTGAATTTAGTGCATTGATCTGGAACTGAACCTGAAATATCTACGACGTGTGCCAGTATTGACCACTCTGTCACCAGCAAGCCAAACCAGGAATGCCTTGATTATTCCAGATTTTTTGTTAGATTGCAGAGTTCTGAAAAACTTGATTCTGAGAAAAATGTTTTTAGTTTAAACAGTGCTTTACAGGGGGATGGAATTCTGTGTTTCACTACTTTACTATTTTACCTCAAGATTTCCAAATCAGTTTTATTTTCATTTTTTGAAAATTATTTTTTTATTGAAGTGTAGTTGATTTGCAACATTGTGTTAGTTTCTGGTATATAACAAAGTGATTCAGTTATACATATATACACATACTCTTTTTCATATTATTTTCCACTGTGTTTTATTACAGGATATTGAGTATGGTTCATTATGCTACACAGTAAGTCATTGTTGTTTATCTGTTTTATGTATAGTAGTTTGTATCTGCTAATCCTAGAGTCCTAATGTACCCTCCCCATCCTCTTTCCCCTTTGGTAACCATAAGTTTGTTTTCTATGTCTGAGTCTGTTTCTGTTTTGTAAATAAATTCATTTGTGTCATATTTTAGATTCCACATGTAAGTGATATCATAAGGAATATGTCTTTCTCTTTCTGACTTTCTTCACTTAATATGATAATCTCTAGGTCCATCCATGTTACTGCAAATGGCATGATTTCATTCTTTTTATGGCTGAGTAATATTCCATTGTGTATTTATACCACTTCTTCTTGATCCATTCATTGGCTAATGAACATTTAGATTGCCTTCATGTCTTGGCTATTGTAGATAGTGCTGCTATGAACATTGCGGTGCATGTATCTTTTTAAATTATACTTTTCTCTAGATACATGTTGAGGAGTGGGATTTTTGGATCATATGGAACTCTGTTTTTAGTTTTTTAAGGAACCTCCATTTTGTTTTCCATTGTGCTACACCAGTTTACATTCCTGCCATCAGTGTAGGAGGGTTCCCTTTTCTCCACATTCCCTCCAGCATTTGTTATTTATGTTTTTTTAATGATGGCCATTCTGACCATTGTGAAGTAGTACCCTGTCATTATTTTGCTTTGCCTTTCTTTAATATATAATGATGTTGAGCATCTTTTCATGTGCCTATTGGCCATCTGTATGTCTTGTTTGGAGAAATGTGTCTTTAGGTATTCTGCCCATTTTTTGATTTGGTTGGATTTTTTTGTTATGTTTGAGTTGTATGAGCTACTTATATATTATGGAAATTAATCCCTTGTCAGCCTCATTGTTTGCAAATATTTTCTCCCAGTCCTTATGTTGTCTTTTCATTTAACTTATGGTTTCCTTTACTGTGCAAAAGCTTATAGGTATGATTAGCTCCCATTTGTTTATTTTTGCTTTTATTTCTATTACCTTGGGAGATTGACCTAAGAAAACATTGGTACAATTGATGTCAGAAAATGTTGTGCCTGACTTCTCTTCTAGGAGTTTTATTTCATCATGTCTTATGTTTAAGTCTTCAATCCATTTAGAGTTCATTTTTGTACCTGGTGTGAGGGAGTAATCTAACTTCATTGATTTGCATGCAGCTGTCTAGCTTTTGCAACACCACTTGCTGAAGAGACTGTCTTTTCTCCATTGTATATTCTGGCCTCCTTTGTCAAGATTAATTGACCATTGTTGTGTGTGGGTTTGTTTATTGGCTCTCTATTCTGTTCCATTGATCCATATGTCTGTTTTTATGCCAGTACCATGCTGTTTTGATTACTGTAGCTTTGTAGCATTATCTTAAGTCTGTGAGTGTTATGCCTCCAGCTTTGTTCTTTTTCTTCACAATTGCTTTGTTAATTCAGGATCTTTTAGGTTTCTGTATACATTGTAGGATTATTTGTTCTAGTTCTGGGGGAAATGTCCTGGGTAACTTTTTAGGGATCCCATTAAATCTGTAGATTGCTTTAGGTCTTTCACCTTCTTGGTCAGGTTTATTACTAAATATTTTATTTATTTTTGATGTGATTTTAAAAACAAAATTTTAGCTTTCTCTTTCTGATATTTCATTGTTAATGTAAAGAAATGCAACTGATTTCTGTATATTAATCTTATATCTGCTACCTTGCTGAATTCATTTACTAGTTCTTATAGTTTCTGTGTGGCATCATTCGTGTTTTCTACATATAGTATTATATCATCTTCATATAATGATAATTTTGCCTCTTCTCTCAATGTGGATCCCATTTATTTATTTATTTATTTATTTATTTATTGTCTGATTGCTGTGCCTAGGACTTCCAAATACTATATTGAATAGAAGTGGTGAGAGTGGGCATCCTTGTCTTGTTCCAGATTTTAGCAGAAAGGCTTTCAAGTTTTCACTGTTGAATTTTATGTTGGCTGTGGGTTTATCATAAATAGGTTTTTTTATGTTGAGATATATTCCCTCTATATCCACTTTGGTAAGAGTTGTTATCATAAATGGGTGTTGAATTTTATGAAATACATTTTCTGCATCTCGAGATGATTATGTGATTTTTGTCCTTTCTTTATTTGATATGGTGTATCAAGGTGATTGTTTTGCATATGTTGAACCATCCTTGTGTCCCTGGGATTAATCCAAGTTGTGTGATCTTTTTTATGTGTAGCTGCATTCTGTTTTGTAATACTTTGTTAAGAATTCTTGTGTCTCTGTTCATCAGTGATATTGGCCTATAATTTTCTTTTTTGGTAATGTCTGGTTTTGGCATCAGGATGATGGTGGTTTCATAGAATGAGATTGGGAGTATTCTCTCTTCAATATTTTGGAAGAATTTCAGACGGATTAGTTTAATTTCTTCTTTGTATGTTTAGTGGAATTCCCCAGTAAAGCCATCTGGTCCTGGACTTTTGTTTGCAGGGAAGTTTTTTGGGGTTTTTTTTGGTGTTTATTGTTTTTTGTTTTTTTAATTACTGATTCTATTACACTTTTGGTGATTGGTCTGTTCAGATTATCTGATTGTTCCTGTTCAGTTTGGTGGGCTGTGTGTTTCTAGAAAGTTCAATTACTTCTAGGTTTTCCAGCTTGTTGTCATATACTTGTTCATAATATTCTATTGCTTTTGTCTGTTTGTTTGTTTGTTTGTTTTTTGTTTTTGTATTTCTGTGGTACTGGTTGTTATTTTTCCTCTTTCATTTCTTATTTTGTGTATTTGGGTTCTCACCTTTCTTCTTGGTGAGCCTGACCAGAGGTTTGTTGATTTTGTTTACCCTTTCAAAGAACCAGCTTTTGGATTTAAAAAAAAATTTTGGGTTTTTTTTTTTTTGCTGTTTTTAAAATGTCTATCTTATATATTTTTTTCTCTGATCTTTATTGTTTCCTTCATTCTGCTGACTTTAGATTTTGTTTGAGATTTTTCTAATTTTTTTAGTTGGTATGTTAGGTTGTTTGATATTTTTCTTATTTTTTTGAGGAAGGCCTGTGTCACTATGAACTTCCCTCTTAGGATTGTTTTAGCTGCATCCTATAGGTTTTGTGTGGTTGTGTTTTCATTGTCAGATGTCTCAAGATAGTTTTAAATTTTATCTTTGATTTCAAAATTGACCCATTGGTTTTTTAGTAGCATGCTGTTTAGTCTCCGTGCAGTCAGTTTTTTTCTCATTTCTCCTGCTGTAGTTGATTTCAATTTTTATGTCATTGTGGTCAGAAAAGATGCTTGAAAGAATTTCTAACCTCTTAAATTTGTTGAGACTTTTGTTTCATAGTATGTGGTCAGTCCTAGCAAATGTTCCATGTGCATTTGAAAAGAATGTATATTCTGGTATTTTGGAGGACATAATGTTCTGATAATATCAATTAGGTCTAATTGTTCCATTATATCATTGAGAATTTCTCTTTAATTTTCTATCTGGAAGATCTGTCCATTGATGTGAGTGGGTGTTAAAGTCTCCTAATCTTACTGTAATCCCATTAGTTTCTCCCTTTAAGAGTGTGTGTGTGTTTAGTTTTCACATGAGTGATATCGTGGTATTTTTGTTTCTCTTTCTGGCTTACTTTGCTTAGAATGATGAAGGACCTAGAGAATAGTCATTCTAAGGGAAGTTTGTAACTTTTCACAACCTTCACTCCAGTTTCCTCTCACCACCCCTTAGTCCTCCACTCCCAGCCAATGGTAACCACTAATCTGATCTCTTTCTTATGAGTTTGTTGAGTTTATTTTTGTTTGTTATGTTTTTATTTAGATTCCACATATAAGTGAAATCATACAATATCTTGTGTCTGACATCACATTCATCATAATGCCTTCAAGGTCCATCCATATTGTTATCAATAGCAGACATTCCTTCTTTTATTGCTGAGTAATATTCTCTCTCTATATATATATTATTTTCTATATCTACTTTATTCATAGTAGTTTATACCTCTTAATATTCCCTACCTCTGTAATGCCCCTCCCCCTTCCTTATCCTACTGGTAAATGTTCTCTATATCTGTGTGTGTTTCTTTTTTCTTATATTCACTAGATTTTTTTTAATTTATTCTACAAATAAGTGGTATCATACAGTATTTGTCTTTTTCTATCTGACTTATTTCACTTAGTATAATACCCTCGAAGACCATCCATATTATTACAGATAGCAAAATTTCATTATTTTTAATATGCGAGTAGTATTCCTTTATGTATATATATACCACTTTTTCTTTATCCATTCATCTGTTAATGGACACTTAGATTGCTTCCATATCTTGGCTATTGTAAATAATGCTGCTAAGATCATCGAGTACATATATTCTTTGCATTAGTGTTTTAATTTTTTTTTTTTTTGGATATATACCTAGGAGTGGAATTGCTGGGTCATATTTTCAAATTTTTTGAGACTCTTCTATACTATTTTCCACATTAGCTGCACCAGTTTACATTCCTACCAACAGTATATGAGAGTTCCATTTTCTCCACATACTCTCCAACATTTAATATTTATTCTCTTTGATAATACCCATTCTGATAGGCATGAGGTCATATCTCATTTGTCTGATGATGGCCATACATATGTTTTCTTTGGAAACATGTCTATTCAAGTCTTCTGCCCACAGTTATTTTTTAGGGGTTTCCTCTTGCTCTTTCATTTGTGACATATTCTTCTGTCTTCTCATTTTGCTTAATTTTCACTCTCTAGGAGATAAGTGAAACAGTTACTGTTGCTGTCTTGAAGGGGCTTCCTTATGTGGAAGCATCCCCATAGAGTCATCGTGTACCCAGTGGATTTGGTGGGATAGCTGGATCTGACTTGAACACAAGTTATGCCTTTCCTTAGGGTGTGCTGGCAGCTGTCACTTTGGAAGTAGGTGTTACTGGAGATGGAGACACTACAGCTGGATCCAGGTTTGAACTCGGGATTCCACTCTGCTCAGTGGCTTCTCTGCCTTCTTAGGAGTGGATGTGAGTCTGGGGACTGGACTGAGTGGTTAGGTAAGAGGCTGCTCTAATGCTTTCCTCAATTTGGCTACCTCCATTGCATTTGTCGAGGTAAAAGTAAACATCTTATGAGGAACCTTTCAACTCCAAAATATGGGACTTTCCTCCTGGCTGGCAACAGCTTCCTTGGGTGACTGAGAAACTTGCAGGAGTGGTAGAGGCAATACCTAAATAAATGGAGAGAGATACTCTCATGTCCTGTTCATGTATACATGATAAATTTGATGTATCAAAGTGCCCAATAGACTTAACATGTTTTTCTTCTTAAAACATGTATAGACTCAGAACAATCTCAATTTAATTCCCAGCATACTTTGATAGAGTAATTGCCTATCTGATTCTATACTTTATACATAAATGGAAAGAGCTAGTAAAACTAAAATCTTTCAAAATAAAAGCTAAGTTGTAGGGATAACACTGCCTGATTTCAAGACTTACTATAATTATGGTAATTAAGACAGTGTGGTTTTAGCATTGGGAAAGACACATGGAGGAGTAGATCAGAGTAGAGACCCCAAAAATAAATCCATTCATGTATATTATTATGTCAGAGCTTATCAGGTTATATAGTTGAACTGTAATCAGTCGATTCATCAGCTTTACTTCACTGAAGCTTTTTTGTGATTGCTATGAAAGTTTCTAAATGGTTGCCCTCAATCTTTGTATTTATCATGCCATCTACTTGTTGCATTATGTTGAATGGCAGCAATTTGCAAACCCCACTTTTCAGTAGCACTGCTTTAGGGACACTTCCAGATACTCAACAGGGGTGTAGAGAATATCTGTCTCTATATTGTTCATAATAACAGAAAAACTAGAATCAACCAGACTATCCATCAAATAGAATCAATATGTAAATTATGGTATATTACATAGTCATATACAACAGTGTGGATGAATTTTTGGAAATGCAGAGTTAAAAAAAGAGCAATATATCAGTAAAGTCTAAAATGTATGTGGACATTTTTTAAAGAAAACAATTTTGATTAAACCCACTTTCATGATAACTATACCTCTAATTTTGGAGGATTTTCCAGTAAAAGGAGGGGAATTATGTAGCTGAAAAACACTCTGATATTTTCAGAGCTACTACTTTTTTTGAATGGATTGTACAGTGGGCAGTATATTATCAGGGTACAGTTTTCAGTGTGATCATGCCTTTACTCTTAGGAGATACAATGCTGACATATTTGGAGTAATGGGTTATGATGTTTGTAATGGATGAAAATTGTTAACGGTCAAGAAGAATTTATACAGAAAAGACAAAGCATATGTGGCAAAGTTTTAAAATTCTGTGAACCTAGATGAAAGATTTAGAGGTGCTCATTTTACTGCTCAGGCAAGCTTGATATTTTCTTTTTCTCGTGTGAGAGTTGTTCTGTTTATATTTTCTGTCTCTACGAGAGTAAATTTTGATAAGTTGTATTTCCTAGGAGATTATTTGCTTCTCTTTCAAATGCATTTGTATCAAGTTGAAAAAAAATCTTTTAAGATCTTTTCATGCATTGTATCCATGATTGCTTCTTCCTTGTCATTTCTTATTTTGTGTAGTTGAGATTTCTCCCTCTTGTTCTGCAGATAAGTTTCGCTAGTGATTTGTCTTTTTTGTGAATTTTTTCAAAGAACCAGCCTTTTGACTTACCTGTTCTGTTTTTCTGTTTCTGTTTCATTAACTTCTAATATAAAGAAACTGCAGAAATAAAAGGTGAAAAGGGACCACCAGGAACCTGAGGAAACATACCTGGGAACGGTCCTAAGACATATCTTAATAAAATTACTGGACCTTTAACATGAAGAAAATGTTTTTATTATTTTTAATTTATTTTCTTCTTTGTCCTGTCTACGTTCTTTTACATTCCTTTTGTCTTTTTCTAGGTTGTTTGTTTGTTTGTTTTTGAGTCAAAAATTCACTTGCTTTCATTCTTTCTTTTTTCCTTGATATAAACATCTCATGCTATGGAATTTCTTCTGACCAGTACACATATCTCATACATCCTCATAAGTAATATTTTTATTAGTTTTTGTTTTGGAACTTCTTCAGCTCTGGGTTGTGTTTTTCTTCTCACCAAACAGCAGTTTGCTAGAGAGTTGTTTGTTTTTCAGGTCCAGATGGAAGCTCATTCTTCACCATTAATTGCTAGTTTTACTGCATTATTACCTGTGTGTGGTGTGTTACCTGGATCAGTTTTTGCGAATGTTCCATATACCTTGAGATGCAAGTATATTTTCTATTACAGGTTTTGATATTATAAAATTAGATATGGATTCATAATACTTGTTATTATGTTTCTGTTTGATGCCCCTAATGTTTTGCCTTGATTTGTCTTGAAATACTTATCTTATTAGTGTGTTTCTATTTTACCTTACTTCTCTGAGTTCTGCTTTATGAAGGTTGTTTGGTCTGTTATTTCTCCATTCAAATTTATAGATTTTAGCATTGTAAGTGTTTCTTTGTCCTTCTGATGACAAGATTGCCCCTCTGCTTCCTTCTTGTTTCATTTTGTCTGGAATCATACTGTTCATCTCATTGTTTTTAGCCCTTTTGTACCATTTCGCTAAAGTATGTTTTCCCTTTACAGCAGAGATTTATGCTTTGTCCATGACTCAGTTTGAAAATCAAAAGCAAATTTAATTAGTGGGTTAAGCCTAGGCATATTTATTGACATGACTTGTATGTTAGGTTTCAGTTTTGTCCTATTGTTACATTCAATGAGTATCACATTTACTAAGTTTTTCTATTTGGTCTTTTTTCTTTGTTCTTTTTGGATGGCTGTAATTAGGAAATTCTGATGCTTTTGTTTTAGTATTACTTCTATATTGATATAATAGCCTTAGTTGTCCTTTTTTCCCTTAATCTTCTAATTGACTTTTTGGCTTATAGTGACGTCCTTAGACCCTGATTAGTTTTATGGCTGTTTCTGAGCTTATTTGTACTTCCTGTCTTTTCTTTCCTGTTTCCTGTAGCTTGTTACATTATTTCCACTTCACCAGGGCACATAACATTGGTTTCAGAACTACAATTGAATGTACTCACTGCTCAGTTCTTCTGCCAGCTTTTCCTGTCAAGTCTTGGTTGCTTGAAGTTTCTCCCTTTCTGTAAGGTTTCATGATAACAGTGTTACCTGTGTTTCTGAATATCTAAATTGGTTTACATCCTCTCAGAGCCTTGCTCCTCAAAGGGTAATACATGATGGGTAACAGTCCTTCATACACTTCCTTTTCTTGAAAATGTTGTTCCACTTATTTTTGCTTTGTTTACTGGTGACAAAGTCTACTGCCAAACCTACATTTGTTTGTTTGTTGAGACTTGATCTTTTTGTCCAACATCCTCATTCTTGTCCAGAGCCCTTTTTCTTCTTCTTGAAGATCTAGTGGCTTTATTAAGGTAAGTATTTAAGAGGACTGTTTCAGGTCAGTTTTCTCAGGTTCAGGGTGGTCATTTTGAAAATGTGGATTAGGAATTCTTTTACTTCTGGACAATTTTTCTAGATTATGGTTTTTAATTTTAGATTTATTTCATTATTCTCTTTAGATGCTACAGTCATTTTTAATTTTTTATTTCTTACATTATTTTGCAGTCTGCTGTCTTTATCCAGAACTTTGTTTGTTTCAGTTTCTTCTTTTTTTTCCTTTTAATCTTTGGTTGCTCTTTTGCTGCTTTAATGCCCTTTTTCATTGCTGTTTATTAAAAATTTTAGTCAAGTGTGTTTTCTCTCTGGGCTCTCTATTAGTCTGCTTGGGCTGCTATGACAAAACACCACACACGGGGTGGCTACACAACAGAACTTGAATTTCTCAAAGTTCTAGAGACTGAATATTCAAGGTGAAGGTGCCAGCAGGGTTGATTTCTGTCAAGGCCTCTCTGCTCACCTTGCAGGCCACACCTTTTCACTACGTCCTCACATGGCTTTTTCTTTGTGTGCACATGGAGAACAAGTGAGATCTGGTTTCTCTTCCTCTTCTAATAAGAATATTATTCCCATGGGATTAGTGCTCCACCCTTATGGCCTCATTTAACCTTAATTACTTCCTTAAAGGCTCTATCTCCAAATTTAGCCACATCAGGGTTAGGACTTCAATATCTGCATTGGGGAAGGGACATAGTCCAGTCTACACCAGGCTCCTTGTAATTTAGTTGCTATTCTAAATCACTTTATTTTTATGTTTATTCCTCACTTTGATCAGCTCTTACTTCCTTAGTTCCCACATACTACAGATCCATTCTTTTGGATTTCCCAGTAGTCTGAGCTGTCATCCCCCAGAACTGAGACATCATCTCAATACTTTCCAACTCATAGTGGAACTTTTTCTTTCTGGGAGTCATATTATTTGTGTTTACCATCTCTAAATTCTCTGTCTCTGCTTTTACATGTGTTTTCCACAGTCTCCAGCTGACTCTTTCCATAGATGTGGCTCTCAGCTTCTATATTTGAATATTTATTTGCTTACTTAATGATGATTTGAAGTTAGTAACATTTTGTATCTCCTTATTATTCTAAAGTCATGGGATGTTGTCATTAATTTTATTTGCTCTCCTAATATTGATCCTGTTAGTTTTTTAGAGGATACGTGGACAGATTCAGATTTTAATATTTGCTGTTATTCATCAGACATTGGAAACCAAATATATCTGTTCTAATATGTTTCCTCTCCTTTTTCCTGCTATGTCAGGCACTTTGTTTCTTGTTTTTCTTTTTTTACCTCAAACCCTAGAAATAGAAAAAATAAACAAATGAGACCTAATGAAACTTACAAGCCTCTGCAGAGTAAAGGAAACCATAAGTAAAACAAAAAAAACTACCTATGGAATGGGAGAAATTTTTTGCAAATGAAACTAGCAAAGGCTTAATCTCCAGAATATATAAGCAGCTCATACAACTTAATAAGAAAGAAACAAACAACCCAATTCAAAACTGGGCAGAAGACTTAAATAAGCAATTCTCCAAGGAAGAAATACAAATGATCAATAGGCACATAAAAAATGTTCAATATCACTAATTATCAGATAAATACAAATCAAAACTACAATGAGATATCACCTCACACCAGTCAAAATGGCCATCATTCAAAAATCCACAAATGACAAATCCTGGAGAGGCTGTAGAGGAAAGGGAACCCTCCTATACTGCTGGTGGGAATGCAGTTTGGTGCAGCCACTGTGGAAAACAGTACAGAAATTCCTCAAAATACTAGGAATAGACTTACCATATGACCCAGGAATCCCGCTCCTGGGCGTATATCTGGAAGGAACCCTACTTCAGAATGACACCTGCACCCCAATGTTCATAGCAGAACTATTTACAATAGCCAAGACATGGAAACAGCCAAAGTATCCATCAACAGATGACTGGATAAAGAAGAAGTGGTATATTTATACAATGGAATACTACTCAGCCATACTAACCGACACCATAATGCCATATCCAGCAACAAGTATGTTCCTGGAGAATGTCATTCTAAGTGAAGCAAGCCAGAAAGAGAAAGAAAAATACCATATGAGACTGCTCATATGTGGAATCTAAACAAACAAACAAACAAAATATAAATACAAGACAGAAAGAGACTCATAGACATAGAATACAAACTTGTGGTTGCCAAGGGGGCGGTGGGTAGGAAGGGATAGACTGGGATTTGAAAATGTTGACTAGATAACAAGAGTATACTGTATCACACAGGGAAATATATACAATATCTTACGGTAGCTCACAGAGAAAAAAGTGTGACAAGGAATAAATATATGTTCATGTATAACTCAAAAACTGTGCTCTTCACTGGAATTTGACACAACATTGTAAAATGATTATAAGTCAATAACAAATTAAAAAAATAAAAATAGCATATTAGACAAAATAGTAATAATAAATCAATTTTCTAAAAGGTCAAATTCACAAAGGAACAGTACTAAACCCCAAGCTTTAATTCTGTTTCTAGCTCTGATTGGTGAGGAATAAAAATATGTTAAAAAGAGAAAAATCAAGCAGTGGACAAGCCATCCTTGCCACAGGATTGGACTTAACAGCTCCACCCTAGTTCTGGTATTTTCCCTTTATTTCATCAGCATTGTTCAGCAGTGGACCTCTCCTGACCATCAAACCCTGTTTCAATCCTTTGTGGCTTTCACCCAAACCTCACCTGATTTAGTATCAGTATTCAATCCTGCTTTCATTCACATGTTTCAACATTTCTTTCTATATACCATGAAAGCAAAGCCTTAAGGAATAAAATTCTAAACCTGGTTCCAAAAGTTTCATTTACCCTTATCATAAGATTTTTGGTTATGCGTGACTGGTTTTTACTCTTCTACTATCTACAAAATTCTTGTTCTTTGCATTCATAGTCCTAAGAACCGATAATATATATTTTTTAAAAAATGTATCACTGAGACAAACATTATCATTACATCTGGATTCAGATCAGAATCAAGCCACCATTTTACAAATCTAGAATAAATGTATTTTTTTCTGGGTAAGTCCAAATCTTTGTCCCCAGTAAACTGCTCATTTTCATCCACTGTCATCCACTCTTTGCTGTTCTCAGTTCCCACCTCCTCTATGTGTTCCAGGCCAGCCACCTTTAGATGTGTAAGCATATGGAACTCTCTGGTGTCCTGGTGTGTTGGGCAGACAGAGGATGTGTTGAGTTACAGATGTTTTACTGGTTATAGGTTGAATGGCGTATAGAAAATGTATATCTCACACTGCCACGATGATGACATCACTCAAAGAGGTAATTTTTAACAAAAGCTTTGTGTTATTCTGTAGTTACTACATCAGAATATATGGTATAAATCAACTTGGCATAGTTCCTAGAGACGGTCCTCCCAATCAGGGAAAGAAGTGTTTGTGGTGAAAGCTTAGCATCCATATCTAGAATCTTACACTCCTGGAGAGAACAAGCTACCATGATGGATAAGTTTTGCTTATGGGGGCTTTAAAAGGCTTAGGAATTTATTTTCCTGAGGGAAGGCGGTATACAAAGGAGACAGCATGAGCAGGGCAGTCTCAAGTTGGAGATACACTTCAGGAGATGCCTTTTGGAAAAGTAACGCCATTTGCTAAAGAGCAAATGAGTTAAAATGAGTTAATGAATTAAAATCTGATGTCTGACCCATCAGGGGCTGATAATGGGTCTCTAGGCTGTTTGTACCCACTCTTCAGTGTTTCAATTTGGGATCTACAGCTTACACCGTGAAGAAGACTTTTAAAAAGAAAACTTTGCAAATAAAGCCTTGCAGGCCAGCAAGCTAGACATCTAATGCCTGGAGTCACAGAGGCTTTCTCTAACTGCCTCCTCTGCTCTGGCCTTCAGCTTTGCCAAAGTGCAAGCAGGTGTGGTCATCCTGCTCAATGACAGAACTCTGACAATGTTGGAAAACCCCCATGTGGTGCTATAAGCTATGGATACACTGTGGATCCTGGCAAAAAACTGCCTGGGTCTCTGGTTCCCATGTGAAAAGCTTGTTCTAGTAGCCTGTACAACCAAGATTACAGAGGCTTCCCAAATACTTAGTTTATGATTCCTGTGGATGGCACACGGTAGTGGGGAGGAACACTCATTTCTGGGGCAGTGTATCAAATCTGGATTTAAACCCCCCTCTGGAGGACATCTAACCACTGCTGACTTTTCAAAAATGAGAAAGAATGAGCCTGATTCTATTGTCCTCACCTCCTTCTTGGTACACACACGTCAGCATGGTAGTCATATTACTGAACACTGCTGTCTTCAGGATGGGATTTTCTCTGGGCTACTAACTGGGTACAATGAGGACAAAAAAGATGTGTGTGGGGAGGAGGCAGTGTATAGACCAGTTTTGAAATTTCTGAAATTTCAAAATCTCATCGTGATACTGGTGATATCATTGGTGCAAAGCTAAAAACAATGGGTTTTTTTCTCCATGAAGAAATTGATTTATATACCAAAAGTTTAGAGAGAGAACTCAGGATCCTCCAAGGGAACAAAGGTTTTTATCTCTCCTTTGAAAAGAGGATGGGGTTGAGCTACCCCTCTCTCTTCCATAGAAACATGGCCAGATTCATTTTATCAGCGTTCTTCACCTGCAACATTAGCTTTGCATGTATGTGCAGAACACCGCATGATACCAAGAGTAAGATATTAAGGTACATCAGAAACACACTGTTATTACTTGGCTTTAATAAATAATAATTCATCTGTAGTGTTCCAGAAACTACATGTGTTTTGTTTATGATAATATTAACAAAGATAAATATTAAAAACTTTACAGCCTGAAACTTTGTATCTCTCCAAAGAGATAACTTCAGGCCCAAATGGCTTCATTGGTAAAATCTTCCAAATATTAAAATAATAAAATCTTCTATAAATTCATGAACAGAATTGAAAAATATGAAACGATGTTCAACTCATCTTATGAAAATGAAAGTAATACAGTCTTCAATCTCAAACCTGGAAGATTACAACAAGGAAAATTACAGGATAACCTCTCTATGGATACATACAGAAAAATCAAATTCAGTCATTATAAAAACAATACATTTTGATCAAAGATGATGTATTTGAGGAATATCAGATTGGTTTAACAACTGAAAATCAACTAAGACCATGCACCATACTCACAGAATAAATAAGGAAAGTTATGTGATTATCTCACTACATGCAATAAAAGCATTTGGCCAAATTCAATATTTATTGATAATTTTAAAGCAAGTCTTAGAAACATGGAATGGAAGAGAACTTCCTCAAGAAATAAAGAGAATTTACAGAAATCCTTCATTTAACATCAAAATTAATGGTAACGTACTGAGTGGTTTCTCCCTGAGGTCAGAAACAAATCCAAGATGTTCACTCTCACTACTTTTATACACTTTACCGGTATTCTGAGCCAGTACAAAACACAAGGAAAAGAAAAACAGCATAAAGATTATGAAGGAAGAAGTAAACTTGTCTTTATTCACAGATGACAAAACGGTTTACACAGAAAATTTTCATAAATCTACAACACAATTACCAGAATAAGTGAATCAGGAAGGTTGCGGGATACAAGGGAAATGTGCAAACCTCAACTGTTTTCCTATATATTAGCATTACACATTTAGAGAATATATAGTACAGACAGCACAAAGTAAAAAGTGAAAACAGTATAAAATATTCAGGAACGTCTTAATGAAAAATTGGCAAAACTGCTAAACTGAAAACCACAGAACCAGGAGAAATTAGAGACCTAAGTAAAGGTACCAGGGTCATGGAATGGAATATGCAGCACTGTTGAGATGTCAGTTCTCCCCAAAATAAGCAATACAGTCTCAAAAAAAAAAAAATCCTAACAGGGTGTGCCTGTGTGTGCATGCGTGTGTGTGCGTGCATGTGTGTATTTGTGGAAACAAGCTGATTCTAAAATATAATGAAAATGCAGAAGACCCATAGCAGCACAGAATTGTCCAGAATGTCTAAAAACATTGATATCATTATAATATATTCTGTAGATGAAAGATAATCCTGGCAGCAGTCTGTATTCATGCTGTAGAACAGTCAAGCAGTCTTGAGGAAAACAGCAAATCTACAAGGCTAATAACGCTTCCAGATAGCAAGACTTATTACTAAGTTATAATACTATAATAGTATAAGTGTAGTGTTGTCCTAAACATGGATAGATCAGCCAGTGGAACAGAACAGAAAGCCCAGGAACATAATCATACACATATGATTGCCTGATATTTGACAAAGACAAAACTGCAATTCAGTAGAAGAAATTATAGTCTGTTTAATTTTCTGTTCATCAGAAGATATTAAGAAAATGACAAGACATTTCAAAAAATGTATTTTTCAATACATACTATTGACAAAAGATTCATTCTTGGAATGTATTTTTAAATACTATAAATCAATAGACTAAGACTAATATTCCAATAATATAATAAAAGTAAATGACCTGAATATTCACTTCACTAAAGGAGATATCCAAATAGGCAACAAACAGATGGAAAGATGTTCAAAATCATTAATCATCACAGAAATGGAAATTAAAATTTCACGAGGTAACACACCACAATGACTAGAATGGCTAAAATTAATTAGACTGACAATACTAAGCGCTAACAGGATGTGATGCGACTGGAAATCTCACACAAGGATGGTGGCAGTATAATTGAATTCAAACATTTTGGAAAACTGTCTAAATTAAATATTACTAAAGCTAAATATGTGACTACTCTATACTCAGCAAGTTGATTTCTGGTTATACATCTAACAAAAATAACATCCTGCAAAATACACATGAAGAATATTTATGGAAAAGGAAATCAAAGTGGCAGTAGAGGAAAATGCTGAATTCATCTCCTTCCATGAACACATCAAAAATACGTCTATCTCTGGAGCAATTCTCACTGAAAACAATCTGGAGACCCGCAGAAAGACCTTTACACAACTAAGGCTGTAAAAAGAACCCACAGGGAGCTGGGAAGGAAGGGATCAGGTCGAGACCTGCACCCCTAGGAGGGATATTACACAGGCTTAGAGATCCTCCCCAGGGAGTGAGTTCAAACCACATGCCGGGCACCCCCAGCCCTGGGGCCCAACACCAGGAAGACAAGGCCCCTTGGCTGGTATGAACATCAGTGGGACTGGAGAGGGCTCTGTGAGAAACTCGGCACTCCACTTATGAAGAGCATGTCACACATGCTTGCCTGCTCAAAAAAGAAGGTGGAGGAAGCCGACTGAGACTGCCAGGACTCTGGCTGGTTTCTCTGGACTTCTGCCCAGACTACACAAAGTACCCGCTCCTGCCCCTTTTGCTCCATGGCACAGCTCCTCACTAGGGTGAAGGCTGCTGCTGAGGAGAGAGCACAAATGGGGGACAGAGCTGGACTAGATCTGACACTGCATTGAATGGAATGGGGGGCATTACTGGTGCTGTCATATACGGCAGACTGGGAGTGTCCTGGAACACTGACATGTGCCAGGACTAGTACAGTGGGCGCACAGTCCAGCCTCTCCTGCTCCTGTGCTGCTTCCTTCTGAGGAATGGAACCAGCTCTGACCCAACGCTCAGGGCTTCTGCGCTAGCAACTTAAGGCTATGGTAACTACAAATCAAAAACGTAGAATGGTTTTTTTTTTTGTAATAAAAAATTCTCCAAACAAATGTCCAAGACTGGATGGCTTCACAGGGAAATTCTACCAAACACATAATGACCAACTAATACCTCCCTTCTCACACTATCCTGAAAACTGAAGAAAACAGAACACGCCCAAATTCATTCCACAAGGTGAAAAGTACCCTGATACCAAAATCAGGCAAAGACACTATGAAAATAAAATTATACGCCAATACTTCTGATGAATATAGATGGAAAAATACTCAACAAAATATTAGCAAAGTGAATACAAAAGTATATAAAAAGAATCATAAACCACGATAAAGTAGGTAAATTTATTTGAGAGATGCAAGGATGGATCATTACCTGCAAATCAATTCATGTGACACACCACATTAATGAAAGGAAGGGAAAAATCACATGATCATCTCAATAGGTGCAGATGAAAGCATTTGATCAAATTCAATATTCATTCATGATAGAAACTCTCATTAAAGTGTGTATAGAGCGAGCATAGCTCAACATAATAAAGGCCATTTATGACAAACCCACAGCCAACATCATACTCGATGGTGAAAAGCTGAAAGCCTTCCCATTAAATCCAGGAGCAAGACAGGGATGCCCACTATCTCCACTTGTCAACACAGTATTGGAAGCCCTAATCACAGCAATCATAGACACACGCACACAGAGTAAGTGGTGTCCAAATTGGAGGGCTAGTGGTTTAACTGTCCCTGTTTGCAGATAATACACCTGAGCATATATCCAAAGAAAACAAAAACACTAATTTGAAAAATACATGCACCCCAATGTTCACAGCAGCATTATTTACAATGGCCAAGACATGGAAACAACATAAGTGCCCACTGACAGATGACCAGATAAAGACATGGGGGGGTACGTACGTACACACACACACACACACACACACACACACACACACACACACAATGGAACATTACTCGGTCATAAAAAATAATGAACTCTGTCTTTTGCAGCAGTGTGGATGGACCTAGAGAATATTATGCTCTAGTGAAATGAATCAGAGAAAGACAAATACTATATATCAATTATATGTGGAAACTAAAAAATTTTACAAATGAATGTATATGCAAAACAGAAACAGACTCACAGATACAGAAAACAAACATGGTTACTAAAGGGAGATGGAAGTGGAGAGGGACAAATTCGGGGTCTGGTTTTTGAAACAGAAACTACAATGTATAAAATAGATGAGCAACAAGGATATATTGTATAGCACAGGGAATTATAGGCATTATCTTGTAGTAACTTTAAATGGAGCACCTGAAACAAATATAATATTGTAAATCAGCTATACTTCAAATACAACAATTTATAACACCCTTTTTCAAATGCCCCGAATTTCAAAATAAATCTATCTAAAACAAGTATGTTTCAAATATGTACCCTAAATGTGTTTCAATAATAAAATGGACAGATAAATTCTGGAATAGTCACAATGGAACACTACACAGCAATACAAAGCAATAAAGTACTAATATATATAATACACATGTATCTCACAAACACAGTGCTGATCCAAAAAGCTAGATTCTACATGTATTTTTGTGTATTTGTAGTATATATACACATGTATAGTGTGTACGTATGTATATACACAGTGCAAGTACACATACAGTGCATACTGTATGACTAGTTATCTGAAGTTAAAAACAGGCAAATCTGATCTATGATAATAGAAGGAAGAGATGTTACTTACTGGTAAGAGGACACCAGGGAGCCTCCTGGGGTGCTAAGAAATGTTCCATATGTTAACCTTCATAATGAAAATATGGGTCTGTACATATATAAAATTGTATGTTCTTGAAAACTTAAACACTGTATTTAACTCTATATAATTTATATCTTTAAAAAAAAAAAGGAAACCATTTGGGTATGAGAGTGACAAAAGGAGATACTGGGTGATTTTGTGACACTGGGTATTTGGGTTATGTCAGCAAGCTACTTCCAAAGTTCAAGAGCCACTAAAAAGTGACTCCTGAAGATCATTTCAATGGCCTTAATCTCTGAACTAACTCTGTGATCTAATTTCCTCCTAAACTCCATCTGGCTCAGACTCACACTAACTCACCTGGGACACTCCAGCTTCATGATTATTCCTCTAATATCCAAGGCTCCTCTCCTTGTTCCAGCTTGAGGGTCACTTCTGGTTTAGGGATGCAATACGCTGTAAATGAGCACTGCATGATGAGACAAATTGGATGAGTTGTGGGGCCTTTGAAGGAGGAGGACAGTATACCTCAAAGAGTGTCCATTTTTAAAAAAGCTCATTTAATCCTGTTATGGGACAGAGAACAACACATTCTTCCTGGTACAGAAAAGGGATAAATTATCCTTTACCTCTGAATCCCCATCCTAAATATTATTATGTTCTACAAAAATTCCACGTAAATAAGAAAGGACATGTAAATTGGGGGACTACATGGGAAGCAAGTGCTACCCACCCACTGGGAGGAGGTGGCTGTAGTTCTCCAGCATCACGTCCCTGCACAGGATCCTCTAAGCAGGGTCCAGGTGCTACCATTCTGCCTGGTGAAGCCCACAGGTACATCCCTGAATGACAAGGATCCCTAGAAAAATATATTTCTACTCAACCTGAAATGGCCCAAATCAGGTGATGTGGGAAAAAAATAAGTGTTTAAATACAAATTTTTACCATTTTTACTATTGAAAATTGACCAGAAATGTTACAAAGGACCTCTACTACATAGCTTGTTTTGTGCTATACTTTGTGAGTGAAAAAGAAATCAGCAGAAATAACACTGGTGAATTAATTTACTACTAAATGGAAAAATATCTGCATGCACTCATGCGCCCAGATCTGCTCTAGATTTTGAGAATTCCAAGTTGAATAGTAAACTCTTCCTGGTCTGGAAGGACTTACTCTTATAATGAAACATATAAAGACATACCTAACATAGGACTTAAAGGACCCATACTACAAACACATACAATGCAGACAGAGATCATAAAGGGGTTCTGTGCAAGTTCGTGTGAGTGTTAGCACCTTGGATTTGACTGAGCAGATAAAACTTTCAGTGATTAAATATAAATAGCAGTTTCTCTATAAATATATGGCAGAACATCAATGAAAGTTAAAAAGACTTGAAAAACTGTGGCTAGACAATGGACTGCACAACAGGACAGGAGAGCAGGTCTGAACCTGTGATACAACAAAGGCTGTAGAGGCAGGGAGAAGAGATTCTGGGGAGGAAACAAGCTAATCTATTTGACTTAAATCCTGTTAGTGATCTCCAAATATTTAATCACTCACCTACATCCCCAAAATTCTTGAGCAATCATCAGTTTTATTTATATTTATCTATAAATTAAATACAATGCTGTCAATGCTGTCAATTCACATTTGAAGAGAGCTTAATTCTGTTATTTTTCAGATAAAAATGTAAATGAACAAGCTAATATTTTCTTCTCATGCCCTAAAGGACTGGCAACATATGATGTGTGCAGAAGCATCTTACACACTCCCTTGGGGCCTTGCCTCCCTCCCTTCCCCCACCTCCACTCACCGCAGGTCCCTGCTGTGAACAGCAGGAAGCCAATCATGCTATGGGAATACACATCTCTGTCCTAGTTACACAAACTAATTGTCAGTGAGGAAGCAATGATCCCAGAGTAGGGTGGAGCTGGATTGACTAAATTAAGGGGGGCAGCACTGAAGATGCTAAACAGGGAAATTGCTGAGCAAAGGGAGAGAGGAAGAGTTTACTCCCAGAGGGTCTGCATGATCTGCCCTGGAGGTTCTGGAAACTTTTGTCAAGTCTGGAGAAACAGAAGGAAGAGCAGTGACAATGAAACAGATACTAGACTTACATACAGGGCTCCAAATGTCTTCAGAACATAGAAGTGGAAATATTCACTTAAAGGTGAGACAGAGGATTCTGGAGTTCAGGAGAGGGGTCTACTATGAAAATAAGGATGTGGGTGAAAATGGCAATGAGACACACTGAGGAAAGAGAAACCAGCACAGAACTTGAGGGAACAGCAATACTTGAGTGGCTGGTAGAAAAAAAGAAAACTAGGCTATGAAGGCTGAGAAGAAATTTTCTGAAATGTGAGAGCATAACCAGATGACAGAGAATAGTGGAAACAGTGAGCACAATTTCACAAATATCTGACATTTCCAATTAAAGATACTGGAGTTAAAACACACATCTGCCTCTGAAGCCTAAAATAATAGAAGCGGAAGAAACAATAAAACAAAAATAAAACAAACAAATGTACAAATAAGAGAATACTGAAAAAGATAATTTCATGTAACTTCTGGATAATATCAGCAAATCGCATCAGATGAACGAAACTGGAGGCACGGTGCCTACAATTCATAGAAACACAGGTAGGCAGAAGCGGTGGCTTCCAAACACAGCCAGAGACACCAAGCTCTAAGCCTTCCAACCAGGCGAGGGTCAGCACAGGTAGTCGGATGGCTGACTCAATGACAAAATACTTGACTGCCAGGGCACATTGGCGGCCCCCTACTCTGTGGAGATCCAGCAGTCAGTGAAGACTAAGGCTGATGAGCAACCATTCTCTAAAGCTGGGACACATTAAAAAATAATAAATCTATATACAATCAGCCCTTCTTATGTCCAGGTTCCACATCCACAGATTCAACCAACTATGGATTGAAAATATTGAGGAAAAATTTCCAAAAGCAAAACCAAATTTGCCACATGCCAGCAATTACTTACATAAAATTTACACTGTGTTTACAACTATTACATAGTATTTATATTGGGTGGGGCATCAGAGTAATCTAGAGACTATAAATTATATGGGAGGATCTACCATAATGAAGGCATGAGTATACAAATGGGGGAAATACAGCTTCTTCAATAAATGGTGCTGGCAGAGCCGGATAGTTACTTGCAAAAGAATCAAACCAGTCTACTTTCTCATACCACATAGGAAAATAAACTCAAATGGATCAAAGACCTAAACGAAAGACCTGAAACCATTAAACTTCTCCCAAAAAACACAGGCAGTGCACTGTCTGACATGAGTCTTAGCAATATGTTTTGCATATGTCTGCTTGGGCTAGGGAAACAAAAGCAAAAATTAACAATTGGGACTACATCAAATTAAAAAGCTTTTGCACATTGAAGGAAATCAGCAACAAAATGAAAAGGCTGCCTACTGAATGGGAGAAGATATTTGCAAAAGATAAATCGAACAAGGGGTTAATATCTAAAATATACAAAAAAACTCACACAACTTGACAAGAATAAAAACAACAATTAAAAATGGGCAAGGGACTGAACAGACATTGTTGCAAAGACATACAGATGGCCAACAGGCACATGAAAAGATGCTCAACATCATTAATCATCAGGGAAATAAAAATCAAAACCACAATGATATCACCTCACACTTGTCAGATGACTATCATTAAAAAGACAACAAATAACAAGTGTTGGCAAAGATGTGGAGACAAGGGAACCTTCATGCACTACTGGTGGGAATGTAAATTAGTGCAGCCAATGAATATGGAAAACAGTATGAATACTCAAAATACTAAAAGTAAAACTACCATACAACCCAACAATTCTACTTTTGGCTGTTTATCTGAAGAAAATGAGAATACTAATTTGAAAAGAAATTTGTACCCCTGTGTTCAATGCAACATTATTCACAATAGCTAAGATATGGAAGCAACTTAAGTGTCCATCAACAGATGACTGGATAAAGAAGATATGCTATATATATATATATATGCATAAATACACACACACACAAAATGGAATATTCCTCAACCATAGAAAAGAATGAAATCGTGCCATTTGTGGCAACACTGGATGAACCTAGAAAGTATTATGCTAAGTGAAATAAATCAAAAACATATACTATATGATTGCACTTATATGTGGAATCTGAAAATTAAAACAAATGAACAAACATAACCAAACAGAAACAAAGTCACACGGAGAACAAACAGGTGGGTGCCAGTGGGGAGGGAGGTGGGGTAAGGAGAGAAAAAGCTGAGGGACTTTTCTTTCCCTTTTTCAGTTTTATTAGGTAGAATTATTACAGTCTGACTGCACATACACATTATATTGCATGTGAAATAGGTGAGGGATATTAAAGAGGCAAAAACTTTTATTATACAAGATAAATGAGTCACAGGTACAAAATATACAGTGTAGGGAATATAGTCAGTGATTATATAATATCTTTGTACAGTAACATTATAACTCGACTTAACATGGTGATCATTTTGAAATGTATACAGAATCACCATGTTGTGTACCAGGAACTAACTTAGTTCTACGGGTAGATTATATTCCCAAAACTAGCAAACAAACTCATAGAAAAAGACATCAGATTTGTGGCTACCAGAGGTGGGGTAGGGAGGCAGGAGGAGAGGGAAACAGATGAAGGTAAACAAAAGGTACAAACTTTCAGTTATAAGGTAAGTACTAGGGATGAAATATACAACAGGATAGAGATAATTAACATTGCTGTATGTTATAAATGATAATTGTTAAGTGTAAAATCCTTAGAGTTCTCAGCACAAGAGAGACTTTTTTTTCTATTTCTTTAATGTTGTATGTATATGAGATGATGAATATTAATTAAGTATATTGTGGCAGTCATTTCATGATGTAAGTCAAATCATTATGTTGTACATCTTAAATGTATACAGTGCCATATGTCAATTTTACCTCAATAAAAGTGAGAAAAATTAAAAAATAAAATACACAGGAAGATGTGAGTAGGTTTTATGCAAATACTACATCATTTTATGTAAGAAAATTGAGTGTATGCAGATTTGGTATCCATGGGCAGACCCGGAGCCAACCTCCTGCAGATACCAAAAGATGACTCTATATGGACAACACAGACAGTTCTTCCCAAAGTGAAGCTAACTAAGAATGCAGCTACTCACACTTCAATCCTCCATAACAGCATGTAGCTTCTTTTAAAGCAACTACTTAATGAAACAGATCTTAGTGCTCTAATTTCAGGATATACCACTCTCCATTTCAAGAACTGAAGGGGGACCTCCTGCTTGCTTGCCTGCCTCCTTTCTGCCTGGGCTGAAGGAGAGTCCTCCCATGTCCATCCCCTACCCACTCACCTACAGAACCTTCTGGTGAGAGTCTGTGTTAAGATACATCCATATCTGCATCCTTACCTACCGAGTCACCTGTGCTAATCAAACTAATTTTCAGAGAAAAACAGGAGAGAAAAATGATGACGTATCAAACAAGAAGGGAAAACCAAAGCATTAAAAGTAAGCCACCAGAATGAACAGAATGACTAAAGAGAAAGGGGGGGAAGTACAAAAATAAGGGAAAATTTTGAAATATTCTAAATAGAATCCTCAAATATGTTCAGGGGAATATTGCTTCTACATAAAGTGAGAACAGTTGGCTATAAGAATCCATCAGAGAGGAGTCAAGATGGCACAGTATTGGGACCACGAGCTAGCCTCTCCTCGTGACTACAACAAAACCACAACTGACTGGTAAACAACCATTGAAAACAAAAAGTTTGGAACCTAGCAAAACAGATCATCTTCAACTGGAAACATAAAGAGGGAACCGCAGAGGGACAGCAGGAGGGGTTTTCTTGTGGTATAATCGGGGCCCCATACTCACCGAGTGGGCAACCCACATGCTGAAGAATAATTAAGTAGCAGAGGCCAACCCGCAGGAGTGAGCAGACTGAGCAGCACATTGCACTCCACAGCCCAGGGTTCTGGCACTGGGAGAAGACGCCAGGACATCTGGTTTTGAAGGCCAGCAAGACTTAACTGCAGGATCCCCATGGGAGTGGGGGGAAACAGAGACTTCATTCTCTTGGGAAACACACACAGAATCTCATGTGTGCCAGGTCCAAGGGCAGAAGCAGTCATTTCATAGGAATCTGGGCCAGACCTGCCTGCTGGTTTTGGAAGTTCTCCTGGGGAGTTAGGGGACGGCTGTGGCTCACCCAGTGGACATAAAAGCTGGTGGTGGACATTCTGGGAGTGTTCATCTACATGAGCTTTCCTGGAGGCTGTCATCTTGATAGGGCCATCAGCACAAAGACATAGACCCACCCATCAGCAGTCTTCCTGAGCTGTAAACACCTCTAGACATGTGCCTAAACAGGGTTCTAACCATCAGAGGTCCAGGACCAACCTTCACCCAGCAGTGGCCAGGCACTGACTTCTCCTGCCAAGAAACCTGCATAAGCCTCTAGTTCAGCCTCATCCAACAGGGAGCAGGCACCAAAAATAAGAATGCAGCAATGCCAAAGACTGTGGAAGGAGTCCACAAACACAGACCAGACTCTGCCATGGGACCAGCTGGACTCTGGGCCTTGGGTGACAAGAGAGGAGTGTACTGCTGGGACACACAGGATGACTCCCACAGAGGGCCACTTCTCCAAGGCTGAGAAACATAACTAATCTACCTAAAGATACAAATAGAAAGATGGAAAGTATGAGGTGGCAAAGAAATATCTTCTACGTCAAGACAGAAGATAAATTTCCAGAAGAAGAACTAAGTGATGAGTAGATAGGTAAACTATCCAAGGAGTTTAGACTAATGATGGTGAAGATGTTCAGAGACTCAGAAGAAGTACAGATGCACTGGGGGAGGTTTCAGCAAAGAGTCAGAAAATATAAAGAATACCCAAACAGAGCTGAAGAATAAAATTACTGAAATGAGTAACACACTAGAAGGAAACAAGAATAGACTAAATGAGGCAGAAGAACGGATCCGTGAGCTAGAAGACAGATTAGTGGAAATCACTACTGCAGAACAGAAAAAAGGAAAAAGAATGAAAAGAATGAAGATAGTTTAAGACAACTCTGGGACTACATGAAGTGCATTAATGTTCACATTATAGGGGTCCCAGAAAGAGAAGAGAGAGGAAGAACCTCAGAAAGTTTTTGGAGAGATAATCACCAAAAACTTTCCTAACTTGGGAAATTTAAGTCACCCAAGTCCAGGAAGCACAGGGAGTTCCACAAAGAATCAGCTCAAAGGGGAGCACACCAAGGCACACAGTCATCAAACTGATAAAAGTTAAGGATAAGGAGAACATATTAAAATCAGGAACAAAAAAGCAATAAATAACATACAAGGGAACTCCTATAAGGTTATCAGCTGATTTTTCAGCAGAAACTCTACAGGCCAGAAGGGAGCAGCACGATGTATTTCAAGTGATGCAAGGGGGAAACTTACAACCAAGAATACTCTATTCAGCAAGGCTCTCATTCAGATTTGATTGAGAAATCAAAAGCTTCACAGATAAACAAAAGCTAAAAGAAATCAGCACCACAAAACCAGCTTTACAGCAAATGTTAAATTTCTCTAGTCATCAACCACAAGAAAACAGAATAAGAAGAGAATGGCAATAAGAACATACGATGTAAATAGATTCAATGCTGAAACCAAAGATATAGACTGGCTGAATGGATAGAAAAATGAGACCCATATCTTTTGTGGTTCCTTATAAATTTTGCAATTGTTTGTTCTAGTTATGTGCGGAGTGTTGCTGAGTATTCTGAGAGCGGTTGCACTGGATCTGTGGGTTGCTTTGGGTAGTGTGGCCAATTTTGATAGTGTTGATTCTTCCAATCCAAGAGCACAAGAAATCTTTCCATTTCCTTGTATCATTTTGAGTTTTGGAGTATAGGTAAACCCTGTGGTTAAGTTTATATCTAGGTATTTTGACGTAATGGAAATGTTTATGCCAGGTAAAAAACTCTGGTTCTTGAAGTGAAAAAAACAAAAAAAGAGTGAATTAAGGGCCACAAACAGCAAAAATATCATTGATTCTTATGGGGGAGCTGTATTCCATTACATATATATATGCTGCATCTTCATTAGCTATTCAACTATTGATGTGCACTTAGGATGCTTTCTTATCTTGGCAATCATAAATAATGTTGCTGTTAATAGCAGGGTGTATGTATCTTTTTGCATTAATTCTTATTTTGTGTTTGGCTTTATTCCTTTGATAACTATGTAAGCCAAAACTCTAAACATTTTTAGAAACAATGAACAATACATATATGTAAATTAAAACACATATGTGCAGTAAAAAAAAAAAGAAAGAAAGAAATGAGCTATCAAGCCGTGAAAGACATGGAAGAAAATTAAAAGACATATTACTGAATGAAAGAAGTCAGTCTGAAAAGGCTATAAACTGTACGATTCCAAACAAATGACATTCTGGAAAAGGCACAGATACAGGAACAAAAAAAAAAAGATTGTGGTTTCCAGGGGTTTGGAGAGATGGAGGGAGAGAGGAATGAACAGATGGACCACAGGGGAATTCTAGGGGAATAAAATTATTCTGTATGATACTATAGTGGTGGCTTCATGTCATGATGCATTTGTCAAATCCTATAGAATGTGCAGCATGTAGAGTGAACCCTTCTGTAAACTATGGACTTTGGTTGATAGTAGTGTGTCCATGTTGGTTCATCAATTGCACCAAATATGCTACATGATGAGGGAGGTTGAGGGAAGGGGAGTATATATGTGTGGGTGGGGAGGGCTATGTGCGAACCTCTGTATATTCTGCTCAATTCTGCTGTGAACCTGAAACTGCTCTGGAAAATAAAGTCTATCATTAGTTTAAAAAAATACATGACCCATATATACAGTTTCTATAAGAGACCCACTTCAGAGCTAGAGACTCACGCAGGCTGAAAGTAAGGGGATGGAAAAGAATATTCTATGCAAATGGAAACCAAAAGAAAGCTGGAGTAGCAATACTTGGACAAAATAGATGTTAAAATAAAGACTGCTACAAGAATCCATGAGAGAGAATGAGAGTACTTGAAAATGAAATCATCACATTTTCTTAATTGGGGAAACATAAGATAAATGCTGTCAAAAGGCTACTAGAAAACAAATTGGATAATGAATACAAAATAATATAAACCTCTCATAAAAATGAAAATCAAAGAACTATTGAAGAGTTTATAAAATATGGATGAATCCAAGAGATAAAAACTACTCTAAAAGAAATTCCAGGACAGACCGCGTAGAATAGAGGAAACAAAAGAAGAAATAACAGAACATCTGCCTGAAGAGATACATGAATCTTCAGATTTAAAGAACACGTTTTAACACTTGTAAATACAAAGACATTTATGGGAAAAAAGTAAAAATGTATAGCTCAATCTGATGACATTTCTGAAATACAATCCTAAAAATCTTTAAAGCCTATGAAAGTAAATAAGCAATGACTGGCCACAAAGGAATGAGACTCAAACTGACACCTGATTCATCCTCAGTAAAAATCAGTAATAGAAGGAAATGGAAAGAGAGAGGCTTACAATTTTCTGATGACTATAGCTATTTACAAGCAGCCAAACA
This sequence comes from Vicugna pacos, assembly GCF_048564905.1. NCBI lineage: Eukaryota > Metazoa > Chordata > Mammalia > Artiodactyla > Camelidae > Vicugna > Vicugna pacos. The sequence goes on along the minus strand of NC_132997.1, from coordinate 22,696,352 downwards.
GGCATTCATACAACAAAGAAAAAGAAGTGGATCATAAAACTAAAAACCATAAATCCCTGAACACACTGTATAAAATATTCCAGAATTCAATCTGTTGAAACAGCAGAATCCAAGACAGAGAAACATATGACATAATAAATCACTGAGAATATAAGACATCAGCATTAACTAGTTTCTGGTAAAGCCAGAGAAGACACTTATTGGGGTCATAAATGGAAAGGAAGTGGTTCTGTGGTTTACTGTACAAGTAGCATAAGACTGTTAACTTCCCGAGGAAGTACATGTACCTTAAGCATCCCTCCATAATGATCATGGACATTGTCACGTGCTCAGGACTCAGAGACTGTGACCCCCTGATATATGAGTAGTGGCATTCTTTCACCAATCAGTTGAAAATCTAAAGCTATGAAGACAAGTTCTCAAGTAGGCAAATGAGATGAAAAAATTGACAAAAAAGAAAAAATGACAAGTCTACTGTCATTTCTTGCAGTGAACTCAAACTCAGGTAAAATATCTCACCCACTTACAATGTTCCCTTGAATAAATCATTCCGAGTATATTCTATATATAAAACTTTATTCACTAGTATTCATCAACTCTATAATGATGTAAAAGTGAAAGCTAACTCCAAAACTGTAGGAATTATATGAGCTAATAAAGGGTAGCACCATGAAGGGCCTCACATATGACTATTTTTAAATCACAGCTTTTCTACAGCTCAAGAACTCCTATTTTCACAAATTACCTTTAACACTGGGACAACAAAATAACCTGCATACTTTTAGGCAAGTCTTAATTATTAGTGCTTCATTATTAATGGAAAAAAACAGAGAAATTAAGTAACTAGGCTGAGGTTACAAACAACTGGTAAAGTGCAGCCAGTTAGCATTCAAATTCAGTTTTGCCTGGCATCAAAGGTTTGTTTGTGCCATACCTTTCTCTACTGATTCAAGAAAAGACAAATAGTAACTTGAAATACAATCTACCCTTACTTCTTTTCAAATGTGTGATATCATCCTCTTCTCAGTGGCTGTGGATTGTAACAGTCATCTGGGAGCCCATTTAGGGCACCTATCTAATGGCATCAGTGCCATCAAGTCAAAAGGAATCTTGGAACAAATACAGAATAGTGAAGAATTGAAAAAATATTAATATTCAGCATGTAAGCAAACTAGTAAAATGATTTCTATAAAACATGCAATATAGGGGAAAGGAGTAAACACTTGCAAAGGATCATACCTCGTTTATCCTTTTGCAATATACACAAATATCAAATTATGTTATATCCCTGAAACTAACATAATACTGTAAATCAAGTATACCAAAAAAAAACCCCAATAATTTTTAATTATAGGGGAAAAAAAGCAGGGGTTTCTGCACTGCTCAAAAATAAGAAAAACTCATACTTACCTGGGCAAAAGATTACAGTAGAGACAGAACAGATCACCTGAAGCCTGGGGAAAAAGTCGACAGAGTATCTATCTTCTTTGGGAAATTAAGATAATCAAAACCACTTTTGTACATCAGGGAATTTAGAAAGCCATACACATGCCCAGGACAGAATGAATGCCTAGAAAAGACCTCAGAGACCCTTAGCTTTCACCTCCAGCCTGTCTCTACAACACTGCAAGCAGGATGTGAAGGCTGGGGCAGTTGAACATGGACATGCTGAGTCCTGAAGAATAACCCCAGCACACAGCCAATTTCCAAAGAGTGTGAAAGATGGAGGTTTGGGAAGTTTTTTTTGTTTTTTTTGTTTTTTTTTAGTTTTTGTTTTATCCCTGCCTACAAGGAAAAGTCTGTCAAAACACTAACTGAACACAAGCTAAAAGAACACAGAATTCAATGACCACACATGACAAGAAATACAGACTTTGTGGGGGAAAAAGGCAGTTTGGAAAAGTCATATGGATAACTGAAGCCTTCGACAATCAAGAACAGCAAAACTTGGAGAAAAGCAAGAAAGCAATTTCTAGAATTATATTATACCACATACAATAACATTATAATATGCAAAATGTCCAGTTTCAACAACAACAACAACAAAATCACAAGTCATACAAAGAAATAGGAAAGTACGGCCAAATCAATGGAAAAACATGATTGACAGAAATGCCCCTGAAGAAGATCAAACACTGAACTTTCTAAACAAAGACTTAAAATAAAATCAACTGTATTAAATATACTCAAAAAGCAAAAAGAAACTATAAAACAAAGAAACAAATGCAACCAGGAAAACAATTTATAAATGAAAAATGAATATCAATAAACAGAAATTAAAACAAAGAACCCAATAGAAATTCTGTAACTGAAAATTACCATAACTGAAATGAAAAATTCACTACAGGAGTTTAATAAGACTTGAGACTGCATAAAATGATCATCTAACTTAAGATAGGAAAATTGAAATTATCAACTCTGAGGAGCAGAGCAAAAAGGAATGAAGAAAAGTAAACATGACAGAAATGACCTATGCGGCACCATCAAGCAGACCAACACAAACACTATGGAGTTGCAGGAGAATGACAGAGAGAGGAGAGAAAAGAATAACTGCAGAAATAATGGCCCCCAATTCCCCAAATTTCAAGGAAAACATGAATCTATACACCCAAGAAACTCAAAGAGTGTCAAGTAGGATAAACTTAAAATACATTCACCAAGACATATTACAATCAAACACACAAAGGAAAGAATCTTTAAAGCAGCAAGAGAAAAACAGATCATCAAATGCAAGGGATCCAAAGTAACATTAAAAGCAGATTTCTGAGCAGAAACCCAGGAGGCCAGAAAGCACTGGGTTGATATATTCAAAGTGCTGAAGGGAAAAAAAAAAATACCTGTCAACTGAACATTTTATATCGACGAAAAATGAGGATATTTCCAGATAAGCATAAGCCAAAGGAGTTCATTACCACCAGCCCTACCCTTCAAGAAATGCTAAAGGGAGAGCCCCAGGTTGAGATGAAAGGATATAAGACAGTTAACTGACACAAGCCATCAAATAAAGACTTCCAGTAAAGATAACTATATAAGTTATTGCACTTGGGTTTACAACTCCACTTTTTTTCCCCTACAAGATTCAAAAGACAAATACATAAGAAATAATTGTATGTTATTAGATACAAAATGGATAAAGGTGCAATTTGGGAAAGCAACAACATGGTGAGGGTAGACAGAGAAGTAGAGGAGCAGAATTTTTGCATGCTCTCGATGCCAAAATGCTATCAATTTAAACTAGATTGTTATAAATTTCAAATGTTAGAAATAATCACCATGGTAGCCACTAAGAAAATATTTAAATTACATACCCAAGAGAGAACGACAAGGAAATTAAGTCAGTACACTACAAACAAATCAAGTAAAAACAAAGGAAAGCAGTAACTGACAAAATTAGGGACATAGATGGTATAAGACAAAATATTGAACACAGTTGCATATGTCCTCCCTTATGAATAATTATTTTAAACAGAGATGGATTAAGTTCACCAATTAAAAGGCAGAGATTGGCAGACTAAAACAACAACAACAGCATGATCCAACTATATGCTGTCCACAAGAGAATCAGTCTAGATCCAAAGGCATAGTATGTTCAAAGCTAAAGGATGAAAAATGTTATCCATGCAAATAGTAACCTAAAGAGTGCTGGATCTCTATGTTAATATCAGAAAAAATATACTATTAAGTCACAAAGGACATTATATATTTTGAAAATGATCAACTCATGAAGAAAATCAATCAATCAAAAACATGTATGGACTTAAGAGGGAACCAAAATATATGTAGCAAATATTGACAGACTAGAAGGGAGAAGGAAGCGGTTCTACAATAGGTTGAGATTTCACTACACCACTTCAATCAATGAATAGAATGTCTAGATAAAAGATCAATAAGAAAACAGAGTACTTGAACAACAGTATAAAACAGACAGACATAAGAAAAGTATGTAGAATACCCCACCAACCATTAGCAGAATACATGTTCTTCCAATGGCAAAAGAAGCACTGTACAGGATAGACCACAGGTTTGACCACAAACAAGGATCAATACAGTTAAAAAGAACAAAATCATCATAAGCACTTCGCCCATAACAGAATAAAGCTAGAAATCTGTAACAAAGTGAAAACTGGAAATTTTACAAATATGTGGATATTGAACAATGCATTCTTAAACAATGAATGGGTCAAAGAAGAAATCACAAGGAAAATCAGAAAACACTTAGAAACAAAAGTAAAAGAAAACACAAAATAACTCAATTTATAGGATGCAGCCTAAAGACAAAGATATAGGGAGATTTATAGTAGTACATGCCTATATTAAGAAAGAAGAATGATCTCAAATCAATAGCATAACTTTACATCTTCAGAAATTAGAAAAAGAGGAGCAAATGAAACGCAAACCAACAAAATGAAGGAAATAATAAATACTAGAGCAAAGACAAATGAAAAGAGAATAAAAATCAGAGAGAAAAACAGTCAATCCCAAAGTTAATTCCTTGAATAAAACAACATTAGCTAAACTATGTTGACTAAGAAAAAGAAAGAAGACACAAGGAACTAAATCAGAAATGAAAGTGGATACATTACAGGAAGAAATCATTTAAAGAGAATAGTATGAACAACTGTACACCAAATAAATTAGATAACTAGATGACATGGGCAAATTCCTAGAAAAACACAAATTGCCAAAACTGGCTTAAGAAGAAATACAAAATGCCAACAGACATGTAACAAGTAAACAGAATCAGTCATGAAAAACAGCAAAACAAAGAAAAGTCAAGGACTAGATGGCTTCACTGGTGAATTCTAATGAATGATTAAAGAATTACCAATCCTTCTCAAACTCTTCCAAAAAAATAGAAAAGCTAGGAATACTTCCTAACTCACTCTATGAGTTCAGCATTATCTTGATACCAAAGCCAGATAAAAACTTCATAAGGAAACAAAATCAAAGACTAACATTCCTTAAGAATACAGATGCAAAAATCCTCAACAGAATGCTAGGAAACTGAATTCAGCAGCATATTAAAAGGATTATATGCCATGATGAAGTGGGATTTATCCCAGGAATAGAATGATGGTTATCATACTAAAAATCAATCAATGTAACGCACCACCCCAGTAAAACAAATGAAAAAATACCACATGATCATCTCAACTGATGCAGGACAAAAAAATCCAACACCATTTGATGACAAAAAAACATGAAGAAAATAAAGAACACAGGCAAAGTTCCTCAACATGATAAAGGGCAAGTATGAAAAGCCTAAAAAAACATACTTACTGGTGAAAGACTGAAAGCTTCCTCATGATGAAGAACAGAACAAGGATGCCTATTTGCAAAACTTCTGTTCACTATTGTACTAAAAGTTCTAGCCATTTAGGCTCCTACCATGTCTTGGCTATTGTAAATAGTGCTGCTATAAACATTGGGGTGCAGCTGTCATCCTGAAGTAGGGTTCCTTCTGGATATATGCCCAGGAGTGGGATTCCTGGGTCATATGGTAGGTCTATTCCTAGTCTTTTGAGGAATCTCCATACTGTTTTCCACAGTGGCTGCACCAAACTGCATTCCCACCAGCAGTGTAGGAGGGTTCCCTTTTCTCCACAGCCTCTCAATGTCCATCAACAGATGACTGGATAAAGATGTGGTATATTGATACAATGGAATACTATTCAGCCATAAAAACCGACAACGTAATGCCATTTGCAGCAACATGGATGTTCCTGGAGAACGTCATTCTAAGTGAAGTAAGCCAGAAAGAGAAAGAAAAATACCATAGGAGATCGTTCATATGTGGAATCTAAAAAAAACAAAAAAACCCATAAATACTAAACAGAGACAGACTCATAGACAGAATAGAAACCTGTGGTTGCCAAGGGGGTGGAGGGTGAGAAGGGACAGACTGGGATTAAAAAATTTGTAGATACAGACAAAATACTGTTGATGCGGACAGATAAACAAGATTATACTGTATAGCACAGGGAAATATATACAAGATCTTGTGGTAGCTCACTGTGAAAAATAAGTTACAATGAATATACATATGTTCATGTGTAACTGAAAAGTTGTGCTCTACACTGGAATTTGACACAACATTGTTAAATGACTGTAACTCAATAAAAAATAAAAAATAAAAAATTTAAGTTCTAGACAGAGTGATTTGGAAAAATAAAATACACTCATATTGGAAAGGCAGAAGTAAACCTATCTCTATTTGAATATATTATCCTATATAGAGAAAATCATGCACACACACACACTACACACACACACTACACACACACACACACACACAAACCCCACAAAATAAGCTACAAGAGCTAATAAATGAATTTCACCATGGTTGCAGAGTGCAAAATCAACACACAACAATCAGGAGATTTTCCCCTCTATACAAGCAGTGAACAACACAAAAAGTAAATTTAAAAAAATGTATTTAAAATACCATCCAGTAGAGTAAAATACCTAACAATAAATTTAATGAAGGATATCCAAAACTACAAAAAAATTGTAAAAGAAATGAAAAACCTAAATAAATAGAAACATATTCCATTCTCATGAATTAGAAGATTTTATATTGTTAAAGTGGTAATACTACCAAGAATGATCTGAAGATTCAATGCAATCCCTATTAAAATTCCAACAGTCTTTTCTACACAAATGGAAAAGCTGATACTCAAAATTAAGGAACTGCAAGCAGTCCTAAATAGTCCAAATAATCTCAAACAAACAAAAAGAACAAATTAGGAGGAGTTTCATTTCAAAAAGTACTACAAAGCTACAGTACTCAAAACAGTATGGTACTGGCATAAGTATAAACATGAAGACTAATGGAAAAATACAGAGTCCAGAAATAAGCACATGCACTATGGACAACTGATTTTCAACAATGGGCCAAACCCTTTCAATGGGGAAATAATAGTCTGGTCCTGGGACAAGTGCATAACACTGGGAAAGAATGATGTTAGACAACTACCTCAACGCTATATTCAAAAATTAACTCAAAATGAACCTAAATATGAGTTAAAGTCACAAAAGTCTTAGAAGAAAACATAAGATTTAGCAATGTATTCTTATATATGACAGCAAGAGCATAAAAAATAAAAGTAAAAACAGATAAACTGGACTTCATCTCAAATTAAAACTTGTGTGCATCAAAGGATCTTATCAGAAAGGAAACTAAATTTCCACTATTGGTGAAAATATTTCCAAATCATGTATCTAATATAGGTCTGATATCCAGAATATACACTGAACTCTGACAACTCAACAAAAAGGACCAATTAAAATATGTGCAAAGCACTTGAATGGACATTTATCCAAAGTCTGCTGTTGTTGTTTTTTTAATGTTCAAATATAGAAAGATGCTCAACCTCACAAGTCATTAGGGAAATGGAAATCAAAACCACAATGAGGTACCACTTGGCCCATGCTAGTATGAGTACAATTGAAAAATGGAAAACAGGTTTTGGCCAGAATTACAGAATCTGAAACCAGCATACATTTCTGGTGGAAATGAAAAACTGGTTTAAGATGCTATAGAAAATAGTTCTGACTGTTCCTCAAAAAATTAAACGTAAAACTGTCATATTTGACATGATGTGTGAAATTCCATATTCATATCTATGTGTGTGTGTACACACACTCAGGAACTACATACACACACATATTCATAGCAGCACTATCAAAATAACCAAAAGGTAGGAAATATCCAAATTTCCATCAATAGGTGGATTCATCAATGAATGGATAAACAAATGTAGTATTTACAAACAACGGAATATTACTCAGCTATATAAAGGAATGTAAGAGAATTCTGAAAACATGATGGAATAGGAGCACCACACAGATAGACCTACACAGACAACAACTGCACTGGCAGAATCTGTCCGTATGTAGGATTTTGGAACTCTGGGCTCCGTTGAGGCTTGCAATGTCCAGGAGTAGGCTTGGATGGTGTTTTTGGCTTATTTCAATGAATTTCAGCCCATTGCAGAGTAGCAGCTCCTTACAGGAGCTAGAGTGGATAAAAAGAATAAAGTCCTCCAAATACTGGGGATCTGTGCTCTGATGGCTGAGACTGCTGATCAAAGAGGTGCAAAGAAGCAGAATGCCACTGATGCACTACCCCACAGTGACACAAGCCCCTTCGTTTATTTGGGCCCACCCCCTTTTTTTTGCCTTTTCCCTTTTCAGAACCAGATTAACAATTAGGAAATTAAAAAACAATTGCAAATATTGGGAAAATTAAAAAGTGACTGTGCTTACCCAAGGAAGGGCCCAGAAAAGACTTAAGAAGACATTATGTTTACACATCAGGCTGATTCTTCACACAGAGAATCTATATCAATAAAAAAAATTAACAGAAAAGAAAGAACAGCACACCCTGCAAAGGGGGAAAATCTGTTTTTTCTAGAGTTATGACATTATTACCATTGTTTACCAGTGTACAACCAAAAAAATCACAAAAGATACAAAGGAACAGAAAAGTATAGCCCATGCAAAAGAAAAAAATCAAAAGAATCCATCACTACAGAAGACTGAATGGCAGGTATATCAGACAAAGACTTTAACACAACTGTTTTACTGATGCTCAGATAAGAAAAATGTGGAGAATATGAAGAATGATATGTGAACAAAATGGAAATCAGTCAGATAGAAAATCTAAAAAGAAACCAGAAAGAAATTATGCAGCTTCAAAGTACATTAACTGAGATGAAAAATTCATATGGATATTCAAAAGCTGATTTGAGCTGATGGAAAAAAGAATCAATGAACTTGATGATAGGACAATGGACATCATCAAGGCTGAGGAACGGAAAGTAGAAATATTGAAGAAAACTGAACAGAGCCTAAGGGACCTAAGAAACACCATCAATCACAGCAAAACATGCATGTGGGAGTCCCAGAGAAAGAAGAGAGAAACAGAAAAAGGGGCACAGAAAACATTTAAAGAAAGTCATACAAATATTTGAAGGATATTCAAAGAAATAATGTTTCAATTGAAGTTCCCAAATTTAATGAAAGACATGAATACAAACATCCATGAAGTTTGACAAACTCCAAGTTTTAAGATAAAATCAAAGAGACTCATATCAAGACACCTTACAATCAAACTTTCTAGAGACAGAGTGAATCTTGAAAGCACCAAGAGGAAGTGACTCATCACATACAAGGGATCCTCAATTAAGATTATCTTCAGACTTCTCATCAGAAACTTTAGTGGTCAGAAGGCAGTGCGTCAAAATGCTCAAAGAGCTAAATGAAAAAAACCCGTCAACCATGAATACAAATCTGGCAAAACTGCTCTTTAAATAGCCAAGAAACCAAGACATTCCCACATAAACCAAATTTGAGGGAGTGAATGTCCACTAGACCTGCCCTGCAAGAAATGCTCAAGGAAGTCCTGCAAGGTAAAATGAAAGGATGTTAAACATTAACTTGAAACCATATGAATAAAGATCCAATAAAAGGAAATACATAGGCAATTACAGAAGTAGTATTACTATGACAATTATTTATAACTGTACTTTCTATTTTCTACATGATGTGAGTTATACATTTTTAAAAATTTAGAATAAAAGTTTTTTAATAACGTAACTGTGATTTGTAATTCCAAATTTTTTTTCTACATAATTTAGAGAATAAGACATTTAAAATAATAATTTGTTTCTATTTTAGATGTAATATTTTGACATCAAGAAGTGGGGACAAAGCTGTAAAGGAGCAGTTATCTGCAGGATGTTGAAGTCAATCTGCTATAAATTTAAATGTGTAACCACAACAAAATGAAATCAGGTTAAATACTCAATATAAAGGGCAGAGCATTTCATAATAGGATTAACAAGTCTAGTTACATGTTCTTTACCAAAAACATACTCATAAAGAACATGGAAAACCTTATGGAGGTGCAATCCCCTCATGGTGCAAACCCCTCAAATACATCAAAGAAAGGAACAACTAACTGGTGAGTGAGAACATATCCTTTTACAAGTCAAGGGGTTTTCAGTTATAGTCACCCATATCTGAGGATGCGGAACCCATGAATATAGAGAAACACCCAGGAGCATCAGTCACTTTTGGTATCCTTGGAGGGGATCGTGCAGATACCAAGGGATGACTATACTGGATTTCAATTAAATTGAAAGAGAACCTAATCAGAGTTATCAGCTGCTAGATCATTAAAAGTAAAAAGTAAAAGTATTTTTCCTTTGATAGCTCTTCGGTGGCATATTATTCAGGAGTAATTCCAAAAACTGAGAGGCATTACTATAACAAAACTGCATTCACTCACATCTACTTATTTATGCAAACAAGTTTTCTCAGTGCTTACATTCATGGAATTGACCTTGAAGTAGAATTAATGCTAAACTATTTTTCCTTGTGGTAGTTCTCATCCACTAAGAAAATGCACTAGTTTCCAAAAAATCCATGCAACTTGATCTCTGTAAGACATATTTCCAATAAAACTTTACTTTTGTGTTTAATACTTATTCATAAATAGTTGAAATATATTTGTTTTGATTACTTGGAATAATAAGTTTTATCATGACAGGAAAATTTTTAAACAACCCTTAAATCTGTTTATTCATATATTTCCACTACAGGGAAGTGTGATAAAGTGATCAATAAAACAGCTGCAAGTTTTAAAGAAAAAGAATATGAAGCAGAATTTTGTGTGCACCTCACTTACAAGACTTTTATAGTAGTCTATCAGTGTCCCCATCTCCCACTCCCACCTCACTGAGAGTGGCTCCTTTGTAAGGGCCCACAGTTCATTTTTCTTAGAACCTACAGTATATAGCAAAGGACACCTAGTAGATTCTCATAAGTAGTTGATGAATGAATAATTGAATTGAATTGAAAAAACATTCATTAAAAGTTCAGACATTTTGTGATAAAGTTAGTTAAACATTTGAGTTCTTATACTTTACCAATACATGGTATTTCTGAGAAAACTAGAGAATTTAAAGATGAAAAATAATTCTAACGCCCATGTGAAAAATAATCCATCTTATCCTGAGTCGCTGAAGATTCTCTGGCTTCAATAATGACTTCTTGGTGATGTCTTTATTATTGCTTGCTTTGTAACTTTGTTATTCCTGAATATTGCACCCAAGTCTCTTAGTTATTTTGAGAATGTCTCCACGTACATCTATATTATAGGACTTTATAAATAAGTAAGACAAGATTTAACTTAACGGGCAAAGTATTCACTTGACAGAGGAAGGAGATGAAGATAGTACAGAACAATGCAGAACTCACCTCCCCTCACAAACACATCAAAGCTACATCCACATGTGGAAGAATTCACACTTAAAACTAACTGGAGAGTGGCAGAAAGACTCCTGTACAACTGAGGCTGCAAGAAAGATCCACAAAGAATATGGCAGGAAGGGAAGAGAAGTGATCAGGTTGAGACCTGTGCCCCTGAGAGAGGACACAGATGAAAAGGGAGATTACACAGGTGGAGATCCTCCTCGGGCAGTGAGTGGTCAAGCCACGTATTTGGTGCCCTAGCATGGGGTCTGATACAGGGAAGGTGAGCCCCTTGGCCAATTGGAGGTCCAGTAAGTTCAACAGGAGGGCTGTGAACTTCACCAGTGAGGAGCATTCACATGCCTGCTTGCTCCTGAAGCAAGGCAAAGCACACAGACTGAAAACTGCAAATGAGGCTGCCTGGTTTCCTGCGACTGCTGCAGCAGGCATCCAAGCCTGAGCCCAGTGAACGTTGGAGCCCCACTTGCTTCATGAAGCAGCTCCACACTGGGATGAAGTCCCAGGTGTGTGTAACCCAGCTTGGCACCTGAGAAGAGCAGGGCCATCTGTTACTGGTGCTTACACAGTAAGCACATGAGAAGCACCTCTGACCTCCAGCTGAGGCCAAATGAACACAGCTGGTGCCCAGACCCATGCTGGGAGCCCACACAGGCCCTATGTGCCCTGTGGTGCAATTCCGTACCTGGGCAAGTGTGACAGAAGCCAAGGGAAGAGCCGAATTCTGAGAGAAAAAAGAAGCTCAGGTCCAAAACGTCATCTGAGCAAGGTCGGGGCATGCATTGCTGCTGCTTACCCAGGCTTACAACAGAAGCAGGCCAGATCTCTGCCCTGGCAGGACCACCATGGCCTGTACCACAGTTGAAGCCAAATGCCCAACCTCGCTCCAGTGGTGCTCCCCTCTGGAGCAAAGGTACCAGTGCTGGAAGTGGGGAGAGCACATACATGGAGCCAGCTTGGACCTGACCTTCAGGGCTCCTAGTCCAGCAATATGTGACTCATGTCCACTCCTAAGAGGGCAGAGACAGCCACTGAGCAGACTGGATGCCTGAGTTCAAACGTGGATCCAGCTGTAGTCTCTTCATCTCCAGTAACAACTACTACCAAGGTGACAGCTGCCAGCACACCCTAAGGAAAGGCATAACTTGTGTTCAAGTCAGATCCAGCTCTCCGAACAAATCCACTGGTTACATGCTGACTGTATGGGGATGCTTCCACATAAGGAAGCCCCTTCAAGACAGCAACAGTAACTGTTTCACTTATCTCCTAGAGAGTGAAAATTAAGCAACATGAGAAGAGAGAAGAATGTATCTGAATTGAAAGAGCAAGAGAAAACTCCTAAAAAAAAACTATGGGCAGAAGACCTGGATAGACATATTTCCAAAGAAGATATGTGTATGGCCAGTACATGTGTGAAAACATGTTCAGCATCGTTCATCATCAGAGAAATGATATATCACCTCATGCCTAACAGAATGACTATTATCAGAGAGAATAAATATCAAATGTTGGAGAGCATGTGGAGAAAAGGGAACCCTCATGCACAGTTGGTAGGAATGTAAACTAGTGTAGCTACTGTGGAAAACAGTTTCTCAAAAAATTTGAAAATATGACCCAGCAATTTCACTCCTGGGTATATATCCAAAGAAAAAAAAGACTTAAAACACTAATTGAATAAAATATATGCACTCAATTATTACAGCAGCATTATTTACAATAGCCGAGATATGGAAGCAATCTAAGTGTCCATTAACAGATGAATGGATAAAGAAATGTATATATATATATATATATATATATATATATATATATATATATATACACACACACATAATGAAATACTACTCAGCCATAGAAAAGAATGAAAGTTTTGTCAATTGTAATAATATGGATGGTCTTGGAGGGTATTATACTAAGTGAAATATGTCAGATAAAGAAAGACAAATGCTGTATGCTATCACTTATTTGTAGAATATATTTCAAAAAGCTAGTGAATATAAGAAGAAAGAAACACAAATATAGAGAACAAACTAACAGTTACCAGTAGAACAAGAAAGGGAGAGAAGCATCATAGAGGTAGGGAATATTAAGAGGTATAATCTCCTATGAATAAAATATACATAGGATATATATAGAATATAAAATATATAGAGAGATAATTACTCAGCAATAAAAGAAGAAATTTCTATTGATAACAATATGGATGGACCTTGAATGTATTATGATAAGTGTGATGTCAGACACAAGATATTGTATGATTTTACTTATATGTGGTATCTAAATAAACACATAACAAACAAACCCACCAAACTCATAGGGAAAGAGATCAGATTAGTGGTTACCATTGGCTGGGAGTGGAGGACTAAGGGGTGGTGAGAGGAAACTGGATGAAGGTGGTCAAAATTTACAAACTTCCCTTAGAATGACTATTCTTTAGATCCTTACTTCATCATTCTAAGTGAAGTAAGTCAGAAAGAGAAACAA